>NW_026652283.1:93718858-93879207 GCF_009828535.3 Hylobates moloch
AGATCCCTGAGGAATCGTCACACTGACTTCCACAATGGTTGAACTAGTTTACAGTCCCACCAACAGTGTAAAAGTGTTCCTATTTCTCCACGTCCTCTCCAGCACCTGTTGTTTCCTGACATTTTAATGATCACCATTCTAACTGGTGTGAGATGGTATCTCATTGTGGTTTTGATTTGCATTTCTCTGATGGCTAGTGATGATGAGCATTTTTTCATGTGTCTTTTGGCTGCATAAATGTCTTCTTTTGAGAAGTGTCTGTTCATATCCTTCGCCGACTTTCTGATGGGGTTGTATTTTTTTTTCTTGTAAATTTGTTTGAGTTCATTGTAGATTCTGGATATTAGCCCTTTGTCAGATGAGTAGGTTGCAAAAATTTTCTCCCATTCTGTAGGTTGCCTGTTCACTCTGATGGTAGCTTCTTTTGCTGTGCAAAAGCTCTTTAGTTTAATTAGATCCCATTTGTCAATTTTGGCTTTTGTTGCCATTACTTTTGGTGTTTTAGACATGAAGTCCTTGCCCATGCCTATGTCCTGAATGATAATGCCTAGGTCTTCTTATAGGGTTTTTATGGTTTTAGGTCTAACACTTAACTCTTTAATCCATCTTGAATCAATTTTTGTATAAGGTGTAAGGAAGGGATCCAGTTTCAGCTTTCTACATATGGCTAACCAGTTTTCCCAGCACCATTTACTGAATAGGCAATCCTTTCCCCATTGCTTGTTCTTGTCAGGTTTGTCAAAGATCAGATAGTTGTAGATATGTGGCACTATTTCTGAGGGCTCTGTTCTGTTCCATTGGTCTATATCTCTGTTTTGGTACCAGTACCATGCTGTTTTGGTTACTGTAGCCTTGTAGTATAGTTTGAAGTCAGGTAGCATGATGCCTCCAGCTTTATTCTTTTGGCTTAGGATTGACATGGCAATCGGGGCTCTTTTTTGGTTCCATATGAACTTTAAAGTAGTTTTTTCCAATTCTGTGAAGAAAGTCATTGGTAGCTTGACAGGGTTGGCATTGAATCTATAAATTACCTTGGGCAGTATGGCCATTTTCATGATATTGATTCTTCCTACCCATGAGCATGGACTGTTCTTCCATTTGTTTGTATCCTCTTTGATTTCATTGAGCAGTGGTTTGTAGTTCTCCTTGAAGAGGTCCTTCACATCCCTTGTAAGTTGGATTCCTAGGTATTTTATTCTCTTTGAAACAATTGTGAATGGGAGTTCACTCATGATTTCGCTCTCTGTTTGTCTGTTATTGGTGTATAAGAATGCTTGTGATTTTTGTACATTGATTTTGTATCCTGAGACTTTGCTGAAGTTGCTTATCAGCTTAAGGAGATTTTGGGATGAGATGATGGGGTTTTCTAGATATACAATCATGTCATCTGCAAACAGGGACAATTTGCCTTCCTCTTTTCCTAATTGAATACCCTTTATTTCCTTCTCCTGCGTGACTGCCCTGGCCAGAACTTCCAACACTATGTTGAATAGAAGTGGTGAGAGAGGGCATCCGTGTCTTGCACCTGTTTTCAAAGGGAATGCTTCCAGTTTTTGCCCATTCAGTATGATATTGGCTGTGGGTTTGTCATAGATAGCTCTTATGATTTTGAGATACGTCCCATCAATACCTAATTTATTGAGAGTTTTTAGCATGAAGCATTGTTGAATTTTGTCAAAGGCCTTTTCTACATCTATTGAGATAATCATGTGGTTTTTTTCGTTGGTTTTGTTTATATGCTGGATTACGTTTATTGATTTGCATATGTTGAACCAGGCTTGCATCCCAGGGATGAAGCCCACTTGATCATGGTGGATAAGCTTTTTGATGTGCTGCTGGATTCGGTTTGCCAGTATTTTATTGAGGATTTTTGCATTGATATTCATCAGGGATATTGGTCTAAAATTCTCTTTTTTTGTTGTGTCTTTGCCAGGCTTTCATATCAGGATGATGCTGGCCTCATAAGATGAGTTAGGGAGGATTCCCTCTTTTTCTATTGATTGGAATAATTTCAGAAGGAATGGTACCAGTTCCTCCTTGTTCCTCTGGTAGAATTTGGCCGTGAATCCATCTGGTCCTGGACTTTTTTTGGTTGGTAAACTATTAATTATTGCCTCAATTTCACAGCCTGTTATTGGTCTATTCAGAGATTCAACTTCTTCCTGGTTTAGTCTTGGGAAGGTGTATGTGTCGAGGAATTTATCCATTTCTTCTAGATTTTCTAGTTTATTTGTTTAGAGGTGTTTATAGTATTCTTTGATGGTAGTTTGTATTTCTGTGGGATCGGTGGCGATATCCACTTTATCGTTTTTTATTGCATCTATTTGATTCTTCTCTCTTTTCTTCTTTATTAGTCTTGCTAGGGTTCTATCAATTTTGTCGATCTTTTCAAAAAAACAGCTCCTGGATTCATTGATTTTTTGAAGGGTTTTTTGTGTCTCTATTTCCTTCAGTTCTGCACTGATCTTAGTTAACTTTCTTGCCTTCCGCTAGCTTTTGAATGTGTTTGTTCTTGCTTTTCTAGTTCTTTTAATTGTGATGTTAGGGTGTCAATTTTAAATCTTATCTGCTTTCTTTTCTGGGCAGTTAGTGCTATAAATTTCCCTCTACACACTCCTTTGAATGTGTCCCAGAGATTCTGGTATGTTGTGTCTTTGTTCTCATTGGTTTGAAAGAACATCTTTTTTTTCTGCCTTCATTTGGTTATGTACCCAGTAGTCATTCGGGAGCAGGTTGTTCAGTTTCCATGTAGTTGAGTGGTTTTGAGTGAGTTTCTTAATCCTGAGTTCTAGTTTGATTGCATTGTTATCTGAGAGACAGTTTGTTATAATTTCTGTTCTTTTACATCTGCTGAGGAGTGCTTTACTTCCAACTATGTGGTCAATTTTGGAATAGGTGTGGTGTGGTGCTGAAAAGAATGTATATTCTGTTGATTTGGGGTGGAGAGTTCTGTAGATGTCTATTAGGTCTGCTTGTCTATTAGAGCTGAGTTCAATTCCTGGATATGCTTGTTAACTTTCTGTCTCATTGATCTGTCTAATGTTGACAGTGGGCTGTTAAAGTCCCCCATTATTATTGTGTGGGAGTCTAAGTCTCTTTGTAGGTCTCTAAGGACTTGCTTTATGAATCTGGGTGCTCCTGTATTGGGTGCATATATATTTAGGATAGTTAGCTCTTCTTGTTGAATTGATCCCTTTACCATTATGTAATGGCCTTCTTTGTCTCTTTTGATCTTTGTTAGTTTAAAGTCTGTTTTATCAGAGACTAGGATTGCAACCCCTGCCTTTTTTTTTTGTTTTCCATTTGCTTGGTAGATCTTCCTCCATCCCTTTATTTTGAGCCTATGTGTGTCTCTGCACTCGAGATGGGTTTCCTGAATACAGCACACTGATGGGTCTTGACTCTTTATCTAATTTGCCAGTCTGTGTCTTTTAATTGGAGCATTTAGCCCATTTATATTTAAGGTTAATATTGTTATGTGTGAATCTGATCCTGTCATTATGATGTTAGCTGGTTATTTTGCTCGTTAGTTGATGCAGTTTCTTCCTAGCCTCGATGGTCTTTACAATTTGGCATGTTTTAGCAGTGAAAAGTTAAAAACCTTGAAAAAAGATTAGATGAATGGCTAACTAGAATAACCAATGCAGAGAAGTCCTTAAAGGACCTGATGGAGCTGAAAATCACAGCATGAGAACTACGTGACGAATGCACAAGTCTCAGTATCCAATTCGATCAACTGGAAGAAAGGGTATCAGTGATGGAAGATCAAATGAATGAAATGAAGTGAGAAGAGAAGTTTAGAGAAAAAAGAATAAAAAGTAACGAACAAAGCCTCCAAGAAATATGGGACCATGTGAAAAGACCAAATTGACATCTGATTGGTGTACCTGAAAATGATGGGGAGAATGGAACCAAGCTGGAAAACACTCTGCAGGGTATTATCCAGGAGAACTTCCCCAATTTAGCAAGGCAGGCCAACATTCAAATTCAGGAAATACAGAGAACCCCACAAAGATACTCCTCGAGAAGAGCAACTCCAAGACACATAATTGTCAGATTCACCAAAGTTGAAATGAAGGAAAAAATGTTAAGGGCAGCCAGAGAGAAAGGTCGGGTTACTCACAAAGGGAAGCCCATCAGACTAACAGCGGATCTCTCGGCAGAAACTCTACAAGCCAGAAGAGAGTGGGGGGCCAATAGTCAACATTCTTAAAGAAAAGAATTTTCAACCCAGAATTTCATATCCAGCCAAACTAAGCTTCATAAGTGAAGGAGAAATAAAATACTTTACAGACAAGCAAATGCTGAGAGATTTTGTCACCATCAGGCCTGCCCTAAAAGAGCTCCTGAAGGAAGCGCTAAACGTGGAAAAGAGATTCCTCTTTTTTCATTATCTACCTAATTTGTCTGAGCCAGTTGTGTAGCTTTTTTACTCTGCTTCCTGCCTGCAGAACTTTGAGAGCCAAAGGGTCATTTTGAATCTTGAGCTCTTGATTTCCTTCTTTTTTTTTTCTTTTAATTAATAGTAGCTATCTTTCAAAACTTAACTAGGCTTCTTTTCAGCAAATTTCATGTGCCAATAACTACACTCACAGTGGTTTTCTTAACTGTTTTTTTTTTTTTCCAGTCCCCTCCTTACGCACCATCCCACTTTCTTCTCCCATAGTTCTCTCTTTAGGCTGCTTCCAAGAGGATATCTGCAACAATAGGTATGAAAGTCATACCCTTTCTAATCTTTTCCCTGATTACATTAATCCACTGAAAAACTTTTAACAAAAAGTATGCAGGCTGCACTCTTATTTAGATGTTTACATGCATCATTTTAATCAAATGTTTAGGTTTATTGGATATGTTTCCATTCAAAACCTCTTTACAAGGCATCTTAACCAGGGTTAGAAGCATTCTGCTTTTCTAACATGTTTTCAACATTTCTATTTACACACCAGCCAATTCTGTCTGGAGTTTATCTCCATATTTTAGCACTTTGCCAAAGGTATCACATAATATTCTACAAATACACATACAACTGACATATTTGTCTCCAGCTTTTTTTACAGCCTCACATTTGTAAGGCATGTGATTTGCTTTCTAGATTACTGCAGGTGAAAATTTTACCAAACATTTTTTCATCTTTTCAACCTTCGATATCAGTTTTCTTACCACTTCCTGTCTGATTGCTAAACCAATGCCTCCTAGTTTGGATTTTAGTTACGTAGGTCTTCCTTCTGTTATAAATTTCATGATTATTATTTATAATTATATTATATTATTACGGTGTTATTATGATAACACGAGGCTGTTTCAGATTCCTGTGCACAAAACGTATTCGGTAATACTATTTAACCCCACTTCCTATATGATAAAGAAAATGAAACCCAAAGAGTTTATGCCACTTCACAAATTCACATTCTTTACAAGTTTAGTGTTGAAATCAGGATTATAATCTAATTTCTCTGTTTGCTAACTAGTGTTCTTTGATCTTTGTTATGTAACTGCCTAAGAAATGGTTGTTCTATTTCATGGCTATGTCGGGCAGTTGTGAAGTTGTATTTTGCATCCCATGCAAGGTGTTATTTTGAAAAATGGAATGTCGAATTCTTAAAAATGCCAAATATATTATAAATTAGATGTCGTTAATGTGTACACTAGACCTTTCTATGGAAACTTTTCTTAGTTGCCTGAGCCATTTATTGTTTCCACCTTCCAGGTCTCCATAGCACTTTATACAGAGCTTGTTACCCTTCACAATAAATCGCACTGATTTAACTATCCACATTTTACTTTGAGCTGTAAGCACCCTGAGGGAATATTCTCTTCTTTCTGTCAACCCTTAATACAGTGCTTTGGACATAGTAAGCATATAACAAATACAGAAATAATGAGGGATAATCATGCCAAGAATTTGTACAAAGTATCAGGTGGGAGACAAAATGTTAGGATTTGGGAATTTGGTTACCATATTTTGATCCTTTTCCTCCCCATTATCTAGTATTTCCAAAATATCTTATGCTTGTTAAATTAATCCCTAGCTAGGAGCTGGTTGGTCATTTTGAAATAAATAATGATAAATAATTTATTGTTTTAAAGTTGTTCATACCCTTTATAAAGAATTCAAGAAATAAAAAATCTTTCTAGTGTGTGTGTTCTCCTAAAATATAGAAAAATCAGTAGTTACATAAAGAAATTGTTTTTAAAAGATTTATGATACGTGCTACTTTTAATAACAAATAACTTGAATATAGAGAGAGAAGAAATGGAAATGAAATAAAAGAATTTGTTTAATACTAGATACAATAAAACATTGAAACATTGAGGTTAAAACATTTTTAATAACTACATGTTTTAATTCTGAGCAGTATTACTGGGCTGCATGCTAAGAAACAAGAAGAAATAGACATTTTTGCACTTCTTCCTAATCAACTCCCAAGTTGTGCTATTCAGCAAAAATAAATAGTTGTTTGTCAAATCTGAGTCACACAATGATCATACCCAATCTCAAGCTTGATGAATAATTTTAATATACAAGAATTGAGAGGCCTAAGCAAAGCAAACAGAGGTCCCGGAGACCCTGCATAGCATCTTGGGTTCTTCCTTCTTTTATGGGACAAAAAGTCCTTGCACCAGAGTAGTATATGAGGCCTCTAACGAAAATTTGCTAGAGTCTTACAGAGTGAGTAATGTCATGAAACATTTTTATTTGAAACTTCAGATAGTTATATATCTTTTATGATATTCTTTGAGAATTATGCTTCATAAATCAATTTATACTAATCTTATCCATCATAAGCAACCTAACCTAGGAATATTTAGTTAGCAGTATTTCATAGATAATAGTCTATACTCCTAGAAATTATCATTAGACCATTTACCAAGATGTTCATTTATCAATGTGTTTACAAGAAGATTAGGCTGAGTCAACAGCCTTTTTCCTGTCTCAATAACATTCTTTCACTAATTACTAGATATGGATTATGGGTCAGCTGTTTTATCTTCTTTCTCCCCAGTAACATATTTCATTTCTATTATAGCAGTACAAATTATTTACATACTGTCCTATAACTTCCTGTAACTATAATTGGTTAATCATATTTTGATGGATTCCACTTATCAGTTTCTCTAATGCAAGGTTGTTTAATATTGATTCACTTCTTTGTTATCTAGATTTTGTCAAGTAGTTATTTCAAGAAGGTCCCACAGAAACTTTGTACCTTGAGATTGCCTATGCTTAACAGTGTTGGCCTATTTCCTTGAATAATAGCTTGACTGAGAAAATATTTATTTGATGTTTTTCTCTGAACCTGGTAGACATTGCTCAATTGTATTTTTTTATCTTGACTTGACAATGTTTTAAGGAGGAAGAGAAAATAGGTTTTATTGACTGAAGGGCAAACTGTAACCAGTTGGTAGCAACTGACTTGAGTGATACATTCCAAAGTAGCATCTGGACTCTGCAGGAAAGAAGACCTTGATCAATTAGCCAAAGCTGACAAAAACCCAGGAGGGCAGAAGCATGGTAGAAGTACCTTGTGTTTGCCAGTGTAGCTGGGAAGTATCACCTTTTCCAAGACTGATGGCATTCCAATAGATATTTTTTGATAATGAAATCTATTTGGATACAAAGAAATTTGTTTCTAATGATGGAATTTTGAAAATGCAAAGACATTTTGCAATAGCTACAAATATGTATAAAGCTGAAATAGGAGAATTCATAGAAGGAACTGACAAATTTACAAAAAATGGAAAAATAGTAAAAATCTAGAGTTACATGACACAATTAACAAGTATGATCCAGAGGCTTTCTATAGTATGTTATACCTTCCAAAGAAAAATATGCATTATTTTCAAACACATGAAACATTATAAATACATATCATACAAGCCACAAGAAATCATCACTGATTTTAAAAAAAGAAATGTATTTTCTAACCTTATGAAATAAAATTAGAAATCAACAATAGTTTGATGGTGAATGTCCCTCAAAACATACTGGGAGATTAAGTTGCACACTCTTAAAATAATAAATTGTTTAAAAATGTAATCATGAAAAAAAAACTGTTTAAAAGAGAAGACCTTTGTATGCCAGTGGGAAGGAGCTAAAGCTGTGCTCAGAGGGGATTTCATAGCCCTATAAATGATAGATGGATAAGTAGATAGACAGAAGATAGATAGGTAGATAGAATAATTGAAAAGTGATTATTTAAATATTCAACTGAAAAAGAAAAGTACAGACTTAAACCAAAAATTAAAAGAATAAAAAAGATAGACTCATTATAATTTTAACAAAGATTTTTTTCCAAAATAGTTTATACTTTGCAAATCAGACAATTTTCTAAGAAAAAAGAAAGAAGATACAAATAAGCCTTCAGGAAGTAGAGGAGGAATATTGCTACAAATGTGATATTCTTTTTTTTAAAAAAAATAAAAATATAAACAAATTTCTACAAATAATCCTAAGTGTTTGAAGGAATAAATATTTTTTAAAAGTATGAATTAAAACACGTAGATAAAAAACAGAATTAAAAATTCTAAAAACAAATAAGTAAAAACATTATCCACTAATACAAAAGAAGCTCTAGCCCAGCAATCTTCCCTACTTAAGGGAGACTTCTAGGTTGAGCAGGATGGGTTGGAGATTATTAGATTTTTAAAGGGCTAATGTATTTGCTTCTTTTTAATTCTGAGATTATATTCAGATACTACTTGTGAAATTTAACATATATAAAAATGTAATTTAAAAACAAGTAAGCAAAATTAAGCCAAGTTCTAGCTTCTGCATGTTCTTCCTCAGCCCCTTTTACATAAGTCTAGGTTTTGGTCTCTTTTATTTAGAGTTGCAAGTGAGGTTTCCTAAATCAAGATGCACTGAAGGTTGTTCTCTACATAGCCTTCTCAGCCCAAATGTTGCCCTTTTATGACTCCCTTTTCCTTCCTCCTGATGTTGTTGCTGTTCATTTTAAACATAATTTTTTTCTGCATCAAAACACATACACGGGGATTGGGTGCTGTGGCTCACGCCTGTAATCCCAGCACTTTGGGAGGCCGAGGCAGGCGGATCACTTGAGGTCAGGAGTTTGAGACCAGCCTAGCTAACATGGCGAAACCCTGTCTCTACCAAAAATACAAAAAATCAGGCAGGAGTGGTGGCACATGCCTGTAATCCCAGCTACTCGGGAGGCTGAGATAGGAGAATTGCTTGAACATGGGACCTGGAGGTTGCAGTGAGCCAAGATGGCGCCCCTGCACTCCAGCCTGGGTGACAGAGTGAAACTCCTTCTCAAAAAATAAAATAATAATCATAATAAGAAAAGCACACACTGGGGGAAGTTCCGCACAGTACAGAGGTGCACAAATAATGTCCTTTGGTTTCTGGCATGCTCCTTAGGCACGATCCTGAATGTGGGATGGCATCTTGTCAGGGTGGGATGGAAATATTGACTAAACTTCTTCAGGCCCCTGAATGATCCTGCTCAGTGTGGATATTATGAAATCACTTAGGTTATTATCATACCACTTCCCTGAGCAGATTCAATTCTCTTACCACTTGGGATCCCTGGGAATCAGGTTCTGAGCCATTTTAGATTGTATAATGTTTATTTAAAAGAGCACTTGGGGTGCACTCCTGTGAAGGGAGAGAAAGGACTGTGGGATTGGATGTAGAAGTTGAGTCACGATGCGGGTCCAGTGACAGCTGTAGCCAATGCCCCTTTCTCTCGAACACACCAGTGAGGACCCCTAATGGCCCTTTAGAATTTTCCATACTGAGTTGGGATGTCTAGGCCTTTATATGTCCATAGCCTTCAGTCATAAGATACGGACTGGATCAAGGATAGCCACGACCTCTTATCAAGTGATTCTTGACAAACAAAGCAATCCTGAAGGGAAAACAACAGAAGACTCTCTACTAAGTCTTCCCAGCAGCCCAGACTAGTCTTTCCTTGAAAGGAACATGCCATACACGTGCACTACAGAAATCATACTTCTAAAGGACTATTGCAGATATTTCCACCCAATTTTCTGGCTGCAGTATTCGAAGTCTTACTATTTATTTATTTATTTATTTAATTTCAATAGCTCTAGGGGTACAAGTGTTTTTTTTTTGGTACATAGATGAATTATATAGTAGTGACTTCAGAGATTTTAGTACATTGTGCTTAATGTGTCTTTTTTAAAAAATCTCTGCCACCCTCTCACCCTCCCACTTCTGAGTCTCTAAAGTCCATGATATCGCTCTGCATGCCCTTGCATAGGAATACACAAAGCCTTGCTCATATATCCAAAGCGTCTTTGTGGCCTTCACTATAGAATGTCCATTTGTGAGCTGTAGATTGTTCCTGGTGAGTCAAATAAGAGTCAGCTTGGTGTCATTGAAATAAAAAAGAAAGGGATCGAAATTTGGATTCTTCCAGTAGTTACTGGTGTGACTTTGAGCATGACAATCATGAGAGTTAATGTTCATTGAGCATTTATTATGTGCTGGTGACTGTTTTACTGCTTTACATGCATTGAACTATCCAATCCTTTGTCTCCTCAATTGTAGTCAATAACACCTAATAAGCAGCTTTGCAATAGATTATATGAGCTAACATATTAGCTAAATCTCTTTGCATGTAGTAGGCTTGACACAGATGTCAGTTTATCCCTCCCTCTTTCCCATCATGCATAAATAATTTTAGATTCCCAAATACATGGATTGCTCCACCAGCCCTGATACACAATAACAATAACACTTATAATAATAGTTATTATAGCTCCCATTTATTCAGGACTTACCATTTGTCCGTCAGTGTACTAAGCCTTTAACGTATATAGACCTATTGAGTCCTCATGATACCCTTGTGTGTCAGGAATATGATCCTGTTGAGTCTGCACCACCCTGAAAAGAAATCCCAGGGGGGAATATTTTTCTTCGCAAACCATCACCAGCATTTATCACTCCCTTACTTTGAACACGCACGCACACACACACACACACACACACTTTTCTTCATCTTAATTTTCTTTTACAACTGACTCCTTTTTGTTTCTCTGTGCTTCCACTCTACATATATTTCATTTTTTGTTTTATACTTTGAATTATTTCCTGCTCAAAAATTACAGATTACAGTCTTGGAGAGAAAGCAAAAAAAAAAAAAAAAAAAAATCTTCCCCTTTGCAAAGCTCAGCACGAGTGGGAATCCTGCCATTGAACAGCCTGTCCATGTTCAATTTTAGCATCATATAATTTCCTGCATAATTGTTTAAATGTCCTCATTCTCATCCCTGTCGCTCCCCCCACACTTTGCTATTTTTTAAAGAAAGCATCCAAACTCCAAACTGGTTCAACAGGGAATTTCACAGAGGAAAAATGCCAGACCGCATCATATGCCTTGAGTTATCGCAACAACTAAGGAAAAGAAGTCGTGCCTCTGAGATGGAAGTCCTCCAGTCTGCCACTGCCTTCAGTGACCTCTCTTCTCTGCCAGCCTCTTCAAGGCCAGGCATGTGAAAATTCTTCATGTGTTTGTGTCATTTGATTCCCAAATATCACATAACCAAAAATATTAAAATAAAACTGCTCATAACATTTTCCTGAATGCCATCTGGGCCCCACTGGAAGCTGACACTATCTGTCAAACCCAAGATAACCACATTTTCCCCCTCCTTTGTATGTGTTAATGTTTGTCATAATGGATTTCACTTTAATGTCTCAAGTACATTTATGACATTCTTTCAGCCAAGTGGCACTAATGACTTTCATTATTATTTATGCTCTTCCTTAATTATAAGACTCTCACCTCTCTCATTACACACACTCCTTCATAACCCCCTCACTTGCATACATGCTCTCTGGTATGAGGCTAATGTGCCTTGGCTTCCAGTTTCAGAAAACACAATGATTAATTACTCCTGTTAAATCACCCTACCCTAGGGTAATCAGATTGGCAAAATGATAAGAAGGGCCAGATTGCTGCTCCAGAAGGATTTCCCGGGACACCTGTCAGAAAGAAATAAAAGGAGAAGCCCCCAACTCCCAAATAAATAAATGCATGGCATGCATGCTTGTCTTAGCCCTGGGATGAATCACAAGGAGATGCAATTTTAAATTAAAATAATAGAGCATTTGGTACAAATGCTCTGCACTGTGGATGATGATAGTCAGATTCAGTGAAGTGAGTAGGCACCAAGCATTCTGCCATGTAGTACCATGCTTCTTCCATCAATTAAAATACTGTTTAGAAAGAGCTTACCTGCTTTTTTCTTGCATTTCAAAAATTGCACCAATTTTTTTAGCTTCTCCATCAAGAGATGGAATTTCTTGTGTAACCCATAAATCTGGGCTGGGTTTATGATTGGATTTATCGAAAACAAACTCACAGAAGGGACACTGTATTTGTTCCAAGCCTGGACTTCAAGAGGTCTTACAGATCCCACTCTGCTTTCTTACAGTTTCCACTCTGATCTGCTTTCTTGGTGCCTCCACCATTTTCATGGGAACAAGCCCCAGATCTCCACACGAAGTGAGGCCCCCTGTGTCTCAGACAGCCCTGATTCACTTACTAGCTGAATGAAGAGGCATGAGAAAGGCCAGCCAAGATTAGCCAAATCCATAACACACCATAAAGTCCAATTGAAATTGCCAATCTGCAGAACCATGAGCTCAGGAAATGTTTGTTGTTTCAAATCTTTTGGGCTGGTTCATTATACAATACAAGGTAAATGATATACCTGTCAAAGGAAAGACATTTGGGCATGGAGGCTATGGTGAAGATAGAAGAGACCAATTATTACGAAAAACTTACTTTGCTTCAGGTACAAAAATAAATAAACTCAGCAAATATGAGACAGAGCTAGTATTCTCATCTGTATCCTTTTGAAAATGAGAAAACTGAGGCCCAGAGATGGCACAAAATCAGACTGAAGAAATAATTTGCGCAAGATCTTGGGGAGAAAGCAAAGTTCAAAGCTATTGCACTATTTGGTTGTGAAGACAATGTGTGTCCAAGTACCACACTTGCTGCCTTGGCGCACAGACTGAGACCACCTCACCATCCAAAGCAGCATTTCTGGTATCCCCTATTCCTTTCCCACTGCTCCAGCCAGGGCTGGCAAAAAGAGATAGCTGCGAGTGGCAAGGCAGTGAGGACAGCACAGTCTCCTTGATTTGCTTCTGATCAGGAAGTAGAACTGCCCCTTTCGCATGCCTTTCACAGGAACTGTTTAAGCCATAGCCAAAGTCACATCCAAGTAGATCATGAATATTGTCCAACCTGCATTTCAGTTTATAAAATTCATTTATTAAGTGGGAGTTGAACAATGAGAACATATGGACAAAGGGAGGGGAATATCACACACCAGAGCCTGTTGGGGGGTGGGGTGCAATGGGAGAGAGAGCATTAGGACAAATACCTAATGCATGCAGGGCTTAAAACCTTGATGATAGGTTGATAGGTGCAGCAAACCACCATGGCACAGGTATACCTATGTAATAAACCTGCACCTTCTGCATATGTATCCCAGAAGTTAAAGTAAAATTAAAAAACAAACAAAAATATAAGTAAAAGGGTCTGCATATCTGCTTAAAAGGCTATTTTTTTGTTGTTGTTTTGAAAGCTGTTAGAATCTTTTTCATTATTATGCTGGCCTTTTGCTTTTCTTTTGTAGAAAATTTTTCATCTAAAATCACAGCATCTTAAGAATTGAGTGCAGCCTTGCTTCTTTTTTTCCCCTTTGCTGAGGCACTAAAGAGGATGAATTGCTTCCTTTTATACTACTGTATATCCAAATTTTATTTAAAATCAACACAAGTTGAAAAATAATAGTGATTATTTCCAAAGTTTCCAGGTAATCTGTTTGCTAATTTGAATTTAATTTCCTCTTTATCCCATTTGGTTTTTACTTATTCTGACCTTATTCAAATTTCATGTATACATCATTCTGGGGGAACTTTATTTTTTATACCATTTAGCAATTCATTCAAAATATTTACTCTCCTAGCCTTTGATTCAAATCTTAACCCTGCTACTAATGAGGTGTCTAGGTATGGACCTCGGACCTGCTCCTTCTCTGTAAAAAGATTGGGATAAACTGTTGATCTCTAAGGTCTCTTCAATTTCTGTAAAACTAATTATTTTATAAAGAAAAGCATCCCTGCTTTACCTTCTATGGATGAATTTGAATTTTCCGATGTAAACATCATGAAGTTAGAATACATATATTGAGCTTTCCCAAGAGACCTTTGGCAGTCCTAATTTTGGAAGCCAAAATCCTACTCTAGCAGATTCCCACTGTCAGATGCTTACATATAGAGGGACTACTGAAGGAAGTTATTAGTATAACTTCCATAGCCCTTCCCATTGGACTTTGTGATTATGTGATAATGTACAAGCAATGAGTTTTAAGCAGAAATATGTAAAATGAGACAAGTGGGAAGATAACTGCTTATCCAAACTACAGATGTTAATAAACTCAATATGTAATTTTTCCCCAGCTGAGATCATCCTGTCTTTGTAATAAGTTAAATGTCATTCATATATTCTTCTGCACTAGTTCTAAATTCCAAAGTTTTATAAGTCACGATGTCCCTAGAACAATCATCCCAGTGACAAAAGCTGAGCCCAGTTCCTGGTGGACTGCCTCAGAATCACCAGAAAAATCTTATGCAATTTCTGATCTCTCCTTCTGACCTAGGAAATTTCAGTTCATTAATTCTGTAGTCAGGTGAGGGAACTCACATTGTTAGTATTGTGTTGTTAACAAGCTTTTGAGGTTTTGAGAGTAATTGCTCGGCAAGTTGTTTCATGTGGGATAAAATGAGCTTCATTCTAAGTGGCCAAACTATTATTCTTAACTATGTGCCCAATCCATGATATTTATTTCTAAAGGGACATAGGATATTAACTATGGTAGAGTAGAAGGTGACATGAATCTTGGGTAGCAATGACAACTCTTTTCTCTGTGACCTCAAGTAATCAGTTAACTTTTCTGGGTATCAGTTTCCTTGCCTGTAAAAACAGGTTTTACATAAGACAGTGATTTTCACTATCTTTGAAAACGTGACAGGATGCCCTTGGGGTTCTTTTGGGGTCACTACAATTACGAATCTGGGCAGTGGTTAAACAGATCAGGTCACACAAGGCTCCTCAAGTAGAGCACTCCTCTTTGATTTGTTTACAATGTTAAATAGGATTATGTCTGGAGAAAGATCTCTGATGATAGAATTCTGCACAAGATGTCTCCCAGGACCATTCTGGCTCTGCTGTTCTTTGGTTCTGTACAAATAGCTATTAAAAGGAGAATTACACCAGAACAGGATCACTTGAAAAGTAAGGTTGATAACAGTCAGACCTGCAGTTAAGGAGCAATTAGTATCATCACTGTGTGAAAGACTTACAGCAAAGCATGGTATCTCATCGATTTCTGTAGCTATTAAAATTAACTCCCAAAGCTAAGGAAACAGCCCTGGAAATCACAATTAGAATTGCATAATTGTTACCCTTGTCATGCTGTGCCTCTGTTGTTATACAAGGCAGAGCACAAGCCATGGTTGCTAAACAATCACATCTCATAGCACACAACTCCTTCAGTATTCAGAGATAGGCAGCACAGAATATGTGGCATAGTTCTACTCGCTCTTTAAGACCTTGCTCAAATATCACCTCATCAGTAAAACCACTTCCGATACTGCACATCTCCACTCAGGAAATTGCAAATCTGAGCATTCTCAACATCTAATAATAATCATAAATAAAAATGACAATAATGAATATAATTTCTTCACAGGTCTAGGTTTTCTTTCCTATCTTGGGAAATCACTTAAGTTTTACCCAAATAATAACTTGGAACACGATCATTTTCACTTTGTCTATCTCTGCCATCAGACTAAGTGCTGTTCCAACCTTAGCAATCTTTTTGGTTGATGAATACATAAATACATTTTTTTATCCCTTCCATGTTTTCCCCATTCTTTCAATTCCCATAAACTCTCTTGGCTCCATTTCAAGTCTGCTACCCCTGATTCAGTTAATCAGCTAGGCTGTGATCTAATTAAAACAAAAGACACTGAAGTAGGCATGACTATTTGACCAACTCATTGGATATTTTCCTCCTCAAAGAGAAGCTTCCCTAATCTTTAACTAACACGAGTATAGATGAAATGTTTTGAAGCTGGACTTTCTTTCTAGATCCACTGTAGGATTCCTTTTCCTCTAAAATCCAAGGCACGAAGCTCGAGTTTCACATTTGTTTTTATTCTAAATTTCCCAGCTACTTCAGTGCTCAATGAGTTTAGGCCACAAAGGCTGTCAACTCTGTGATGACATGGACTTTACACTCTTGCTCCGTAGAGCACCTTGCAAAGTAACCTTAATCATCATTGCTAGAAAATATGGGTTGTTTCTGGAAGATTTTGAACTGTGAATGGGGAGAGGAAATTGGAAATGTATAGAGATGCCTTTTTATTGAAGTGGTGACCATTATCAAGAGGTTTTGTATTTACAACTTAAAAATGATTTACGCTTGTAAGCAGTGTTTCAGTGCCTCTTCCTTATAATGTCTAAGACTCAGTTTTCTTTTCTGTAAATTATGATAATAATAGCATTTATCTCCTAGTATTTTTGTTACTATTTAAGTAAGTTAATGGATACAACACTCACCATTGTACCAGATATTGTTGTGAGGATGACAAAAGTAAATGTTCTAAGTACACAAAATTACCCTTTATCTGTTAATGCACTAAACTATAAAAATAGATTTTAAATGTTAAGGCATCTTTTTATTTCTGGGCTAAATCCTGATATTCAAAATAGATTCATAATTTGTCTTGGATTTGACATGTAATGATGAAGGACCCTAAAGGAAATACAAAAATGTATAGTTAAAAGGATAACGTAGATCATTTACAAAAATAGTTGCAATTATTTGACACCTTGTATCAAAGATGCCTTTTAATATGACTTTTCTCTTCTTCCCATCAAGAGGTAGAGTTCTTGAATACAGTTTAGGGGTATTGGACATTAGAATGTAGCAGACATGAGTAAGTGTGGGTTTCAAGCTTAGTCTTTAAAGAGGCTTTCCATGCTTACGTTTGCTCTCTCAGAAGCCTGCCTAGCCATTTTGAGACCCACCGTGGTTTGGCTGCTAAAGATAAGAGACACATTGTCCTACTGCTTCCACATCACCCCAGCTAATAGCTGGCCTATTCCCAGAAGCAGAATTATTCTGTGGAAGTGCAGCTGATAACAGATTCAAGAAGGAGTCCAGCTGAGAACAGAAGAACCGTTTAGCTGACTTAGGCTAAATTGTCAACCCAAAGAACTGTGAGGTGAATGATGATTTTTGTTTTATGTTTTAAGCTACTCAGTTAGGGGTGACTTGTTATGCAGCAGTAGCTAACTAATACAAAAGGCATGGGTTTTGAAATCTGCCAGTGAAGATTTCACAGAAACCCTGTGAAGTAGGGGTTTCTGCTCTGCATGAATGTAACTGATAGAATATTGTTGGACACTTTCATATGTATATTGAACTGGATTTTTCTGTTGTGAGATAATCACATATTATCTCTGACTCAGAAAGGACTGATAATTAAATATGGGAGTCAGATAGATTTGGCTTGATTACATAGCTCAAATTGTGTTCCTATTTAAAAACTAAACCTCCAGATTACTATAAAAGATGGGGAGATCCTCACAATTATCACGCATATGCACGCACATGCACACACACACAATCGCACATATGCAAAAACACTTTCATTTCTTATTCTTTCATAAAATCCTTGAGCCCTTCCTAGATACATCTATAGAGTTGCAAAGTGAGGGTTTTTAATTATAATATGTAGTAGTAACAAAATAAAAGCTGGAGGGTAAGGAAAATATGATTTAAGCCTTGCTGTCATTCTGTGAATCACAATTCTATCATATCACAAACTTTCTTATTGTCTTCAGCTTATTATATGTCACCATGTTTAATAAGATAATGCCCACAAGAAACAGTTTCTTCCCCAGAGAAAGGTTGTCTTTTTAGATGTTTTATACAAGAAGTGCTACATGTTTTTCAACCCCCATGGTCCTCTCTCTCCCTTCCTCCCTTCTTCTCATCCTGCCTCTTTTCCTTAATTTTTCTTTTCTCTTTTTAATGCAAATTGTCCATTGTGATTATAAAGGAACAGCTTTGTTGGTTGCCTGTGTTCTTTGTTTTGAATAAGGTTGCACTTTTGATGAAGCCCAATTTTTTAAAATTAGTCCTTAATCAGAAAGGAAGAACAAGAAAGTCATGGGCAATACCTTCCAGTCAGCAATTCTACATCTAATCTAAGAAACACTGAGTAGAAGGCAGGTCATGAAGAAAAAACAAAAAGACCAAAAGATTTAGAGGGAGAGATAAAAATCAAGTCCACCTTCTGGCCCAATCTAGGAAATAATAAACATTCCAAAGGGTATAAGATTTATATGAAAGATAATCTTAGAAATATAAATGAGAAGAATATCATAACACAGAAAGCTTAATAACTATAAAACACACTTTATTTTTACTAGTGAAGAAAACTATTTGCAAAGTTTCTCTGCTTTTTCTGCTTTTAAAATTACTGTAAAAATAAAGTACTGCAAATATTTTGTAATTCAATGTGTACTGATAAAATTAAACAAGATTTAAAAACTTGTCTCCCTTCTCTCCCAATCTATTTTTACTCCCTAATAGTAAACAATTATTTCAGGTGATCAATGCCATAACTGAATGTGGAATTTCTTTTCATTGTCCTTCTCATTGATCTGTTGGATCTCTGAGTTGGATCCTTCATATTATCTACTCTCTTTCCTTCATCTTCATTTTTCTTTGTTTTGTTTCACTGTAGCTTACTTTTTTTTCCAAGAAAGCTAATTAAAATTAAACTTATGAGCCCCTATCTGAATAAGTTTTTATTTTGTTCTTACACATTTTTTTTTTTAGTTTGGCTGCATATAGAAATCTTAGCTAACAATATTTTTCCCCAAAGGAGTTCAAAGATATTGCTGCATTTTTGTCTAGCTCAAGCAGTCTTACTATTGGTGAATCTAATATAAGATCACTTAATTTGAATTTCTGAAATTTCATGAGGATATATTTAGGCATGAATCACTTTCATTTTTGTTCACTGCTTTGTGTGTCTTCTGTAATCTAAGGCCTCCTGTCTTTCTTAGCCTTTGGGAAATTTTCTTATATGATTATTTGATTATTTTCTCTCTTCTGTTTTCTGGGATTTTTTTTGGAGGTCCTATATTGAATCTTAATTTCCATTAATTTTCCTCACATATTTTTCACTCCTTGTTCTCTATGTTCAATAACTTTCTTAATTTTTTCTGCTACTGGTTATCTTTTGTTATTTAAGTTTGTTATTTAAGTGATTATATTTTTAATTTTCTTTTTTTATATATTTTTTATTAAAGTTCTATGGTACATGTGCACAACGTGCAGGTTTGTTACCTATGTATACATGTGCCATGTTGGTGTGCTGCACCCATTAACTTGTCATTTAACATTAGGTATATCTCCTAATGCTGTCCCTCCCTGCTCCTCCCACCCCACAACAGGCCCCAGTGTGTGATGTTCCCCTTCCTGTGTCCAACTGTTCTCATTGTTCAATTCCCACCTATGAGTGAGAACATGCAGTGTTTGGTTTTTTGTCCTTGAGATAGTTTGCTGAGAATGATGGTTTCCAGCTTCATCCATGTCCCTACAAAGGACATGAACTCATCATTTTTCATGGCTGCATAGTATTCCATGGTGTATATGTACCACATTTTCTTAATCCAGTCTATCGTTGTTGGACATTTGGGTTGGTTCCAAGTCTTTGCTGTTGTGAATAGTGCTACAATAAACATATGTGTGCATGTGTCTTTATAGCAGCATGATTTATAATCCTTTGGGTATATACCCACTAATTGGATGGCTTGGTCAAATGGTATTTCTAGTTCTAGATCCCTGAGGAATCACCGCACTGACTTCCACAATGGTTGAACTAGTTTACAGTCCCACCAACAGTGTAAAAGTGTTATTTCTCCACATCCTCTACAGCACCTGTTGTTTCCTGACATTTTAATGATCACCATTCTAACTGTGAGATGGTATCTTAATGTGGTTTTGATTTGCATTTCTCTGATGGCCAGTGATGAGGAGCATTTTTTCATGTGTCTGTTGGCTGCATAAATGTCTTCTTTTGAGAAGTGTCTGTTCATATCCTTCTCTCAACAAATTAGGTATTGATGGGACATATTTTTAATTTTCAATAGCATTTCTTCTATGATTCTTCCATTTTCATGGCAATCTAATATTGTTTTATTGATATAATAGTTTCCTTGATAATTTCAGTCTACTAATTAGAACGTAGTTTTTAAAAACCTTTGATTTCAAAAGTTGATGCTGGTAGGTTGTACCAACAGTCTATCTTTGTTTTTCTGTTCTTTGTTTTCTTTAACTATTTCATGCAACAAGAGCATATGATGGGGATATAGTTAGTATCCCCACATGACCCTTTCACTGGAATGCAAGAACTGGTTATAAATTCTATGCATACTACTTCACTGTTGGGGATTGGAGGAAGAAACACGCCGGCTACCTGTTTCCAAAAGTAAGCAAAGTGTGTCTTCTTCTAAGTTGTTGTAGAAGTCTATTGCTTTGACTCATGGGATGCCAGTAAACTTGAAGTGAGCAAGGCTTGTTCAGGCCTTGAAATCAGGGTCTGTGCATGAGAAATGATCTCCCTGAGAAGCCAGATGTGAAAGATTTTGGAATAAACTACTGAATGATGGCAGACACTAAAGAGAGAGAGGAAAAGAGAGAGAGAGAGACCACATGGAGGAACACTAAAGCCTTACAGCTCAGACCAACTGCCAGCTGAGTGCAGCTGAGTGAGCCATCTCAGCTGGTGTCATGTGTAGGAGAGCCACACGGCTGAGCCCTGCCCTAATTCCTGATGTACAGACTCAAGAGAAACAATCACAAATAAATCACTGTTTTCAGTCATTACAATATGAGGGAATTTGTTCCAGGGACAATTTTCTATCATCACTCTGGCAGCTTTAATTTCCCACAGGAAGATTATCTTATTTGTTTGTAGAGAGCTCCCTCGATTTCATTCTGGGGGTGACATGAGCTGTATCAGTCACTCTTCATACACAAGAGTAGGAACAGAAAGGGATATGGGGACACATATTTGTTCTATAAATGGTTCTAAAACTCACCTAAGGTTATATTTCTGTCCCTCACGTTTCCACTCTCTCAATCTCAGTTCTCCAGATTTGAACCTCTTTGTTCAGAGAGAAACATTTCTCATCTTGAGCCATTTCCCAAGGACACTATTGCCTGTTTCTCTCTGCTTCAGTTCATCCACTAATCCGTTTCTATCCACTTGTTATCTTTAGAAATATGTCTAAGTTCTCAGTGCTGACAAGGACATAAACTTTTCTCTCCTCTCAGTGTGGTTTTTCATTCTATCGTCTTAAATAGAAGACATTTTTTGACTACAAATATATGATCATTGTTATTTAGCATACCTTTAACATTGAAATTGCATGAGATGATAGATATATCAAAAAAAGTGCCTGATCCTAGCACATTTTATTGTTCTAACAGACAGTTACATCTAGAATAACAAATATATAGCTGTGGTATCATCTCATGTCATGCACTATGATTTGTTCCTTTGTTTATTGCATGACTGCATGAGCATGCTAAGAATTTTTAAAAGTCTACCAGAGATATCTTGTTTCATTACCCACCATAAAATTTTAAATATGCTTTAAGTTGATTCAGGATCCAATGCTTTTCTTCTTCTTGTTGTTATTATTATTATTATTATCATTTTACACAGTAATAGAAGTTTTTCTTTCTTTTTGCTTCTGGGAGATTACCTCCAGGTCTTTTCTCCAGTTGCCTACAATAATTGGATTAAGAGTCCTCTGGATGACAAGGCTAGGTAATAAATTTTATTTAGGTTTTAGATTAGAGAAGTTGTTAGATTTTGGGATAGGAAAAGTGATAATAATAGTAACGTCTATTCAATCTTTGTGGGGCCTCACATTTAACTTTCCTCACCAACCTCATTTTTAGCTCTCCTTCTCATATATTCCATTTGCCAAAATGGACTATGCTTCATCTTTAAAAGATACATAATGCCTTCATGCCCTCGTGTCTTTACTCAGGAGATTTTTCCCATCTGAAAAGCACTTTCTATCCTATCCTTCCCTGTAAAAACCCTCCTTGACCAACTCAAATGCTGCCATATTCAGCAAGCCTATACCACTGTCAATTGAATTTTATTTATTTCTCTTCTGAATAATCAGTTATAACAGAGCATTGATCACCTTTTATAGTTTATTGTTTAGAGATATTTTTGGTTTGTATTTTTTCACTAAAATACGTGTGATAATTTCCATTTCTGATGTCTTTTCTGGTCTGTTTCCATCATCTTTTATCATAGTAGCTTCTTCCTTTCTTTGCTTTGATGCCTTCATGGTGTGATGCTTATTATATTTTGTAGAATTATATTTATAAATAATATCAGGTCATGGATGAATAGGTACTCCTCTGCAGATGATTTATACTTGATTTTCTCACATACCTAGAGCCATTATTTGTCTTAAGTCACCTCAAACAAAATTCAAATAATGAGATTCCTTAGACTACTCAGTCCACATGAAACTAGGCAACAAAAATACCCAAGATAATCTGATCCAACCTTATCTCGAAGATGTAGAGCTTTAGGAAACTAGACAATGTGGGGTTATATTTCCTACATCATGTGAGTCTTGCTCTTTAATTTCTTTTCTGTTACCCTTGAGAGAATGTAAAAAGGAACATCCAAATTTTCAGGATGAGTTAATATCTTGAAGGAAAAACTAACTTGTTCATCCCTGAGTTCCCATTTTCCCTTCAGGTTTTGTAGAAATAATACTGTATTAGCTTGTCAGGTTTTGGATGCTGTCATTTTTTTTTTTTTTTAAGAATAATATGCTATCTAGAATTTTTTGGTTTTCTTCAGTTGGTTTGAAAAAATTATGGAAAATCAGAAGTTCTCAAAATACAATATCTACATGTCTTCGATTCTCTATTATATTCTCCATCTTATGAGTCAATTACTCGACTAGATTACATGCTCTTTGCAACCAAGGAAATATTTTGTTTGCTTTTGTATCCTTCCTGACTCTTTTATTCCAATAGATCTTTAAAAAGTCAGGTTTTAAATTTCTGTGTTTGTCACTTGTTGTGGCCTTTTTAGATAAGTTGTCCATTTTATATAAAAATTTTATGTATTATTAACATAAAGTTGTCCAGAATAACCTACTACTATTTTTATGAACATAGAATCTGTAGTGAAGACCCCACTTTCCTTATTTATATTGGTAATAAAATATTTTTTATTGCTCTTTGATTATTCTTGTCAAAATTTGTCAATTTGGAACACTTTTCAAAAAGTGTTCTTTTTGATTTTATTGATACTCTCTATTGTGTGTTTTAAAAGTTTCATTATGTCCTAAGCTTATATTTATTATTCTTTCTCTATATTCCTTTAATCTAATTATTTTATCTACTTTCTTTTAATTAAATTTATTCTTTTTGCAATTTCCAATTTCTCAGAATAAATGATTTCTATCTAAAACCTCTCAGCTTACCGATTTATATTTGAGCATTCTTCTTTTCTAATGTATACATCAAAGACTATAAAGTAATGACATCTAATTTCCATTATATCATCTGTGTCCTATGTGTTACTTAGGAGTGTATTTTAAACTTTCCATATAGGAAAAAGAAAACAGATTTCCATTAGCACTAGAATGGATAGATTACGGAATGCGCACAGAATGAAATGCTACTGACGATTACAGTGAAGGAACATTTTTTCCATACAGTGGCATGCATTAATATATATATTGTTAATCAGAAGAAAAGATAATAAACACTCTTATCTGTGTATGTATATTATACATAGATATATGTGGTTAAAACACAGACAAAACTAAACTACTGTAGGTTCTTAGATGTCAGGATAGTGATTATCAGTGTGGGAGGTGGGAGCATTGATTGGCAGAGTTGAAGAGGAGGTTTCTGGAGTGCTGGTGATATGCTAGTAATATCTATTATTTTACCTTAGTGGTGGTTTATGTGGGTTTGTTCATTTACATCTCATTATCATCTTGTACACCTAAAATTTAACGACTAAATATTTGTATGTTATACTTCTATATAAGGCTTGAAAGGGTGTAGAAGTTGTTCAATACATGGTTTTGAGTGATTAATATCAACAAGTTACAACACTGGACATCAATGGGTATAAGTGGTAAATAAGATATGGATTTTACCTTGACAGCATTATAATTTAAGATATAGAAAAATGAATCACACTACTTTTTATGACATATTGGAATAGGTATTATAATTATGTAAGAATAATTATACTGCATAACTATTTATTTGACATTTATTGAAACATGGGACTAATAAACACATGAGAGATGCAAAGAAAATATGTCTGTTAAGACTTTAAGTTTTGATGATTGAAATAACAGTAGAATTGGGTGTCCAGGGCTGGGAAGATTAAAAAATAGACATAATCATAACAAGGGCCCTTTATGGAACATGTGAAATTACAAGGCATTAACTCATTTAACTGTTACAACAATTGTATACAAGTACTACTATTTTGATTTTACACATAAGAAAGCCAGAACTCTCATAAATGAAATAAGTTGCGCACAAGTAGCATTTAAGAGCAGAGGAATCAAACCTAAGTTTGTTTGACTGTAGAGTCTAGGTTTATAGATCCTAGTCTGTACTGTCTCTTATGAAGAGGAGGGCATGACAATAACGAGAAGTAAAGGAGAAAGAGTAAGTACAGAGTTGCACAGCACAGTAAGTATAGGGCATAGTTGGGAAAAACGATATTTCAACTTATTATTTTGTACTTACAAAGAAAAAGCTCCTCTTCCTCTGCCTATTCTATTCCATGCAGTGACGGTTAAGGAAAAGCCGCTCTGGAGGCTTGTGGTGGAGGAAATAGCAAGAGCCATCTCTATGTCTTTGAATCTCAATGTTTGAATTCTTAAGTTTAGAGGGCAGAAATCCACCAATGAAGTGAATACTTCAGGCTTTTTTTAATTTCTAGGACACATCTGCACCTGGAAGTTATGAGAACAAAGGACAAAGAGATAGGGCAAGCTTTGTGAGCACTGTCAACTATTTATTGTTTTCATAGTTGATGCAAGTGTTAATCAGAAATTATCCACTTATTTCTCAGAAGAAAAAAAATATAATAAGACTGATTATCCGGGTTTGACTTTTGACAAAGTTCATGGACTTCATCCCCTCTTTGTGAGGTTGCTAACTGGCAAACCGTGCTGAAGTTTTCTTTGGTCAGTAGATGCTCTTGAATTTAGAAAATAACAAAACAGGCCCCGGTGTGTGATGTTTCCCTCCTTGTGTCCATGTGTTCTCATTGTTCAACTCTCACGTATGACTGAGAACATGAGAGTTTGGTTTTCTGTTCCCGTGTTAGTTTGCTGAGGATGATGGTTTCTAACTTCATCCATGTCCCTGCAAAGGACATGAACTCATTCTTTTTTATGGCTGCATAGTATTCCATAGTGTATATGTGCCATATTTTCTTTATCCAGTCTATTATTGATGGGCATTTGGGTTGGTTCCAAGTCTTTGCTATTGTGGATAGTGTTGCAATAAGCATAAATGTGCATGTGTCATTATAGTAGAATGATTTATAATCTTTTGGGTATATACCCAGTAATGAGATTGCTGGGTCAAATGGTATTTCTGGTTCTATATTCTTGAGGAATTGCCACACTGTCTTCCACAATGGTTGAACTAATTTACACTCCCACCAACAGTGTAAAAGTGTTCCTATTTCTCTGCATCCTCACCAGCATCTGTTGTTTCCAGACTTTTTAATGACCACCATTCTAACTGGCGTGAGATGTTATCTCATTGTGGTTTTGATTTGCATTTCTTTAATGACCAGTGATGATGAGCTTTTTTTCATGTTTGTTGGCCGCATAAATGTCTTCTTTTGGGAAGTGTCTGTTCATATGCTTTGCCCACTTTTTGATGGAGTTCTTTTTCTTCTTGTAAATTTGTTTAAGTTCCTTGTAGGTTGTGGATATTAGACCTTTGTCAGATGGATACATTGCAAAAATTTTCTCGCATTCTGTAGGTTGCCCGTTCACTCTGATGATAGTTTCTTTTGCTGAGCAGAAGCTTTTTGGCTTAATTAGATCCCATTTGTCAATTTTGGCTTTTGTTGCAATTGCTTTTGGTGTTTTAGTCATGAAGTCTTTGCCCATGCCTATGTCCTGAATGGTACTGCACAGGTTTTCTTCTAGGGTTTTTATGATTTTATGTTTTATGTTTAAGTCTTTAATATATCTTGAGTGGGGGGAAAGAGGAGAGAGAGCATTAGGACAAATGCCCAATGCATGTGGGCTTAAATCCTAGATGACAGTTTGATAGGTGCAGCAAACCACCATGGCACATGTATACCTATGTAACAAACGAGGAAGTTCAGCACATGTATCCCAGAAGTTAAAGTAAAATTTAAAAAGAAAATAACAAGACAAAGAACATTAAAATAAAACAATTATAAGGAATAAGCATGAGGTTGTCTGTTTTCCATAAGGCCCATCACTCCTGATTGTTTTTCATTCAATTTGTGTCACTCGCTCACAACATCTCCTGGTTAAGTGGGCATTTGAGTTTCCCATTTCTAACTCTAAGTTGGCATTAAAGTACCTCAACTTCGGAATCAGAGTGCATGAAATTAAATCCTGGCTATCTGTGACCTTAGGTAAGTTATATGTGTTAATTAATCAGTTTTCCCATCTGTAGAATGGAATAACATGTTTCCTTTGAGTTACTGTATATAAAATTCTCAGCACAGTATCTAGCAGAAACTCCTAATAAAGGTTACTATGTATCTGTTGGCTTACTGCCATAATTACAGATAGGGAGTCAGGGCCTGGTATATCAAAACCTACCCTTCCATGATGTCACAATGCCTGGAAGCTTTCCACCTTGCTTGCTTCTGCCTGCTTATACTTGGCTGAAATAGTCCATCAAAGCTAACTACCTCTCACATTTGAGGTCTGGCCCATGACAATTTTCAGTGTGACAATTTTGCTACTCTAATAAACTCACCCTTGCTAACTGGAGAAAGGTAGAAGTTATGTCGAGTCCACCCATTCCCATTTTACCTAGTAATCCCATAATACTGCTAAAAACAAAAAACAAAACAAAAAAACAGCTTACTCAAAACAATGGCTCATGTTTCAAAGTCCCAAACTTAGCAACATTAATCCTTTAGTTAAAATATTACTATATGATTCCCAGATTACCGGAATATTGCCTAGTTTTCATTTTGGCTATTTAGATAATGTAAACCAATTCTGATTTTTTTAATCAGAGTTTCAGAGAGCCATACAATTCAAAGGCATTTTCTCTATTAAAATGCAGTAACGAACTCTCAGGTCTTTGAAATTATAGAGTTTCGAGTGAAAAAATCTTCTTGGTAAAAAACGGGAATGGAGATCTTGAGGTCTTTCAGCTCTTTTATAAATATCTTAAAGTTTAATCCCTTGTTACAAACATATTAATAAGGCTTGTCATCAGGTAACTAGGTGTATCGTATTTAATATTGCCTTTGTAGTGATGATTTTCAAAGGAATCTTTCATTTACTCAAAAAGGGGGTAAAACATAGTGAATTAACTTGCTGCTGCATGTTTGCCAAGTTATGCTAGATTGCTTGATAAATAAGATAAATGTAATTAAACTTTATCTAGGAATGCCAGAATAACTCATAATTTTGCCAAATCATTACAATGCTGAGTACTCACAATATGATGAACAGTGATTCTGAACATGACTTAAAGTGATTTCTTGAATAAGGGTTGATAATAACATTTATTTCACTTTTCTTCATACAACAAAAATATATTACAAGCAGAGTATTCCAGAATTATAGGTTGAAGTTTCACTCCTGAGTCACTATTCAAGGTGTATCTTGGGATCTATTGTTCAGCTGTGTGGTAGGCCTCCCTCCATTCATCAACTACATCTCACCTGTACTCGTCTTTGTTACACAGGGGCTGAAGAAAAGAATCTACCTTCACAGAGTGGTTTTATTTCAAATTTATTACCTTAAAATTCAAGTAACTTTTATAAACATATGGTAGCATAGTGACATGATTGCCTATGTAGAAAATCTTAAAAAATCAAAAAATAGCCCAAAGAAACTCCCGGAACTA
The DNA here is from genome assembly GCF_009828535.3 of Hylobates moloch. NCBI lineage: Eukaryota > Metazoa > Chordata > Mammalia > Primates > Hylobatidae > Hylobates > Hylobates moloch. Next base: position 93,747,119 of record NW_026652283.1, read on the forward strand.
ATAGGCAATTGTAGCAAGGTTGCAGGATACAAGGTTAATATACAAAAATCTCTTGATTTTCTATATATCAGCAAGGAACAAGTGAAATTTGAAATTAAATTCAATACCATTTATATTAGCACCTTTTGGTACTAATAAAATACTTTGGTATACATCTAGTAAAATGTATGTATTTCCTCATATATGTATAAGACATATATGAGGAAAACTGCCAAACTCTGATGAAGGAAATCAGATAACAAAACAAATAGAGATATATTCCATTTCCATTGGATAGGAAGATTCATTATCATAAAGGTGTCAGCTCTTTCCCACTTGGTCTATAGTTTCAATGCAATACCAATAAAAATCTCAGTAAGATATTTTGTGGTTTATTTGGAGATGTAAAAGACTCAGAATAGCCAATGATATTGAAAGAGAATAACTAAGTCAAAGGACAGGCACTATCCTACTTCAAGACTTCCCATGGATCTATAGTAATCAAGATAGTATGGCAAAAGAATAGATACATTCCAGAACAGAATAAAAAGCCTAGGAACAGATTCACCTAAATATAGTTAACTGATCTTTGATAAACGAGCAGAGGAAATAGAATGGAGAAAAAAATAGCCTTTTCAACAAATGGTGCTGGAACAACTGAACATTCATATGCAAAAGAATGAATCTAGTTAGACCTTCACTAAAATTAACTAAAAATGAATCACAGACATAAATGTAAAACACAAAACCATAAAAGTCACAGAAGATGACATAGGAGAAAACCTAGACGACCTCAGGAGAGGCAATAACTTTTTAGATACGGCACCAAAGGCATAATCTATGAAAGAAATAATCATTAAGCTGGATTTCATTAATAAATGAAAACAAACAAAAAACACTCTGCTCTGCAAAAGGCAACAGGAAAATGAAAATCCCAAAAAAAAAATGAAGAGGTGATATCACCAAGATGGTATCACCATCAGCAGATGGTGAAATAGGAGGTCTCAGGCTTTATTCCTTCTACACAAAGAAAATTTAAAAAGCAACTATCTATAACCTAGAAGAACTTTCTGAAAATGCCAATACTTGAGAACAAGCCTGAGACACTTGTGTGGTCTGCCCAACTTAATGAAAACAGAATTAGAAGGGTAAGAAGATGGTCTCAGGATGACATAACACCCCTCACTCTTCCAAGGAGGCACAGTGCCAGAAAAAGGGGATGTCTCTGGGCCTACAGTTTCTTTCTAGACGGACCCCCACCACCCCCGGCTAATTTTTGTGTTTTATAAGACGGGGTTTCACCTGGTCTCGGACCTGTCCCCGATCCCCCCTCGCTACAAGCGTGAGCCACCGAGCCCGGCCGCCTACAGTTTCTAAAAGGTGAAAAAAGAACTGGAGGCATTTGTGTAGCTTCCCTAGCATTCTGAGATGCTTCCCAGGAAGCCTATTCCAGTCTTACTTCGCAGGGAACACTAGCAGTAAAGGCACACCTAGCCTGCCCAGGTCTGCTAGAAATAGAGAAGGCAAAGGGCATATTTGCCGGTTTGTAGATCTTGGTGGTACCTCTGTGTTCTTGCAAACTATGGCACAAGATCACAGGTAACAGCCAACTTCATAATTCACCTGCAAAGACGAGCTGATTGCTTTCATAAGCAAGGTGAGAAGTTAAAACTAACTGTAATTTCTTTTTTTATTTAATTTTTTTTAAAAAAATTAAAGTTTTTTATTATTGTGGTAAAATATACATAACATAAAATGTATCATTTTAACAATTTTTAAAGTGTACGATTCAATAGCATTAAGGACATTTACATCATTTGTGAAACTCTCATCACTGTCTATCTCTAGAACTCTTTCATTCCAAACTGAAACTCTGTACCCATTAAACAATAACTCCTAATCCCTCCACTCCATCCACCACTGTTTTTCTTCCTGTCTCTACGAATCAGTGGCAGAATTTACTTTCTGCCACTACATACCTCATTTAAGTAGAATCACACAACATTTGTCCTTTTGTATCTGCCTTATTTCACTGAGCATAATGTCTTCGAGGTTCATTCATGTTGTGGGATGTATCCAAATTTCATTTTTTTCAGGCTGAATACTATTCTATTGCATGTATGTAACACATTTTATTTATCCATTCACCTGTCAATCAACACTTGAGCTGCTTATACCTTGTGGCTATTGTGAATAATGGTGCTGTGAACAGGGGTGTATGAATATCTATTCAAGTTCCTGGTTTCAGATTTTGGGGTACATATCCAGAAATCATATAGTAATTCCAGCTTTAATTTTTTCAGGAGCCACCATACTGTTTTCCACAGCATCTGCACCATTTTACGTTTCTACCAACCAACAATGAACAAATCTAATTTGCTCACATCTTCACCAACACTTGTTTTTTGTTAGTAGTCATCCTAATCGGTGTGAAGTAATATTTCTTTGTGGTTTTTATTTGAATTTCTCTAATGATTAGCAATGTCAAGCATCATTTCAGGTATTAATTGTGGCTATTTGTGTATCTTTTTTTATTATTGTACTTTAAGTTTTAGGGTACATGTGCACAATGTGCAGGTTTGTTACATATGTACACATGTGCCATGTTGGTGTGCTGCACCCATTAACTCGGCACATATACGCCATGGAATACTATGCAGCCATAAAAAATGATGAGTTCATGTCCTTTGTAGGGACATGCATGAAACTGGAAATCATCATTCTCAGTAAACTATCGCAAGGTCAAAAAACCAAACACCACATGTTCTCACTCATAGGTGGGAATTGAACAATGAGAACACATGGACACAGGAAGGGGAACATCACACACCGGGGACTGTTGTGGGGTGGGCGGGGGAGGGACAGCATTAAGAGATACACCTAATGCTAAATGACGAGTTTTTATTTAATTTTTAATTTTTGTGAGTACATTGTTGGCATATGTATTTACCAGGTACATGAGATGTTTTTATATGCATGCAATGTGTAATAATCACATCATGGAGAATAGAATATACATCCCCTTGAACATTTATCTTTTGTGTTACAAACAATCTAATTATACTCTTTTAGTTATTTTAAAATGTACAATTAAATTATTATTGACTATAGTCACCCTGTTGTGCTATCAAATAGTAGATCTTATTCATTCTTTCTAGATATTTTTTGTACCCATTAACCATCCCCACCTCCCCCAACTCCGCTAGCACCCTTCCCAGCCACTGGTAAATATCCTTCTACTCTCTATTTCCGTGAGTTCAACTGTTTTCATTTTTAGCTTCCACAAATAAGTGAGAACATGCAATGCTTGTCTTTCTGTGACTGACTTATTTCATTTAACATAATGATCTCCAGTTCCACCCATGTTGTTGCGAATGACAGGATCTCATTCTCTTTTATGGCTGAATGGTACTCCGTTGTTTATATGTAACACATTTTCTTTAACCATTCATCTGTTGATAGACACTTCAGTTGTTTCCAAAGCCTGGCTACTGTGAACAGTGCTGCAACAAACATGGGAGTGCAGATCTATCTTCAATATACTAATTTGTTTTATTTTGGGAATATACCCAGCAGTGGGATTGCTGGACCATACAGTAGCTCTGTTTTAGTTTTCTGAGTAACCTCCAAAGGGTTCTCCATAGTGGTCATACTAATTTACATTCCCACCAATGTATGAGGGTCCCCTTCTTTCCACATCCTAGCCAGGATTTGTTATTGTCTGTCTTTTGGATATAAGCCATTTTAACTAGGATGAGATGATATCTCAATGCATTTATCATTTGCATTTCTCTGAGAAACAGTGATGTTGAGAACCTTTTCATATGCCTGTTTGTTAGTTGTATTTCTTCTTTTGAGAAATACCTATTCAAATATTTTGCCCATTTTTTGATCAGATTATTATATTTTTTCCTATAGAGCTGTTTGAGCCCCTTATATATTCCAGTTATGAATCCCTTGTCAGATGGGCAGTTTGCAAATGTTTCTTTTCATTCTGTGGGTTTTCTCTTCACTTTCTTTATTGTTTCCTTTGCTGTGAAGAAGGTTTTTAACTTGATGTGATGCCATTTGTCCATTTTTGCTTTGGTTGCCTGTGCTTATGGAGCATTGCTCAAGAAATTTTTGCCCAGAGTAATGTCCTGCAGAGTTTTTCCAATGTTTTCTTGTAGTAATTTCACAGTATGACATCTTAAATTTAAGTCATTGGCAAGAGAATGTATGTTTGCTTTTGCTATTCTGGATCTTCTGTGGTTCCATATACATTTTAGGATTGTTTTTTCTATCTTTGTCAAGAATAGCATTGGTATGTTCATAGGGTTTCCATTGAATCTGCAGACTGCTTTGGGTGGCATGAACATTTTAACAATATTGATTGTTCCAGTCTCTAAACATAGAATATTTTTCCATTGTTTTGGTGTCTTCTTCAATTTCTTTTATCAGTTTTTTACAGCTTTCATTATAGAGATTTCACTTCTTTGGTTAAGTTAATTTCTAGGTATTTAATTTTATTTGTGGCTATTGTAAATGAAATTACATTTTTATTTCTTTTTCAGATTGTTCACTGTCAGCATATAGAAATGCTCCTGATTTTAATATATTGGTTTTGTATCCTGCAACTTTACTAAATTTGCTTATCAGTTCTAATAGCTTTTGGTAGACTCTCTAGATGTTTCCAAATATAAAATCATATCATCTGCAAAAAGGGATAATTCGACTTCTTCATTTCCAGTTTGGATGCCCTTTATTTCTTTCTTTTGTCTGATTGCTTTAGCCAGTATGATACATTCCAGTATTTCCAGTACTATGTTGAATTATAGTGGTGAAAGTGGACATCTTTGTCACATGACAGGTCTTAGAAGACAGACTTTCAGTTTTTCCCCATTCAGTATGATACTAGCTGTGTGTCTGTCGTGTATGGCTTTTATTGTGTGGAGGGATGTTGCTTCTATGCACAGTTTTCTTTAGGGTTTTTATCATGAGGGGATGTTAAATTTTATCAAATGTCTTTTAAGCATCAATTGAAATGATTACATGGTTTTTGTCCTTCATTCTGTTGTTATGATGTATCATACTGATGGATTTGCATATGTTGAAAGATTCATGCATCCCAGAAATAAATCCCGCTTGGTTATGAGAATTATCTGTCTAATATAATGTTGAACTCAGTTTGCTAGTAATATGTCAAGGATTTTTGCATCAATATTCATTAGAGATATTGGCCTGTAGTTTTCTTTTTCTGATGTACCTTTATCTGGTTTTGGTATTGGGGTCATACTGGACATACAGAATGAGTTTGGAAGTAGTCCCTCCTCCTCTATTTTTTGGATTAGTTTCAGTAAGATTGGTATTAGATTCTCTTTAAATGTTAGGTAGAATTCAGCAGTGAAGCCATTGGGTACTGGGCTTTTCTTCACTGTGAGACTTTATTATGGCTTTGATCTTGTTATTTGTTATTGATCTGTTCAAGTTTTTAATTTCTTCATGGTTTAAGTTTGGTAGGTTGTATGTGTCTAGGAATATGTCCATTTCTTCCAGATTTTCCAATTTATTGGCATATAATTGCTCATAGTAGCCACTAATGATCCTGTGCATTTATGCATTATCAGTTGCAATGTCTCCTTTTTCATTTCTGATTTTATTTATTTGAGTCTTCTCTCTTTTTTTCTTAGTATGGCTACAGGTCTGTCAATTTTATTTAACTTTTCAAAAAACCAACATTTGTTTCAGTGAGCTTTTGTATTTTCCTCATTTCAAGTTCATTTATTTCTCCTCTGATCTTTATTATTTCTCTTCTTCTCCTAATTGTGGGTTTGGTTTTGTTTTGTTTTTCTAGTTCTTTAAGATGCTTCATTAGACTGTTCATTTGAATTTTTTCCTCTTTTTTGATGTAGGCACTTACAGCCATAAATTTCCCTCGTGGTACTACTGCTTTTGCTGTATCCATAGGTTTTGGTATGTTGTGTTTCCATTATCATTTGTTTCAAGAAGTTTTTCAATTTTCTTCTTAATTTCTTCATTGACCCACTGGTCATTCAGGAGCATATTTTAAAATTTCCATGTATCTGCAGAGTTTTCAAAATTACTATTGTTATTGATTTCTAGTTTTATTCCACTGTGGTCAGAGAAGATGCTTGATATTACTTCAACTTTCTTGAATGTTTTAAGACTTGTTTTGTGACTTAACATGTGGTCTATCTTTGAGAATGATTCAGGTAGAGGAAAAGAATATGTATTCTGCAGTGATTGAATAAAATATATATATCTATTAGGTTAATTTGATCTATAGTGCAGATGAAGTCTCTGTTCCTCCAGAATTGGGCCCTGGTGACTTATTTAGTTAATTTGGTGAGTTCATGGTTTCCTGGATGTTCTTGATGTTTGTAGATGTCGATTAGTGACTGGGCATTGAAGAGTTAGGTATTTATTATAGTCTTCACAGTCTGGGCTTCTTTACACCCATCCGTCTTTGGAAGATTTTCCAGGTATTTGAAAAGATTTGGGTGTTGTATTCTAAGCTGTGTCTACTTTTAGGGGCACCTCAAGCCTAGTATCATCGTGGTTCTTGCAGACTTGTAGAGGTATCGTATCGTCTTTATAATCTTGGACAAGATGTGGGAGTATTCTCTGGATTACCTTTACTTTCACTCAAACCAACAGAGTCTCTCTGTTCTGAGCCACCTAAAATTGGGCATGGATTAACACAACTCCTGTGGCCACTGCCACTATGACTGTGTGGGTCATATCTGACACCAGCACAGCACTGGGCCTCACTTAAGGCTTACTGTAATCATTCCCTTGTTATTGCCTATGTTTGCTCAAGGATTGGGGGCTCTACAGTCAGCAGATGGCAAAACCAACCAGGCCTGTGTCCTTACCTTCATGGTGGTTAGTTTCTACAGGCCCTGGATGAGTCTAGAGGTGCTGTCTGGGAGCCAGGGACTAGAGTCAAAATTCTTAGAAAACTACCTGTTGTTCTATTGTACTATGGCTGAGCTACACTCAAACCATAAATCCAGTTCTTCCCAGGGCAGAGGAGCCTTCCCTTTCCAAAGGGAGAGGAGCCTCACCCACGGGCTATTACCACCACAGGCCCACAATGAGTACTACAAGACTACTGCTAATGTTCTCTTAAGGCCAAGGGGCTCTTCAATTAGCTGTGGTGAATGCTGCCTGACTGAGGCTCACTTCAGAGCAGTAGGCTTCCTTCTGGACCAGAAATGCTGTTCAAGAGCCAAGTTCTAGACCTAAGGATCCCAAGCACCCACTTTGTGCTCTATTCCCCTGTGGCTAAGCTGGTATCTAAGGTGCAAGACAAAGTCCCCTTTAATTTTCCCTCTGCTTTTCTCAAGCAGAAGGAGTTTCACCATGTAGTCACCTCAGCTTGGATTGTACTGAGTCTCTCCTGAAGCCAGCAAGTCTCAGAGGCTCACCCAAGGGCCTCAACATAGCACCTGGGTATCACTGCTGGTTATTTGGGGCCTACGGGCTCTTCACTTAGCAGACCATGAATGCTGGCAGGACTGGGTTCTTCCTTCCAAGGCAGTGGGTTCCCTTCTAGCCCAGGGTGTGTCTAGAAATGTCATCTGTGACCTAGGGCCTCACAATCCTGACCCATGCCCTATCATACTGTGGCTGAGCTGGTATTCAAGATGCGAGACAAAGTTCTCTGCACTCTCCCCTCTCCTTTCCTCAAGTGGAAGGAAAGGATCTTTTTTGCAGTTGCAAGCTGTGAAGCCTGGGTTTAGGGAAGGGGTAATGCAAGCACTCCCTTAGCCACCCTGGCTGGTGTCTCAGTAGGTTATGTGCCCCCTTAGTCCACTGTCTCTGGGCCAAGTTCAGCACTACTACTCTCCTAGGAGTTGCAGTTCTTGTAGCCTAGACCACCTGTCAAGTTCATTTAGGTCCCAAAGGATTTTAGAGGCTCTTTTTTCTCCTCAAATGTACCACTAACTACACAAGGACCCAATGAGTATAAGCAATCAAGGAATCATGATACCTCTTAAAGAAAATAGTAAGGCTCTGATAATGGACCCTACAAATGGAGATCTTTAAAATGACTATAAAGAATTGAGAATAATGGTCTTAAAGAAATTCAGTGAATGATAAGAATATACAAAAATAAAATTAAATGGAATTTGGAAAATAATACTTGAACAAAATGAGAAGTTTTACAAATAGAAACAATAAAAAAGAACCAAAAACTTCTGGAGATGAAGGATACAGTGACTGAACTGAAAAAACCAGCAGAATAACAACAAATTTGTTTAAGCAGAAGAAAGAATAAGTGAGCTGGAAGACAGAATGTGTGAAATTATCCAAAGTTGCCAAAAGACAAAAAATGAGAAATAATAAATAAATCTTATAGTTATTGTTGGAAACCATCAGAGACCAAACAGTCATATAATGGAGTTGCAGAAGAAAAGAAAAAGAAAAAAAAAAGAATAAGAAGCTATTTTTTAAAAAATATAATGGTTGAAAACTTTCCGAATCTGGGATTAGATGCTAACACCCAGGCACTAGAGGTGTAGAAATCTCCAATTAAATGCAACCCAAAGATAGTTCACCAAAACACATAATAGTCAAACTGTAAAAGATCAAAGAAAAGAAATCCAAGAGTAGCAGGCAATGTGACACACATCACATACAAAAGAATACAAATACAATTATCAGCTGATTTCTCAGCAGAATTCTTGCAGGCCTGGAGAGAGTGGGATGATATATTTAAACTGCTAAGGGAAAAAGAAAACTGCCAATAAAGAATGCTTTACCAAGTAAAGCTGTGTTTTAGAAATGAGGGGAGGAACAAAAGACTTCCCAGACAACAAAAATAAAGGGAATTTATCGTCACTCAAGAATTGCTAAAAGGAGTTCATTGAGATGAAACAAAAGACTCCTAATTAATAATATGAAACTCATAAAAGCTCAAAACTCAATGGCATACATGAAACAGCTATATTCAGAATATTCTAGGACCATGGTGATGTTCTGCAAGGCAATTTTATTCTAGTATGAGGGTTAAAAAACAAAACTATTAATTAAAAGCATAGGTCATATAAATTGTCAAGGTATACACATTACAGAATAATGGAAATTCTGGTATCAAAAATAAAAAATGTGGAGGGAGAATTAAAAGTGTAAAGTTGTTTACACAAAGTTAAGTAGCCATCAGCTTGAAATAGGCTGTTGTATATATAAGATGTTCTATGAAAGCCTCAAGATAATCACAAAACAAAAGTCTTTAGTAGAATCACAAAACAAAAATACAATGGATTCAAAGCATACCATCATAGAAAACCATAGAACCACAAAGGAAAACAATGAGAGAGGAAGAGAGAGACAAAATATTTACAAAACAACAAGGAAACAGTTAACACAATGGAAGTAGTAAGTCCTTACCTATCAATACAATAATTACCTGTAATTTAAATAGACTAAATTCTCCCATAAAAAGACAGAGTGGCTGAATTGATTAAAAAAAAAAAAAAAAGACTTAATTATATGATGCCTACAGAAGAGTCACCTCATTTTTTAATTTTTTTTTTTTTTTTTGAGATGGAGTTTCGCCTCACCCAGCTGGAGTGCAGTGGCACAATCTTGGCTCACTGCAACCTCCGCCTCCCGGGTTCAAGCCATTCTCCTGCCTCAGCCTCCTGAGTAGCTGGGATTACAGGCATGCACCACCAGGCCCAGCTAATTTTTGTATTTTTAGTAGAGATGGGGTTTCACCATGTTGATAAAGCTGGTCTCGAACTCCTGACCTCATGATCTGCCTGCCTCAGCCTCCTAAAGTGCTGGGATTACAGGCATGAGCCACTGTGCTTGGCCAGTCACCTCGCTTTTAAAACTAAAAGTAAAGAAATGGAAACTGGTCGGGCACGGTGGCTCATGCCTGTAATCCCAGCATTTTGGGAGGCCAAGGTGGGTGTATCATTTGAGGTCAGTAGTTCAAGACCAGCCTGGCCAACATGGTAAAACCTTGTCTCTACTAAAAATACACACAAACACAAAATGAGCCAGGTGTGGTGGCACATGCCTGTAATCCCAACTACTCAGGAGGCCGAGGCTCAAAAATCACTTGAACCCGGGAGGCAGAGGTTGCAGTGAATCGAGATCCTGCCACTGCACCCCAGCCTGGGTGACAGAGTGAGACCCTGTATCAAAAAAAAAAAAAATCCCTCTGGAGGAAATCACAATTGTAAATATATATGCACTCAATATTGGAGCACCTAAATATATAAAATAAATATTGAGAAATCTAAAGGGAAAGATATATCACAGTAACAGTAGAGGAATTCAGTATACCACTTTCAACAATGAATAGATACTTCCAAACTGGGGCCAGCATTACTCTGATACCAAAGCCAGACAATAATATTACAAGAAAAGAAAAACACAGGCCAATCACCTTCATGAACATAGATGCAAAAAATCCTCAACAACATATTAGCAAACTAAATTCAGTAATACATTTAAAAGGATCATCCACCACAATTAAGTGGGATTTATTCCACTTAATGGAATTCAAGGATGATTCAATATATGCAAATAAGTAAATATAATACCTCATATTAACAGAATTAAGGAAAAAATTATATAATCATCTTATTAGATACAGAAAAGGCCTTTCATTATCCAACCTACCTTCATGATAAAAACTCTCACCAAATTAGGTATAGAAGGAAAGTACATCAATACCATGAAGGCCACATGAGAAGTCCCACGCTAACATTATACTCAATGGCGAAACATTGAAAGCTTTTAATCTAAGATCTGGAACAAGACAGGGATGGCCACTCTCACTAGTTCTGTTCAACATAATATTAGAAGCTCTTACCAGAGCAGTTATGAAAGAGATAGAAATAAATGGCATCCAAATATAAAAGGAGAAGTGAAGTTGTCACTATTTGCTGATGACATGATCTTATATAAAGAGAATTCTAAGGGCTCCACTGAAAATCTGTTAGAACTAATAAACAAATATAGTAATATTGCAGGATATAAAATTAACACATAAAAGTCAGTAGCATTTCTATATACTAACAACAAACTATCCAAGAAAGAAGTCAATAAAACAATCCCAATTATAGTAGCTGCAAAAGATTAAAATGTTAAGATATCAAGACTTGTACACTGAAAATTATAAAACATTGATAAAAGAAATTGAAGGAGAAACAAATAAGTAGAAAAATATTTCATGAACATATGTTGAAAGAAACAGTATATTTTCCAAAGCACTATTTTACATTCCTATCAGCAATCCATAAGGGTTGATATGATTTATTGCATTAATTAATTAATTTCAGATGTTAAACCCACCTTTCACTGGTGGAATTAATTACAATTGGTCATAGTGTATAATCTGTTTTATATGTTGCTATATTTGGTTTGTTGGTATTTTTGAGGAGTTTTACATCTATATAAGAAATATTAGTCTGTAAGTTCTTTTCTTTGTATGATGTCTTTATCTCGTTTTGGTATCAAGGTAATACTGGCTTCATAGCTCATAGCATGAGCTGGAAAATGTTTTTTCTTGCTTTTAATTTTTGAGTTTGTGAAGGCTTGGTATTAATTCTTCAAGGTTTGTGTCTTTCTAGGAATTTGTGTATTTTGTCCAAGCTATCTAATTTTTTGGCATAGAGTTACATTTCTTTAGTTATGATCTTCTCTTTCTGTAAGGTCAATATTAATCTTCCTTCTTTACTTCCTAATTCTCCTCTTCTTTCTCAGCCAGTCTAGCTAAATGTTTCTTAAATTATGTTAACCTTTCCAAAGAAACAATTTTTTTCTATTGCTTTTTAAAATGTTTATTTTATTAATATCACTCTAATCTTTAGTGGTTCTTTTTTTCTTTTTGCTCTAGAAGTACCTTAATTTTCTTTTTTCCTATGTATTAAGGTAGAAGGTTAGGTTATTTGTGATCTTTTAACTTATTTAATACAGACGTTTAGAACTATAAGCAGTGCTTTAGCTACATATCGTACATTTTGTTTTGGTGTTTCTTTACTTTCATTCATCCCAATGTATTTTCTAATCTCTGTTGTGATATCTTTCTTACATAATCTGTGACTTAGAAAGTATTATTTTATTTCCACTTGTGAATTTTCCCAATTTTTCCTGTTGTTGATTTTTATTTCATTCCATCATAGTCAGAGAAGATATTTTTCATATTTTAAATATTTTAAAATTTATTGAGGCTTGTTTTGTGGCCTAGTACATGCTGTATTCTGGAGAAAGTTAAATGCGAACTCAAGACAACTGTGTATTCTGCCATTGTTGGGTGGAGTGCTCTATAAGATGTCTGTCAGGTCCCGTTGGTTTATACTATTTTTGAAGTCTAATATTATCCTGTTAATTTTCTGTCTTGTCGCTCTATCCACTACTGAAAGTGGCTGTTTAAGTGTCCAATCATTTTGGTTGAATTGTCTATTTTTCTTTCAATTATGTCCATTTTTGCTTCATGTATTTTGGGGCTGTCTGTGTACAAGCATACCTTTTTGATATTGTGGATTTGGTTGCAGACCACTTCAATAAAGCAAATATTGCAATAAAGCCACTCACATAAACTTTTCTGTTTCACAAGAATTAAAGTATAAAAGTCATGTTTACACTATACTGTAGTCTATTAAGTGTGCAATAGTAGTATGCCTAAAAAACAATATTCATATCATAATTTAAAAATACTTTATTGCTAAACAATGCTAACAATCATCTAAGCCTCCAGCAAACCAAACTCTTTTTGTTAGCAGGAAGTCTTGTCTCAGCCTTGATGGCTGCTGATTAAACAGGGTGATACTTACTGAAAGTTGGGGTGGCTGTGGTAATTTCTTAAAATAAGATGACACAATGAAGTTTGCCAAATTTTTTGACTTTTCTTTTCATGAAAGATTTATCTGAAGCATGTGATGCTATTTGAGAGCATTTTAACTTCTTTCAAAATTGGAGTAAATCTTACAAAACCCAGCCACTGCTTTATCAACTAGGTTTATGTAATACTCCCAATTCTTTGTTGTCATTTCAACAATATTCATAGCAACTTCAATAGGAGTGGATTCCATTTCATGAAGCTCCCTTTTTTCCTCCTTTATAAAAAGCAACTTCTCATTCATTAAAATTTTATTATAAGGTTTCAGCAAATCAGTCACATCTTGGGGCTCTACTTCTAATTCTAATTCTCTTGCTACTTCCACCAAATCTTTAATTACTGTCTTCACTAAAGTCTTGAACCCCTCAAAGTTATATCATGGAAGTTGGAATCAACTTCTTTCAAACTCCGGTTAATGTTGATATTTTGACCTCCCTTCATGAATTAGGAATGTTCTTAAGTGTATCTAGAATAGTGAATTCTTTCAAAGGTTTTCAATTTACTTACCCAAATCCATCAGAGGAATCAGTATCTATGGCAGCTACAGCCGTATTTCTTAAATAAGACTTAAAAGTTGAAATTTCTTGATCCATGGGCTGCAGAATAGATGTGTTAGCAGGCATGAAAACAGTGTTAACCTCCTCGCACGTCTCCATCAGACCTCTTAGGTGAGCAGGTGCATTGTCAATGAGCAGTAACATTTTGAAAGGAATCTTTTTTTCTGAGCAATAGGTCTCAATAGTGGGCTTAAAATATCCAATAAACCATGCTGTAAATAGATGTACTGTCATCTAGGCTTTGTTGTTCCATTTGTAAAGCACAACCACAGTAGACTTAGCATAATTCTAAGGGTCCTAGGATTTTCAGAATGGTAAATGAGCATTGGCTTCAACTTATAATCACCAACTGCATTAGCCCCTAACAAGAGAGTCAGCCTGTCCTTTGAAGTTTTAAAGCCAAGCATTCTTCTATTGAGCTATGAACGATCTAGATGGCATCTTCCTCCAATAGAAGGCTTTACATTGGAAAATCTGTTGTTCAGAATAGCCACCCTCACCAATTATCTTAGCTAGGTCTTCTGGATAACATACTGTAGCTTCTACATCAGCACTTGGCTGTTTGACCTTGCACTTTTATGTTATGAAGACAACTTCTTTCCTTAAACCTCATGAACCAACATCTGTTAGTTTCAGACATTTATTCTGCGGCTTCCTCGCCTCTCTCAGCCCTTATAGAATTTAAGAGAATGCCTCTATATTAGGATTTTGTCTTAAGGGAATGTTGTGGCTGGTTGATCACCTATCCATACCACTAAAACTTTCTCCATATCAGCAACAAGGCTGTTTGCTTTCATATTATTCATGTGTTCACTGGAGTAGCACTTCTAATTTTCTTCAGTAATTTCTCCTTTGCATTTACAACTTAGCAAACTCTCTGACACAAGAGGCCTAGCTTTTGGCCTACCTTGGTTTTGAACTATCTTTTTCACTAAGCTAAACCATTTCTAACTTTTGATTTAAATTGATAGATGTCAACTTTTCCTTTCACTTTAACACTTAGAAGCCTCGTACGGTTATCTATTGGCCTGATTGCAATATTATGTCTCAATGAATAGGGATGCCTGAGGAGAGGAAGAGAGACAGAGAATGGCTGGCTTGTGTAGCAGTCAGAATACAATTTATCAATTACTTTCAACATCTTATATGAGCACTGTTTGTGGAGCCCCTAGACAATTGCAATAGTAACAATGATCACTGACTATAAATCACCATAACAGATATAATAATACAGAAAAGACTTGAAATATTGTGAGAATTACCAAAATATAATCGGGATAAAAAACGAGCACATACTGTTGGGAAAATGGTACTGATAGACCTGTTCTTTGCAGGGTTGCCACAGATCTTCAATTTGTATAAAAAAAAAGAAAAAAGCAATATGTGCAAAATTTAATCAATTGAAGTGTATCTGTGTATATTTAAAATTGTTATAGCTGCCTAATGGATTGACTACTTTATCATTATAAAATGTTCCTTTTTATCTCTAGCAATAATTGTTTAAAATTTTAAAGTCTATCTTGTCTGACATTAGTATAGCCTCTCCTGCTTTTTTGTGGCTTCTATTTGCTTTATATTTTTCATTTTTTTACTGTCAATCTATTCGTATCTATTAATCTGAAGTGTATTTACTTTAGATATCACATATTTGGATGTTTTTTAATCCAGTCTGACAATCCTTGACTTTTGGGTTATTCAGTCCAACCACATTTAATACTATTACAGATGTAATTTTATTTATGTCTGTCATTTAACTTTTTTGAAAAAAAAAGTATCCTTTTTGTTCCTCTATCTCTCCTTTATTGCTTTTTTTGTACTAAGTGAATTAGTTCTAGTGTAACATTCTAATTCCTTTAATAATTTTGTTACTATAATTTTATATTATTTTGGGCTTCTTCTGATAACTTCTTGATAAACTTTTCAGCTCTTGTTCTATGATTCCTTAACTGCATCTCTGTGCTAACACTTGCTTTTCTTGCAATGATGCTGATATTGAGAGGTAGTGGAATTTGGGTACCTGTAAAGCAGCAGTGTGCATGTTTATACATCCGTGTGTCCAGTTCCTCGTAAGTAAACATATTAATACGGTAAAACCTGGTGAAAAGGTCTGTACTCAGGAGCCTTTTCATTTGCTCTCATTTACCATGGCTACTTGACATGACCCAGTCTGAACCTGCTGTGATCTCTACTCATGTACAGTTAATTCCCCAATAGCCAGTGGAAATTACCGGGTATAACAAGCAATCTGTAAAAAGCAAACTACTATAGATCTTTGATTTGCCTTGTTCTCCCTGCAAAGCATGAACAAATTAATGGAAAGCTTTATCTTTATCATAAAACAATAATCTCTGTAGCTCTGAAAATGCAGGCAGTAACAAAACAGAAATACGCTGCAAAGATTAGTGCAATAGAAAAGAAATGAATAATGTAACAAGATCTTAAACTGGATTATCACACCAAGCTAGCTTGTCAGAGCACTGGGTAGCTTATTCGACAATCCATCTTCCTCAGCAGTCACGGACTATGTGTTGGTTAGCCTCATTAGAACACCTCGGTGCAGCTCCTGTCTAGCATTCTTATATATTAAGTTCATGCCAACAGACAAAATGGTAATTGGCCAATGTTTGAAGCCACAAATAACATAGTATGCTGTACCCATATCCAAATTAGCCAAAAGATACTAGCTTGGAGGTCATAAAAAATCAAAAACTCTTCCATTATAATCGTCTATTTCACCCAGAGATAGCATCTTAAGTACTCATAGAAATTCTACTGAATACTCAAATAGCAGCAAACTGTTTTGAAGTAATTAAGACATTATCTTTCTAGGACCATGCCAAAGTAGTAAAAGCAAATAAAACTATGTAGTTACACTAGCCCATTACAGTATCTGGGTCTAAAACTTAAGGTATGCGGTATCATAGCATACAAATGCTTTCTGAAATATTTATATACTCAGCGATATTTTCAGATTAAACACCACCTAGTTATCCCAAAGCCCTCTGCTAGACATGCTAAGTCCTTTGCAGGAAAAGGAGTGGAGGGTAATAAAATTTACATAGAAAAGCATGATCTAAATAGAATGCATCTCAAAGTCAAGAGGCCCTAATTGTATTTGTGTGACTCCATTTAAACCAGAATTTATAAGTCTGATTCACAAAGCAAAATATTATCCTCCTTGAACATGACTAGGTTATCCAGTTCTATCTTGCTGAGCTCTGTGTGATTACTGGAGTAGACATAGGTGCCCAGATGACAGAGCCTCAGGACAGTGGTTTATCCAAGATGTGCCACAAGCCTTCTATGACCTATGCTTGGGGGCCAATAGTATAGATTTTTTGTTAGTTTGTTTAAAACAAATTAACTTACTCAAAAAAAGAAAAATAAAGGGCATTTGTGTTTACCACATCTAGGCCTATGCTTACTGCCCAGAGTGAATTACAGGGCAGATTTGGCATGACCCGTCTCCCATTTGTCATGACCCGTCTCCCATTTGTCATGTCCCATGACATCGCAGAGATACGAACATCTCTCACCAATCAAGTATCTGATTTCTCTTCTCTAGGCAGTGACTGCCTGATGTGGGTTTTATAGAATCTAGAATACTCATCATCCTGAATTTGTTAATGGCATTCATGATAATATTTCCAACAAATTAAGTTAAAAAAACTACTGCAGAAGTTATGTGTTTATAACTGTCAGCCTTTGCTAACAAATTTATTGTAATGAACACTGTTGAGATGAGTTAATGTGAATTTTACCTCACAACATTTGGAAAATTAGAGATGTCTCAATTTGCTAAATTTCCTTGCAAAACTTGACCTCAACTGTTCAGGATTGGAATCTTTGATTAATATCCTTCTTACACAGACTAGCAAGGAAGACTTGATCAAAGAAGCAGAACAACTAGGATCTATGTCTACATCTATGTCTATGTTTACATCTATGTCTATATCTTCGTCTGTACCATCCATAAAATCTCAGGAATAGGGGATTTGTTATAGGGATTTGACCTTACACAATTGGCTTCTGCTCTGGTGCTGGGCAGGGCAGGCAATACCGATTAATAAATATTCAGAAATTTGTTAAACTATGAGTAGCTAGATACCATAACTCCACTGGGAAGATGGATATGATGCGAGTGAGAGCAAGAACAAACTGGAAGCCTGCAAAGATGTGCTAAAATCCACGTGGACAATCTGGAGTTACATCAGGCTTTCACTTCCTAAAAGTGTACAAATTCAATGATGCAGATGACATACACCACGGTGTTAGAGCAGGAGTGAAGAAACTGAAGGAGAAAAATTGGTGGTAACTGGAGGAAACATGGATTTGGCTGCTATCTCATTTAGCCAAAAAGTCGAGCAAGCAAATCTATGACAAATGCAGCAACAGCAACAGTGTCTGACCCTACACTGACTTTCCTAGTGTAAACTGCCAATCAGAAGCTATGTATATATGGTTAAGAGAGGGAGTATCAACTTTGGGATTCCCCAAATAATGAGACATTTTTCTATGTCCTTAGCTGTGGAGGTATAAGCCTACCTGCCTCATTTCAGGCAGCCTCAATTTGTAGTTCAGCCCCCTTTTGCCTTCTTCAGACTCCCTCTTTAAGAAGCTGTGTTGGGCCTGCTTATATGGGATTTGAAGAGGAGCTAGGGATTGGACATTCTTCCATGCAAGCTTTAAAACAGTTCTCCAGGTAGAGAGTTTCACCAACTACTAATTCATCAATACTCATTGGACCATTTTGTGTCTTACAACAGTTAGCTGCTATCTTTCATCCACTGTCTGCTTTTAGTATATCTTGTAATCACTTTGGTAAAAAAAAAAGATAAATATGTGTGTTATATCTGTAAATTTTACCTATTAGTGCCCTGATGGGGCTTTTTCACCACCACATATTTCAGGAGAAATGTCTAGGAAAAACATGGTTACTAACTTCTATCAAACGCTTTATGCTTTTGGGAATCAAGGTACAGGAGAATCAGATGATACTTTCTCATCTTTCTTCCTTTATCACATATGGCAAGATTGAAATTATTATTTCATTATCATCAATATATAATATATACTATCTGGGACAATTAAATTTTACTGTGACATGTGGCCTTCACAAATGAGAGAGTTAGATAATTTTTCAAAAATCTTGAAGCTAGTGAGACAGACAAGAAAATTCGGTAAACTACGACTAAGTTTACTATGGTTAGAATGATGTTTGAAAGAAGTAGAGGCCATGGAATCACAGTGAGGTGCCATCTAGCCCACATTGGGGCAATCCTCAGAGCCACATAAACAATGCTGTATTAGTTATCTATTAATGCATAACAAATCACTCCAAATCTTAGTACTTAAAAAAAAGGTACTCTTTCACCATTTTGGCGGGTCAGGAATTTAGGAATGGTGTGGCTGGACACTGTTAGCTCTGGGTTTAATGTGAAATGCAGCTAGATGTTGACTAGGTCTACAATCATCTGAAGGCTGGACTATGGCTGGAGGTTTGGCTTTCAGGGTGGATTGCTCACATGGCTGCCAAGTTGGCAATGGCTCATATCTTCTCCTTATGGTTCTCTTGAGTTTTCTTGCAACATGGTATCTGTTGCACAGATAACCACAGCAAGCAACACAAGAGAACAAAACAGAAGCTGCAGTGGTCTGTGACTTATCTTGGAAGTCATACATTGTCAGTCATGACCATTCTTGATCCAGTCTGAGAGAAGACTGATAAAGGTGTAAATGCCAGGAGACGTGAATCTGGGGAAGGCATTTTGGAGGCTGGTTATTACAGAAATGAACCCCATCTCTGGATGTAGAAAAGCCATACAGAACTAGTGAGAGAAATGGAGGGGGCTAGGGGTTGCTGATAAATACTATTAAATAAGGAAAGGGAAACAATGTGTACAAAGACTTAGTGGTAAGAAGATGGTAAAAAGTGGGAAAACATCAGAAAGTGTTTGCACTTTTCTATATGTTATTTCGATTTTTGCTTTAAGTTGATGAGCATTCTGAGGTTATAGGATTTTGAAGAATTATTAAATAATACAAGAATCACTTAAACCTTAGGAAATAAATCTCTAGGAATGTCATGATGCTGTTTAACAGGTGTGAACTCATTTTATTAACTGTATAATATGATATCTCTAATCCCCTAGCAGAGTCAGCATTTATTTTTTACTTGTTAGTTATCTCAGGTACTGTTCTGGAAGATGAAAGAACCATCTGCCTTGGAATAGACAGTGGAATGAAAAGTTCTAAAGCCCACAGGATCAGCTTTTAATACCCGAATGAGGTTTAGAATGATGAGAATATCCACACAGAGGGATTTTGTTTGTTTGTTTGTTTTTTGCCTTGGCAAATCAAATGTTTGTGCCACAGACTGTTTCTCAAATCTCTTTCTCTCTTGGTCTCTTTTCCCAGTCTGTCTGTTTCTCTCTGTTTCTCTCTCTATAATTGTTTGTCTATCTGTCTTGCCCTGTCTTTTTAAAATTTTGAGACAGAGTCTCACTCTCGCACAGGCTGGAGTGCTGTGGCACGATCTAGGCTCACTGCAACCTCTGCCTCCCGGGTTCAAGCGATTCTCCTGCCTCAGCCTCCCAAGTAGCTAGGATTACAGGTGTGCACCACCATGCCTGGCTAATTTTTGTATTTTTAGTAGAGATGAGATTTCACCATGTTGGCCAGGCTGGTCTCAAACTCCTGACCTCAGGTGATCCACCCACCTTGGCCTCCCAAAGTGCTGGGAATACAGGCGTGACCACCATGCCTGGCCTCTCTCTCTCACATCTTGTAAAACTCACCTTGCAAGATATTTTCCAAGCTGAAGGATGTGAGGTTAAATAGAAAGTGAGTTAAGAAGTGCCCTGTTGCATTCTAGTCAGTTCTGTGAACTAGGCAGAAGAATCTTTGCTACTTCCAGAGCTTTCAGTCCTCACATACATTAGTATTCTCACTCATTCCTATCAGATCTTAATTTTTGTAAATTGAGTGGAGTGGTAAGAAAAAGCAGTTAATTAAGAGTTTTAACTCACCCTGCCACTGTCTAATGACTAATGTTATATAACCTCCCTATTATTGTTTGTTCATCTTTAAAATCCTTTTTAGTTGCTGTGCAATCTGTGTTTCTGTAATTTGAGCACCTTCTCAGATATTTGGGAATGGAGTAGTGATATTTTCCTGCATAAGAAAATATATCTATAAAAGCATACCATAATCATGAAATCATGTAACATAGATGGTCATTGTCTATTTGCAGATGATTCAATTATCTGATAGAAAGTTTTAAGAATAAATGACTAAATTACGCAGTTAGCATAGTTTATCTTGTGAAGTGGCAGTTTGTAGTAAACGAAAGGGCTTCTGTTTTCATCTCAGATCTTGTGACTCTAAGTTTTATAGAGTTATAGAGAGATAAAGACCTTCCTCTCCTATTTTGGAGGAGCATTGAGATTCAATATGAGACCATCCTTTCTTAAAAATATGATCCACATTTGTCTTTTGGTCATTTTTTCCCCTTTGTTTATTGGAATTTCCATTACTAGACTAAAGCTTTTGAGTAAGCATGCTGTCTATATTAAAACAGCCATTGAAGTTTTTAAATATTCAGAAGAAAAAAGATATTGAAATAGCTGCATTCTTTTTAATAACAGTCTGAATTGGTTCATCTACTTAGCTCTCCAGCACCATGGAATGGAGAGAACATGGTTCCTCAGAATTTATAGAACAGGAAATTTTGTCAGTAGCTGGAGGAAGTATTATGTGATATAGCTTTTGAGATATTGTCTAAGGAGTAAAGCTGAAAGGTGGTTGCCTGATTAGGGGAATCCTGAGGCTTTCAAGACAAAAGGATGCTATTGGGTGAAAGAGTGGAGGACCACTAACGATCACATTTGATTCCTTTCCTACTTTGCCTTGAACAGACTAATAATTTGAATGAGTAAGGATGGCTGAAGCAAGTAAATGACAGCCCAACTACTTTTTCTGACCCTGCCTGAAATTACTGCATAGCTATGCTTTCAAGACACAAAATTTTCTAGCATATGTTACATTTGGAGATGCTGTTTATGATGAGACTAATGAAGTTAACAAAACAACAAGAAAATTTTAAATAAACTAATAATGTTTTGAAAAAATCATGCCCAGAATATAGATTATTTTAAATTTAATTAAAGAGGTGGTCAATCATTCCATAAAGAGGATTTTCAAATTTATGGCAGTCTATTTATACCCTTTGAGTTAACCAAAGAATCTACCTAAGGCTTCAAAAAGAAGATTCTAGAGACCCAGTCCCAATAGAATATTAACTGGACAAGTCAGGAATGCACAGCTGAATGTTAAAAACAAAGATCTCTTTGTTATTGCATGAACCAAAAGACATAGTCATGTGGAATGATTTATAGCAGAATCACAATTAAAATCTCTGTAAGAAGAGGTAGCTTTCTGGAAATCTAGCCAAAGTTGATTTTAATAGATTTTTTTCCTCTAGTTATGTGAGACATTAATACACATTGCTTAAAAACTTAGAAAGTAAAAGTATTATAGGAAGAAAATAAAAATCGCTCCTTACTACTGTCAATTGTATTATGTTGTCTTTTTCCTATGAAATAATACATTTAATTATGATAGATACTGGGGTTTAATCCATTTGCATTTTCTAATTTTTTAATATCTTTTTCATAATCATATACTCCTCTTTGGATTATAGCATTTAAAACTGTGGCTGACTATGATATCTGTGATTCTTCTGTAACCTTTTTCCATGAACATTAGTAAGAAATTCTTCTTTAAAGTATTTAAAATATCTCCGATCCTGTCATTAGGACCTCTAACACGTGGCACAATTAGTATAACCTAAAATATTTCTGCTACTTATGATTTATTTCTGAGAAAATAATTATATTACTAATATATTTATATAAATATATAAACATATAAATACATTTATATAAATATATATGACCATATAAATATATTTATATATATTAAATATATATGACCATATAAATATATTTATATATATTAAATATATATGACTAATATATTTATATTATTTATATTTTCTGTTGCAATAGCTGAATACCTGAGGCTGTATAATTTATAAATAAAATGGCTTTATTTATTATCATTCTAGTGGCTGAGAAGTCCAAGGTTGGGTGGCTGCACCTGGTTGGCTTCTGCGAGGGCCTCATGCTTTGTCATAACTTGGTGAAAGGCATCACAAGGCAAGAGGGTTGAATGTCTCTGCTCAGGTCTCTTTTTCTTGTAAAGCCACCAATTCCATTCTTGTGGTAACCAATTAATCCATTAACCCATTGCTTCATGAATTAGTTAATTCATTCATGTGGTCAGAGCTGTCATGACCCAATCACTTCTTAAAGGCCCCATCTTTCAATACTGTCACATTGGGGATTAAGTTTCAACATGAGTTTTACAGAAGACACACATTTAAAACATTGAATCCCACCCCGGCCTCTCAAAACTCACATCCTTCTTATATAAAAATATATTTATTTCATCTCTCTAGGCCCAAAGTCTTAACTTATTCCAGCACCAACTCAAAAGTCCAAAATCCAAATCTCATCGGGGAATCTGTAAAATCAAAACAAGCCATCTACTTCCAAGATAGAATTGGTGCAGCAGGCACAAGTTATACATTCCCATTCCCAAATTGAGAAATAGGACAGAAGAGAGGAGTAACCAGCCCCAAGCAAGTTTAAAACCCACAAGGACGACATTAAATTGTAAAGCTGGAGAATAATCTCTTTTGACTCTATGTGCCTCCTCTGGGATACACTGGGGCAATGGATGGGCCCTCAAGGCCTCATTTTTTCCTCTCACAGCTCCATGTAAGCAGTTAAAAGGATGCAACACTTGAATTCTTTGCTGCTTAGATATTTCTTCTGCCAAATGTTACAATTTGTTGTTTTTGAGCTCTATATTACATAAAGCCCTTAAGCATGAACACAATCCAAACAAGTTTTTTGCCAGTTGATAACATGGATAGCCTTTACTCCAATTTCTAATGCCTTGTTTCTTAGCATTCTATCTGAAACTTTGTCAGAATATCCTTTATTCTCCATATTTCTATTACCATTCTGGTCATGACAATTTATTAAACTCTAAGGAGTTCTAACCTTTCCCTAGTCTTCTAAGATCTCACCAGAATAAACTCTTGCAACCTCTGCCCATTACCCAATTCCAAAGCTGCTTTCACTTTTACAAGTATCTTTATAGTGACACCACCACTCCTGTTATGAATTTTCTATTTTAGTATGTTTTCTTTTGCTGTAACTGAATACCTGAGGTGGAGTAATTTATTTTTTAAAAATAATTTATTTCTTACAGTTCTGGAGTCTGAGATATACAAGACTGGGTGGCTACCTCTGGTCACCTCTGGTGAGGGCCTTATGTTGTGTCATAACATGATGGAAGGCATCACAGGGCAAGGCAGCTGAGTGGGGTTAGCTCAAGTCTCTCTCTTTTTAAAAAGTCACTAGTCTCATTCCCATGATAACCTATTAATCCATTAACCCATTAAAACATGAAAGGATTACTCCATTCATGAAAGCAGAACCCTCATGACCTAATCACCTCTTAAAGGTCCCACCACTCTGTACTGCCATATTGGAGATTAGGTTTCAACATGAGCTTTAGAGGGATCAAACACCCAAACCATAACAGCTGGGAAGTTTGGTAGTAATGCGATGACTTGTTTTTAAGTCTATTTAGTTCCCCAATGTTAGTGATTTTCTCAGCTTTCCTGTGAAGTCAAAAAGCAAGCAACTCTAGAATCCTAGCAAAACATGAACTCAAATGCAACTTGGAAATATAAACACAGAATTTTAAGTATTGAATTGCCTCCTTTCTAGCCATGGTCCATTCTTGGACTCTAATCTATCAACTTCGAATTTCAGAGATTTTGGTCTAGATTGCTTTGTGTTGTATGGACATTTAGGTAAATATTAATTATTTTGATCAATAAACATGAAATATCATTTTATTTATTTCTGTCTTTTTCAGTGTTTTTCACCACCGTTTTATGATTTTTCAGTATATAGTTCTTTTACCTCCTCAGCTAAATTTATTCCTCAGGGTTTACTGATGCTATTTTAAGTTGGATTGTTTTCTTAATTTCTTTGTTGTGTAGTTTGTTGTTAGTGTAAAGAAGCACAACTGATGGCTAGTGTACCCTGCAATTTTGCTGATCTTATTAGAGCTAATGATTTTTAGTGGAATCTTAAGGATTATACATATATAAAATATTATCTGCAAATAGACAGTTTTACTTTTCTTTGCAAGTCAGATATCTTTTATTTCTTTTCCTTTTTCTTTTCTTTTCTTATTTTGCCTAATTGCTCTGTGTAGGACTATAAATACTGAATTGAATAGAAATGATCAGGGGGGCATCCTGATTTTGGATAAAAAGCTTTCAGCTCTTTACGGTTGAATTTGAAGTTACCTGTGGGCTTGTCATATATGGCCTTTTTATATGGAGATACAATTCCTCTATGCTAATTTGTTGAGAGTTTTAATTATGAATGGATATTGAATTTTGTTAAATGCATTTTGTTCATCTATTGAGGTGGTCGTATTATTTTTAGCCTTCATTCTGTTTATGTGGTTTATCACATTCATTTATTTGTGTATGTTGAAACATCCTTGCATCCCATAGATAAATCCCACATGATCTTGGCTTGTGATCCTTTTAATTTGCTGTTAAATTTTATTGCTAGAATTTTATTGAAGGTTTCTGCATCTGTGTTCAACAGGGATATTGGTCTACATAATTTTCTTTTCTTGTGATGTCATTGTCTATAATTGGTATCAGGGTAATTCTAACTTCATAAAATTAGTTTGGAACTGTTTCCTCCTCATCAATGTTTTGGTAGTGTGTGAGAAGGTTTTGTGTTGATTCTTCTTTAAATGTCTTGTATGATTTACCTGTAAAGTCATCAGGTTTTGAGATTTCTTTTGTTGGAAGGTTTTTGATTACTGATGCAATTTTCTTACTGGTTATTGGTCTGTTCACATTTTCTATTTCTTCTGATTCAGTCTTCATAGGTTGTGGGTTTGTAGGAATTCATACATGTGTTCTAGATTATACAATGTGTTAGCATATAAATGTTTATAGTAGTCTCTTAAACACATTTATATTTCTGCAGTATCAGTTGTAATGTCTCTTCTTTCATTTATAATTTTATATTATTTGAGCATTATTTTCCTTTTCTCTTAGTCTACCTAAAGATTTTTCAGTATTGTTTCAAAAATGTTGTTTTCAAAACATTTTTTAAATGTTTGACATTTTCAAAATTGTTGATATTTTCAATTGCTTTTCTAGTCAGTATTTCATTTATTTCTACTGTGATTTTTCATTCCTTCTGCTGATTTTGAATTTATTTTATTACTTTTACTACTTCCTTGAGGTATTTAGTTAGGTTGTTTATTTGAGATCTTTATTTTTTTCGTAGTATATGAATTTATTGCTATAAACTGTCCTCTTAGAACTGTGTTTGCTACAACACATAAGTTTTTCTATGTTGTGATTCCCTTTTTATTTATGTCAAGATACTTTTTATTTCTCTTTTGACTTTTTTGAACTCATTGGTTGCTCAAAAGTGTGTTGTTTAATTTTCACATATATGTAAAATTTGCATTATTTAGTTATTATTTCTGGTTTCATACCATGGTTGTTGGAAAAAATACTTGAAATGATTTCAATCTTTTTACATTTGTTAGGATTTGTTTTGTGGTCTCACACATTATTTATCCTGTAGAATGTTTCATGTGCACCTGAGAAGAATGTGTTCTTCTGTTGTGTATTTATAATATATATATCTGTTAGGTCCATTTATTCTACAGTGTTGTTCAAGTCCACTCTTGTTTATTCAAATAAATTTTCTGTCTGGATATTTATTGTTAAAAGTGAAGTATGGAAGTCCTGTACATTATTGTATTGCCATCAGTTTCTCCCTCCAGTTCTATTAATATTTGTTTTATATATTTAGGTGCTTTGATGTTGGGTGCATATATATTTATGATTGTTAAACCCTGTTGATGAATTGACCCCTTTATAATTACATAATAAATTTGTTTATTAAAATTTTTGATGATTAAAAGACTACTCTGTCTTATGTAAGTATAGCCATCTCCAATCTATTTGGTTTTTATTTGCATGGTATATCTTTTTCTATCCCATCACTTTTAGCTTATCTGTGTTGTTAAAGCTAAAGTGAGGATTTTGTAGACAGCATATAGTTCTTATAGTTGGGTCTCTTTCTTCTTTTTTTTCATGGTCTGTCAATTACTCTATGTCTTTTGATTGGGTAATTTATTCCATTTACCTTTAAAGTAGTTCTTTATAGTTAAGAAATTAATATTTCCATTTTATTAATTGTTTTCTGATTTTTTTGGAGTTTCTTCCTTCTTTCTCTCTTGCTGTCTTCCTTTGTGATTAGATAATATTTGGTTGTGGTAGGTTTTGATTTCTTTTGTGTATGTGTAAAGGTCTTTTAGCACAAGGCTTACACAAAGCTACTTATAGTTATAACTGTCTACTTGAGGCTGCTAACAGCTTAACTTTGACAGCATACAAAAATTCTATCATTTAACTTCTCCCTATATATTTTACATATTTGATGTTACATTGTGTTTCCATTAACAAATTATTGTAGCTACAGTAATTTTTAATACTTTTGTCTTTGAAATTTAATGCTAGAGTTAAAAGTGATTTATACATCACAATTGTAGTATTAGATTATTTTCAATTTAACTATATACTTACTTTTGCAATGAGTTTCATACTTTCATATGTTTTCATGTTTTAAGTTAGAGTCCTTTTATTTTCACGTGAAGAACTAGCTTTAGCACATTTTGTAAAGGTTGTCTACTGGTTCTGAGCTCCTTTGGCTTTTGTTTGTTTTGAAAAGTCTGTTTAATTTCTCCATTTCTGAAGGACATATTTGCTGGGCATATTATTTTTGGTTGGTAGTTGCTTTCTTTCAGACTTTGAATATATTATCTCACTCTGTCCTGGCATACAATGTTTTTGTTGAGAAACCTACTGATAGTCTTGGGGAGCTCCCTTGTATTTGATGAATAACTTTTCTCTTGCTTCTTACACAATTCTCTGTTTGCCTTTGACATTTGAAAGTTTGATTATAATGTGTCTCAGTGAAGATCTCTGTATTTTTAACCTATTTGGGGTCCTTTGGCAACATGAATCTTGACGTTCATTTTCTTCTCCATATTTGAAATTTTCTATTATTTTTTTAAACAACCTGATTATTTCTTATTTCTGCTCCTTTTAGAGCTTCTATAATGCTTACATAGGTCCATTTGATGGCATCCTATAAGTCATATAGGCTTTCTTCATTTATTTTTGTTTTTTTTTGTATGTTTGTTTGTTTGCCTGGTTGATTTCAAATGACTTGTCTTTGAGTTTGCTAATTCTTATTATTGATTGCATCTGCTGTTGAAGCTGTCTGTTAAATATTTTAATTCAGTAATTGTGTCCTCCTTCAGAACTTGTGTTTGGTTCTTTCTTATGGTTCCTATACCTTTGTTGAACTTTACACTTATGTCTTGTATTGTTTTTGTGATTTCGTTTTGTTATATATCTGTAGTCTCTTGTAGTACATTGAGCTTCTTAAAAAAGATATTTTGGAGTCTTTATCAGGTAGTTAATAGTTCTCCATTTCCTTATACGGGAGCTTTATATTTTTCCTTTGGTGGTGTCATGTATCTCTGATTATTCCTGACCCTCCTGGTGGTCCTGAATCCATGCCTTGTGTATTCGAAGAAATAAGCACCTCTTTAAGTCTTTACAGACTAGCTTTGGCAGGAAAGCAGTTCTTCAGCAATCTTATCTAGAGATTCTGGGTGGGCTGGCTAGTGGGGCCTAAACGTATACTTGCTGCCTAAATTCTTCAGCATGCTGGCCTAGTGCCTGCATCAGTGGACAGATGGGTCTGGTGCCTAGCTACACATCAGCCAGTCTAGTACCTGGTCTGTAGGGATAGGCACAGAGCCTGGGTCCACTGGTGCAGGCCTGAAGCTTGGATTTGTTGTGCAGTTCCAGAGCCTTAGGTCTGAGGGAGCTTGCCTGTAATCTGGGTCCATGAGGGTCAGCATGGCACTAGAGTCCTCTGTGATGGGCCTGGTGACTGGAGTCATTGGGGAGTACCTGGAACTTAGGTACATGGGAGCTGACCTGAAGCCTGGGTCCATGAGAGCTGAACTGGTGCTGGGCCAGGCCTTGAACTTAGGTTCACAGAGGCACAACCATCACTGAAGCAGGCCTAGTACCTGTGTCTATGAGGATCTGCATGGTTCTGAGTCCACAGTGCTGACTTAGTGCCAGCATCCTCTTGTGTGAGCCTTGTGTCTGGATCCAAGAAGATGGTTCTAGAGCCTGGATCCACAAAAGCAGGTCTTTATCCTGGGGCCATAGGCACCTACCTGGGGCCAAGGCCACAGGAGTCAGCCTGGAACTAGGTTAGATCTAGAGCTCGGCTCCATGGGTGCTGGTTTGGAGCCTGGGGTCATGGGAGCTAACCTGGTACTGAAGTGGTCCTGGAGCATGGGGATGCAAGTCCTGGTCTTACTCTGAGGTTTACTTGGAGTGTGTCTGGGGGCTAGGGAGTGGGATGGTCTGTTTCTTGGTTTCACTGGAATGGGCCTGTTGCTGGGGTCAAAGACAAATTCAGGTGCCCACTTCACTTTCTTCCTCCACATGAAGAGTATTTCTCTTTGAGCCATACTGCATGGGGTCATGGGAAGGGGTAGTGTGAAATTCTCCTTCCTAGTCTCTTCAGAGTGACTTTTCTCACATTTGTGCTGCATCCAGATACTATAATCTTTTATTTAGATTCCTTAGTTCTTGTGAAGGTATCTTCATTCATTAATGGTTGTTCAAATATATGTTTCTGTGATGGAACACATTCTGGAAACTCCTATTCTGCTGATGTCACTCCAGAAAGATACCTCCCTTGAGTTTTATAGGTATTTGTCTGCCCTTCATGCAAATGATTGGATCATGTGTTCAGAAAGGAGTCATACCTTTCACAGTAATTAAGTGGAACAAATATGTCCATTGAACCAAATATACTTTGTTTTTATTTTCTCCTCAGTGCAAAGTTCTCCATCTGCTAGGCTCTGGCAACCCAAAGATAAGGCATTATCCTCATCATGCAGATATTTTGTGAGGAGACTTTCCCACATAAAGAATGGTATTAAGCTGTGGTAATAGAAGAAAAAAACAGAGAAAAAGTATTTAACTCAGAAGAGTTACTGTGAAAAAAATTAACCTAGAGAATCATCTAAACTTCTAAACTTTTCTGGCTATATAACTGGGGATCTTTGTCTTAAAGATGGCTGTAATATAATAGTTTTTGCTGTTGTTGTTGTTTATTTTGTTTTGTTTTTCTCTAGTGAGCCATGTAGAAAACAGTGCTGGTTAGTGTCATACAAGACAACTGCTTCTAAAAACGCGGTTCATTAAAATAACAGAATAATGTGTCCAAGTAGTTTTCAGTTTGTTTTTCTGTGACTTGATTTTGGTGAAATTATAAACAAGGCAATTTGGCAAAATATCAGATCTTTTACCTAGAAACCTCTTACATTACAAGTAGAAAAGTCAAATAGTAAATGTACTCCTACTGAACCACTGCATGAAAAGAAAATTTAGTCTTCTCTATTTTGTTTTTCTCATACCACACTATCTTATTACATTACTAGCTCTGGCACATGACTTCAGAGCTTGGGGCTTATTTCTGGCATGTTCAGTGACATTCTATAGGCCCTTGTGGCCTCTAATAAATAATAAAACCGAAAAAGTTCCTGGATACCCAATGAAACATTTATTTCAGTGTGAACCAAGCTATGTCGTTGCAACTTTTGTGTTAGCAAATGAAAAGCTTACAAAACAACACCTAACTGATGTTCCTCAGCAGGCAGAAACTCCACCTGACATGTCAAATAATTAATGTGAAACTGTATATATGCTGGTTTCAAGGAAATATTGATGAATGTCCTATCTATCTTTATGCCATATTATGTTACAGCTTTTACAACATATTGCTAAAAAGTGTCATACTTGATGAAGTCATTCAAAATTGCTGCCAAGTCCATCAGCTGCCTTGGATTCCACACATATATTTTAATATTGTGTCCTCTATCTTCTCAAAGCAGCAAAATTCTTATGCAAAGGGGATAGTGAAGGTGAGGGGACTCAAATATTCATAGATAATACAGATCAGAGAAAGCAGAGGAAATTTATTAGTATTCTGCTTTCATTTAAAAAAATCCACCATTAATAGAGATCAAACATAAATCTCAAATTGGTTCTTCAGGTAAATATAAAACCAAGGGTTGCTGTTGTGTGTATCTGTGCTCACTATGGCACTAAATATTCGGAATCCTACAACAACTATAATGGATAAAGAAGAGAATCACTCTGACCCCAAATCACCTTGTGCTTTATAGTAAATTACATATTTTTTTAGCCCTGCATTTTAAAAAAGTTATTAACCTAATAGCTAACTTAAAGATAGAAGCTGCTTTTACATGCTCAACAGCACGACCATACCAAGTGTCTAGATCTCAGTTCCAGGCACCATTATTAGGGTTTCCTTTCTTTGAGGATGTGACATGATGGGGGACATATTCATAAGCCTGTCTGCATGGTCCCTGAAATAGAGTCTATGGATCTCTTGCATTGAAGGCAAGGTATAACCGGAAGAGGTATTTGGAAATACCAATGAATGATGGCCATGAATACTAGACTAGCTATAAACCTATTAACATACTCAATTCTTTATGCTTATAGACTACTAGGATTACTTAACATTAGTCCAGTGTTTCGTATTTAACTTTTACATTTATTTAACTTTTATATCCAAACCACACTGCATTTCCATAAAGGAGGTAAGTTAAATATTATCTTTTTAATGACAAGAACAGAGAATTTAAGGAATTAATGACTTGTTCAGGTTCTACAAGAAGACTAGAATCTAGATTTCTCATTTCCTAGTTTAGGACCCTTTCCAGCTAGCAAGAATAGCTTGAGGAAGTTGTTCTCATAACAAATTAATAGATGAATAACACACCTGCCGTTACACGCTGAATATAATATGTCAGTCCTGGCTGGGCATGGTGGCTTATGCCTGTAATCCCAGCACTTTGGGATGCTGAAGCAGGGAGATTATTTGAGGTCAGGAGTTTGAGACCAGCCTGTCCGACATGTTGAAACCCCGTCACTACTAAAAATATAAAAATTAGTTGGGTGTGGTGGCAGGTGCCTGTAACCCCAGCTACTCAGGAGGCTGAGGTGGGAGAATCACTTGAACCAGGGAAGCCGAGGTTGCAATCAGCCGAGATAACACCACTGCACTCTCCAGCCAGGGTGACAGAGTAAGACTCTATTTTAGGAAACAAAAAACAAAACAAAACAAAAAGCCAGTCCTTCATCCTAACATAATCCTGTAGGATTCCACCAGTTCTTGAAAATACATACAGAAATGTACATTTATTAAGAATGTGATATGTGCTAAGTATTATTCAAGGTACTTTATAAATGACTTCCTTGGATACGTCTAGGGCCCATTGTTGATGTCATTACAGTAGAGTTTAGATCAGGACATCTGATGAAGACACTTAAAAAGGTCCAGCTTTAAGATTTTAATTCAATGATTTGAAATACCGACTAGAAACTTAAGAACAAGCTAAAAATTCACCTATTTTCTGATCAAATATTTAAATCAACCATATTTTCCCCACTTTCCTCCCAACTGTGCTCAACTGTGCTCAGGCCACCTTCCCCTGTCTCAATCAAAGCTTCTCTAACTGGGTAAAGCTGGTACTCATACTGGATTAAGTGTCACCACAGAACAGCAATTTTATCCCTGGGCTGGTGATTTACTACCTGTTTCTTCTTTCCTTGAAGCCATCAGGCCATAATTAATGCCTAATATCTTCAATTACTTGTCACCCGCTAGAACATATGTGTTAAGAGAGTACAAATCTTGCCTATATTGTCTATTACTGAAACACCAGCAGCTGAAATAGTAGCTGGAAATCAGCACAGCTCAATAATTGTTGGCTAAATGAAGGAATAAATTAATAATGTTTATTAAGTAATTATTCTAAATCAGAGGTGGTAAGGCCAAACAAGGTACTGTCATTTTTTTTAATTAGTTTCTATTTTCAAGTTGATCTGGGTTGAAGAACTTAACAAAGGTAAGAATTTTATGTTGCAACTAACATTGACCACTTACAAAACATTTATGAGACTCCCTGAGTCTCAAGATGTTTAAATTTAGGTGTAGCTCAGTTATCCTGTGGATTGCACATCCCATGGTAGGTGTCGGTATGCCAGGCCTGCAGCCTTCACTTGCATTATTTAAGGCTTTAACTCTCACAGTGCCAGTCCCCAATAAAGCAATGGCAGAGAGATAATAAAAATGGTACCTTCTTTTTCTTTTCTTTTTTTCCTTTATGTTGCAGTTTCCTCACCTTGAAAATTATGCTTAATGATTAGTCCTGGCTAATTTATGAGGTACTCTGTTAGTAAGAAACAAATTAGATAATTAATGAGACGTCCTCTGAAAAGTAAACTGTGAGATATTTAATCCTTTGCATTTCTGTAAGTATGTAGTGTCTTTTATTCAAATCAAATATGATTTTAAGCATTTTCTAATCACTGGGAAGAACATCGAAATGTTTTCTAGAAATAAATTGTAACCTTTCTCCCTACTATCCCCCAAAATGTCCAGTCTAATCACCTGGCGCCTTCGCTATTGTCCACACCATACAGACAATAATTTTCACCAGCAATCCCTCTTTGAGGTTAGATGCTGTCATCTGGGAGACACACAATTTTCTTCTATAGTCAGCAATAAGCATTGCTATAATCAACAGTGATAAGTAATGCCGACTAATGACTAATAAGGACTGGGAAGAAAGAATCTGACAGGAAACACTTCATAGAGGTGGAGGAAGAGGGTGTGCCTGAATGGTTCAGGATTGAAAGGATTTATTATAAGGAGTTGAAGACAAAGGAGGAGAGTTAGTTTTGAGCAGCAGTAACACAATGGCAAGGCCTCAGGGATCTGAGTGGATAGAAATACAAGAAGCTCAAGGCTTAATTTTATTAAATTCTAACTTGGGCAAGCCAAATCTCCCCTTGGATTAAACTTTTAGTATGATCCATGTGCCGTTCAGCATGTGGAAAATCTGAAGATATTTCTTACTCAGTTTCACTGGGATAGCAATTTAGAAAACCCATTTTACAGAGAAAGAAAAGGAGGCATTATATACATGATAAACTTGTTGGATGCCCTGCATTGATTGAACTGATCTTAGAATCTTAGTCATGATTTAAATGCTATCATATGCCCATAATTTCACTTAGAACAATAAAGCCTAGCATGGTCAAGGCTGAAGGCAAAACCAATTATTTAACAATCTGATGAGGCCTCTGCTGCTTTCTCGCTCTGTTTAACATGTGCTTCCCTTTCCCTCCTTTTTATTTCAGCCAATACATCTGATATGGTTTGGATCTATGTCTCTACCCAAATCTCATGTTGAAATGTAATCCCCAATGCTGGAGGTGGGACCTGGTGGGAGGTGACTGGGTCTATTAGTTTAGCACCATCCCCATAGTGCTGTTCTTGTGATAGAGTTCTCACAATATCTGGTTATTTAGAAGTATGTAATACACTACCCTCTCTTCTTCCTGCTGTGGCCATGTAAGATGTGCCTGCTTCCCCTTCACCTTCCACCATGACTGAAGGTTTCCTAAGGTCTCCCTAGAAGCCATCATGCTTCCTGTATAGCCTGTGGAACCATGAGCCAATTAAACCTCTTTTCTTTAATACATTACCCGGTCTCAGGTATTTCTGTATAGCAGTGCAAGAACTAGCTAATACAATATCCAACGATGAAGACAAGGAAGTGAACTCATAATGAAGTCAATGAACCCCAGTGAGCACCAGCTGTCTCTAGAAAGTATTTGACAGAAAACTATGCAAGCTTTAAACTGTTCCTCAGAATTTAATTGTTAAAAAGCACTTGAAAATCTTGGTTTGAGGATGCTATATACTCATCGATGCATTTTCATGACTTCACACAAAAGCTATTCTCAGAACTGGGCAAAAAAATTATCATGGGCCTACATAGTGAATTTTTGTGATGTTCTATTTAACAAACATTTATAAAAAACTCAATAGGTCCAGGAACTGGGGGTTAGATGTATAAAGGTAGATAAAATTTTTCATATCCTCAAGAATTTTACAGTTAAAGACAAACACAAAATAATTATAACACAATGACATATATATTATATTGTTATATTGGTTATTTAACAGAGCATGTTATTCTGAAAAAAAAAATCCAAGTGGTGTTAGCATTTCCTTTCTATATCCACCCACAAGAAATAAGTCATTATTGTGGATCTAAAGTCTGACGGAAGGGGATTGTATTAGATTTGGGTTGTCTGGGGCAGAGAGAGGGAATGCAGCAAAATTTTTGAGCAGGAGAGGTTGAAATGTCTGAACATAAAATGTGAGCTTCTTAAAAGTGCTGAGCCCGGAGCCGGGAGCTGTAGTGAGGTATGCTCCTGATACCTGGTGCTCTAGATGGTGGGATGACAGAAGGACAGATGTGATATGGTGTCTGTGGTAAGTTTTGTGCACCAATTAATGGTGCTAAAGGGATAGATGGTTGAGACTACACCATTCCAGGATCACAACTTTTCTTTTCTCTTCTGCCAATATATAAGTTCCAGTTTCTCATATATTTCAATGTAGAAGGAGCGAGGCCTTCATAATAACTAAGACTGAATAGCCAGTCATTCAGAAGAGAGGGGGCTCTGTAAAGATTAAATATAATTAGAAGAAATAAAAAGAGACATTTCTCACACTTACAATTTGGAGCTATATCTATTATGCTTATATATAACTTGTAGGAACAGAGAACAAGGAATAATTAGCAAGGAATGTGGGAATGGAGAGGAGGCTGTAGAGAGACCAGCATTTCCATTTGTAATTTCTGTATCATATCCTAAAATGGCCAGTTGTTGTCTTGACTCCCAGGATATTAGCACTAGCACTCTTCCAAATCCTGAGTCACAGTTCACAAGATTGGCTAGTTACTTTTAGCTAGCATCTTTATTTGAGAAAAATAATATACTTTCTTATGGAGAAAAATAATGAGTTCCTTGTGGTAGCTTGGGAAGTCTATTTTCAATTTCTTTCTCGAGAGATAAGATCAGAACAGATGACCCCATGAGGTCCTATTGAGCTTAAGAGCAGGGGACGATTTTCTGAGATGTTTATTGCATAATTATGAGCAATTTTTCCAGTAACTTTTATGGCATTGCATGGAATCAGCCATGAAAAGTTGCATTCACGGCCTTCACAGTTATGGGACCTTCCTAGTAGTATGAGACTCAGATAAAAGAAGTTTAGTCATTCTTTTATTCATCAGCAACCTACCTGAGCCACCTCACAGACATACTTGGCAACTTGTTATGTGATATCTTACTGTCATCCCAATGTATTCATCCTCAATATCCTTTCAGTCTCAAGAATATGTGTTGACATTCACCTTCTAACTTTCTCATTTAACTTTTGATGGCATTTGTCCACTGAACCAGTCTAGGATCCTCGGTTCCCAGTAACAGAAAATTACCTTTAATAAATTTAAACTAAATGAAATCTCCCATAAGGATATTAGGGGCTCATTGAATTGACAAAATGTTAAATAAGCAGTGCAGAAAGTCCCAACTGGTCAGGACACAATCACAGAAACAGAGTGGATCCCAGATATTTCAGTCTTTTTGTTCCTCTAAGTTTCAAATCCCAGGGGAAAAAAACTCCAACTGACATAATTTGGTGACATGCTCGCCCTTTTTTTTTTTTTTTTTTTTTTTAGAACAAAGCCCCTCAAATTGTTGACTTTCAGACTGATTCTAATGCATTAGGGTTATTTATTCAAAAGGGAAGTCAGGGTGTAGATTGACAAGAAAAATTGAAAGTAGCCAAATAAATGAGAATAACTATGCAGCTTGTATTTTTATGGCCTGGGCTCATGGCCAGCTGCCAGTCTTCCTGCACTGCATTCATCCCCAGGCCTGCTGCCTGCCATACCCTGCTCAGCTCACTGCTCTTGTGATTCTTCAGACTTGGCACAATCCTCAAGCTTCAGACTTTTCCCATCATGTTCTACATTCTACGTCATAGGATTGTTATAATAATAAAACAAGAAAAAGCAAGCCAAAGACATAAAACAGTGTGCCTTGAACTCTGAAATAACAATAAATATTATACGCTATCTGAAATCTATTAACTAAAATATAATATTTTCTTGGGGCCTTCTAGGTTATAAATTGTGCTAGAAAGACCTGTCTGGGCTCCTGTTGAAGCAATATACTGAATCGGGGAACTCTTCCTTCTCTAAATAAAGGTCTCATGGTTACTTCCACCTCTCAGGCCCTGTCTTACCAGAGACCAGTCATGTGAGTCTCTCCCTGGGGCAAGAGTACTTGTCTCTGAGTTTGGTCAAAAAAGAAACTGGTTCTGGGATCTGTGAGGCTATGTCAAAGCCAGATTATTTAGGAATCACAAAAATTTTAGAAAAAAATTTAAGGCATGAGACAGGCTTTGCAAGTACTGGTTAATAGTTTGAGCTCGGCACCACTTAGCTGTCTTCACAGTCCATTTTCCTTCAGGGTTAGCACAAATAGTGCTCTTAGCTGCAGCCTTGGTTCATGTCCTTCTGCTATACTGCCCTAGGCAGAATGAACACTGTCCCTTCTTTATCAACCCAATTTCTATGTCATAGAAATTGAATTGAGATTCTCCCAACTCAATTTGCCTAAATGCTATCCTTAGTTTCTGGATCCAAATAAAGAGCAACCCAGGGCTACCAAGTGAGCTTCTATAAGCCATAATGGACTAGAGGTCTCCATGAGTTGCAAGTAAGTTAGCATTATGAGAAGGCTAGGAATGGCCCAGAGAGCACCATTACTAGTTAGTTTTAGTAAAAACAACAACTGTATTTCGTAGAACTGAATACTCTAACCTCCCTAAAGTGATCCCCTACCTCTTTTGCCATTCTTCTTCACTCACCTTAATAAACTCCTTGTTCTTTCCCACTTTAAATGCTGGTGTCCTGGGTTTGATGTTAGATCCTCTTTTCTTTAATTTTTTCATATATTTTCAAGGCTTTAAAATGTCATGTATACATGGACCACCACAAGAAGGATATTTTTACCTCACATCTGCCTCTGTATGCCAGACTTTCTTATTGAACTATTTGATTTTTTTATTTGGAAGTAACCCCTGCATCTCAAATTAAGTGGTCCTAAACAGAAACTTTAATTTTCCTATTTTCTTCTTCATGCTTATTCTTTTTCTAGTCTTTCCCATGTAGTTAAATGTCATCTACAAGCATTCCGTTGCCTAAGTCAGAAACCTAGAAACACCCCGGTTTCTCCTTTATCCTGCACTCCTAATCCACTACATCTTTTTTCCTTCACTCCCACTCTACTAAGTCCTGTCAATTTCACTTACAAAGCTATTATATTTACACCCATTTTTCTTAATTGCTATGGCCAATACTTTAAGGCATTCTCATCTCTTGCCTGATACATTTTGTGAAAAGTAATATTCTTCAAGACACATGGAAATTACTTTTCCATTCATTAGTCTTGGGGAAAAATTAAGGAGTTGTATTCTGATGCACTCAAGCCCTGATCCTTTCCTTGCTTTTGCTACCTTATTTCAATAAGCAATTTTTTTTTTCCTCCCAATTCCTAGAGCCTCTGGCTTTCCCACTGGTCTCCAACGACTATGACTTGCCACTGCGGTTCCCCCCCAAAGCCCAGCGGTGCTCCATGCCTTATTCATAGTCTGCCTCTCATGTCGAGTTGAGAAAGGACCATCCCATTCTTCTGAAACAACTTTTATTTTTTATGAACGAGCAACCTAAGACTCACAAAGGCAAAAGTATTTCCATAAAGATAGATGACTTGGATAAAAATCCACTTTTCACATTTATGGTCCTTTGTAGAATTCTGCCAAAAGGATCGAAGAACAAGATTAACTATCTTTTTATATATTTTAATAAAATGCTTATGAAACTTAGTAATGAATATGTTTATATAGAATCAGATATTCAAAATTTGATAGAATAGAAATAACATATTTGGATCTTCTAGTTCAAAGTGCATGCTTTATAGATGAAGCAATTTAGCCTCAAAATCTACTGGGCTCAGAGTCCCACAGTAAGTCAATGGCATTTGTGGGACTTGACTTTTGATCTCCTGGGGCTACTGCTCTTTCCAAAATGCCTCACTGTCTCCATCGCAATGCAATGTTCTAAACCATTTGCAGTGCAATAGATATAGAAAATAAATATTTAATAATAATATTTAATGTTTACTTCAACAATTATGGCATGTTCTAAACACATTATGTATGTAAACTATTTTTCTCTCTAAGCTTTTGTTTTTAATTGTTTAACAAAATGACAAAATTGTCTATGTTTATTATATACAATATGTTGTGAAATATATATATATAATGGAATGGCTAAATCAAGCTAATTAACACATACATTACTTCATTATGTTAACTTATTTAATCCTTGCAAAAAAATATAAGTTAAATTAGTATCCATATGTCATCGGTAAGGAAACTGAGACCCTGGTTGTTGAGTACATTGCCCAAAGGCAACATATGGTATTGACATTGTGAGTATTCTTAACTTATGGCAATATAGTTGTTTGCATCAGTGCAATAAGAATCCATTTTCTTTTGCAACAGGACACAATTGGAGAAACACTTGTTTTACCAAGGTTTTGATTGGAAGGGTATGCGTCCCTTTAAGGAGTCAAGGGCAACTTGCAGAGCCAATAAAAGCCCTTGGGGGGCAGGGGGAAACCTGGCCTCATAACCTTGTCTACACGGTCCTCATTCAAGGTTCTTGACCTGTGGCTAGTAAAGAATGTCACTTTCTAACAGGCCCAGGAACTCCAAGTTCATTTTGAGCCCTTAAGAGGAGACGATCACCCATCTCACAGGTATTTGAAGATACAAACCCGACTCATGGCTGGGCTCGGCTTTAAATGGTCTTATCTGAGATTCCTTGTGGAACAGAGTTCCATCAAAGCCAATCTAAAAGGCTTATGTAGAAATAGTTATTCTTGCTGCATTTTATGCAAATAATCAGGCCAAGTATAAGACTAAAGTCTATTTTGCAAACAACTCTGTCCTATCATGATTTTTTAACAAAATAATTTTTTTAACAAAAATAAGGACTGGAGAGAGAGAAATTGTGTTTCAAAACTTATCATACATTTGTCATTAAATTCTAAACTCATTCGTTGTTTTTAAATTTTTGCCTAAATTTAGACTAACCCTGCTGGTTCCTGTTAACCAACCAGCAATCTCCGGCTGCAGCTCAGAAAGAGCAAAAAGGATGAATAATATAGAAATATGGATCAGTATTCTGGTTCTGGGCAATTATCCTGCAAATCTTGCCAGGTGATGAGAATAAATAGGGTGTCCATCACCCAGAGGTTTCCTTTTTGTGAAAGTAAGACCAAGGGAGCTAACCAAAGGCAAACACCATACACCCAAATCCTAGAAAGCATAACTATAGTCACCAGTTATCTTGGTATGTCACAAGACATCCTTTTCTCTCCCTTGTTGGGGGGGGACACAATTCCACAGTTTCACCATTCAGCTTATGATAAGGAGTCTATGCAACCCCAACCCGCCCCTGCCCGAGACACATTTTAGTTCCAAACTCAATTCCAAGCTTTGAGTCAAAGCCCTAGGAAAGAAAACTGGATCTAAGGGATCCGGAGGCAGACAATAAGAGTTTAAAAGGCACAGTGCAGGTAAGCATGGCTAATTCCTGACGATTAAGCCAAGCCTCACATTTCATGGATAAACTTCACGCTAGTATCTATGGCATAAATGAGGTCTAGGGAGCTCTGAGACTACTGAGAGTAGTGGGGGTAGAGAAAACGGGGAGAGTGGATAATTCCTATTTTCTAGGCCCTCCCTGCTTCATGGGTGCAAGCCACTTTGGCACCCATGGGTGGTACCCTGTCCTGGTCGCCAGGACTCGGGGATACAAGGACAGAGGAAAGTAACAGGAACACCTCACTTTCCCTCCCTCATGTACCCCAGGTACCTGCTAGGAAGAGAAGGGAACTAGGGATGCTTGCTGCCTCCTTTCTAGAGAGTATCCATCCATCTTCAGTCTGTTTGCCTTTCAAATGCATCCTGAAACCCTGGGACTCCTTTGAAAAAAACACCTTATTTTTTATTTTCTTCTCCTCTGTCCTCTCTTTGCTGATAGGTAATTGTGTCTCCATACTATTGGACACTCCCCTTGGATGCATCCTCCAAACTGGAAAAAGTTAATTTCCCAAACCTTAAACTGGTTGGCTTAGGATTGAGCTCAGGGGAAGGGAACCCAGAAGCCTGACATGCCAGAAAAAGGGTAAAAGGTTTTTTTTGTTTTTTGTTTTTTGTTTTTACCAGTTCGGCTTTTGGCCTCCCTCTTTTACCAGTGTAAAGTGGTAAAAGGCCTCAGGATTTGTGAGCTATCCTTATACCCACACCCCTTGTTTTGTTTTGATACTTGTTTTCTAATAACTGAGTTTGTCTCTTCTTGCCTCAGGCCATCAAACTCCAAATAGTCATGCAACTGGGCCTTGGATGATGGCCCCTTCTGTCCAGGACCCTTAGCTAGGCCTCTGAGGGAGCTCTGACTGCCATTTCCCCAAAACAGCGTCCCCTGTCAGCAGGAAGTAGTTAAGATGGGTCTTCATCCTTAGCCTTATCCTTATTCTTATGCTTGTGCTTATCCTTATCCTATCTTTATCCTTATCCTTCTAAAGGCAGTTAGATATACTTCTTTAGAGGGGGGAATGAGACAGCCAAGTAAAAAGGGCTCACTGGAGAACCCCCAACCAGCTTCCCCCTCACTCTGCTAAAAGTTTTTCTCTTTTTCCTTCTTTTTTTTTTTTTTTTTTTTTTTTTTTGAGACGGAGTCTCGCTCTGTCGCCCAGGCTGGAGTGCAGTGGCGCGATCTCGGCTCACTGCAAGCTCCGCCTCCCGGGTTGACGCCATTCTCCTGCCTCAGCCTCTCCGAGTAGCTGGGACTACAGGCGCCCGCCACTACGCCCGGCTAATTTTTTTGTATTTTTAGTAGAGACGGGGTTTCACCATGGTCTCGATCTCCTGACCTCGTGATCCGCCCGCCTCGGCCTCCCAAAGTGCTGGGATTACAAGCGTGAGCCACCGTGCCCGGCCTCTTTTTCCTTCTTTACCCAATAAATTCAATTTTTCTCATCCTTCTATGTTTCCATCCTCCTGGTCATGTGACAAGAACCCAGTTTTTAGCTGAACTGAGGAGAAAGTCCTGCAACAACATTACTGGCCAAACTATGATTATGAAGCCAATCAATGAGGCTGCATTTTCAAGCACTACTCTGTAGGTCACTCGGAACTAATATTCGTTGAGGACTCCTTCTGTTTCTGGCATTGTGGACCACTCTTTACCTGCATTACATTAATGCAGCCCAGATGTTACC
The DNA here is from genome assembly GCF_009828535.3 of Hylobates moloch. NCBI lineage: Eukaryota > Metazoa > Chordata > Mammalia > Primates > Hylobatidae > Hylobates > Hylobates moloch. The sequence continues at coordinate 93,789,123 of NW_026652283.1, forward strand.
TGGAGGATCTCCAACATTGATGAGAAACTTTTGAATGCCTATAGTAGGAAGACCAAAATTTATCTGGAGTTTCTCATAGATTTTTACATGTCGTTTACTCTTTATCCCTCCAAAGACACTTTCCCAAGCATTCATTCACCAGAGTCCCATGAATTGAAGGCTTTATCTGGAATAATTATTGACTGAAATTTCTGGATTCTGGGCATGAGGATGTCATATTGTAGTACAGCCAGTGAACAGATTAAGACTGATTATTATTAGCAGCTGTTTTCTGAATAAGGCCTTAAGATATTTTCCCTGGCTGAAAGCCTACAGAGGCCCCACTTTACTCATCCTGCTAGGTTTCTTCTTTCCATTCCTGGAAACTTGAAAATTATAATTTATTGTGTAGGACAATTTAATCCTCTATTTCATAGATTTTCTTTCTGACCATGCCTTGAGAACTATATTGTCAGAGCCAAATGTCCCTCACTGTGTTTTCTTATACAGAAGGTTATTTTCTCCAGAGAGAAATGACACCACTCCCTAAGGAAGTAGAAGCTGCTGTAGTCATGGTTTTAAATAACAACATTTTGCACTCTCCTTTCTTTTATTCTTATAATAATTTAATCAGGTAGAAATGTTAGCTACATTTTAGCAGAGGGAGATGGAATTTTAGAGAGTTTAGTGACTTTTCCTGGATCAGTCCTTTAGAAAATGAAGGAGCAGGGATTCCATGTCAAGATTCTCCTTATTCCTAATCCTACGCTTTTAAAACTAGCTTTTGCCTCTCTGCTATTCTTCATTAGCAATTTCAGATCAAAATTTCTGCATGAACTGCATTAAACCTCTACTTGTTCCCACACTTTTTCCATGTTCTATTCATGTTCCATGTAAATGGGTATATAAACTTTCCCAAGTTATTTTTGTAGCAAAATGATTCAACAGTAAATTTGTAAACTTAAAATGGTTAGATTGTATTCATGTCTCCAGAATCACTGATTTTTTTTAAAAAAATTATCCTTTTTTAAGGTAGCAGTTAAAAAGCAATCTTTCTAATTTTTATGTAAACAACTCTCCAACTGCTTGATTCAGCTTTATAATTTTTATAATTCAGATTTGAGATGTGAAATTATTGTTGCAAAAATAAAAATAGAAACAACTAATACGAGAGTAGTTCATCCACACCCACAGTCAAGCCCACCCTGTACCCCAAAATTAACTCTCTTGTCTGTTGGGCATGTTGCCTTCCATGTCTCTCCTGAGAGCTTTTAAAATAGGCATTTACACACACACATTCATGCACATATACAGTTTATATTATGTGGTTGAAAGTACTAATTTTGCTTTATTTACATAACTAGGATCACAGTGAGAAATGCTTTTCTTTTTTAAAAAATCAACACTATGCCATGGAGACTTTTTATCATTTTAGACAGAATTTTCTTCCAGCATCGTCTTTCTTCAATCTTACAGCAAGGACTCTCCTATTACTCCTCCTAGCCGCCAACATGATCTTTAAAAACATACATATGATGGGCCGGGCGGGGTGGCTCACGCCTGTAATCCCAGCACTTTGGGAGGCCAAGGCGGGCAGATCATGAGGTCAGGAGATCAACACCATCCTGGCTAACACGGCAAAACTCCATCTCTACTAAAAACACAAAAATTTAGCCAGGCGTGGTGGTGGGCACCTGTAGTCCCAGCTACTCGAAATGGCATGAACCCGGGAGGTGCAGCTTGCAGTGAGCTGAGATCGCGCCACTGCACTCCAACCTGGGTGACAGAGCAAGACTCTGTCTCAAAAAAAAAAAAAAAAAAAAAAAAAAAAAAAAGATGGTTACTTTCTTGCTCAAAACTTTTCAGTGATTTCCCAAGGAAACCGATATAAAATTCAGACCCCTTTACTGTCTGTGGCTTCCAAGGCCCTTACATGATCTGCACTTTCCTTCTCATGACTTTCTCTCTCACTATTCTACCACCCTGGCCTCCTTGCTCTTACTCAATTATTTCTTTTAGCTTGCTATTCATTCCGATTGGAATTGTATTCCCCAACCTCACTCCACTCTGCTCAAATGCTCATGGCTCTGAAAGCCTTTCCTTGGACAACACACTTATATCTTCTCCATTTCCTCATCTTGTTTTTATTTGCTTGAAGTTATTGCCCATTAACTACAATTGTACTATTTTAATTTTAATTACTTTTGTTTGGCTGTTTCTTGTCTGCCTCTCTCATGTGCATGTCAGCTCTAAAAGGGCATGAATCTGTTTTATTTTTTGATGTTGCTCATCACCGTACCCTCAGAGGCCAGGACTGTGTGTGTACATTTATGAATGAAGGATTGCCTGAATGATTCAGTCTCAATCTTTAGTAATGTTCTGTAACATTCCAATGAACATCTATACCTTATTACCAATTTCCCCCTTTTACCTTATTTATTTATTATGCAATTACAGGCAATACTGCATTGAACCTTAAGAGGGTGGTTACATCTGGAGATAGAAAGGGACTAGGTGATTGCAAGGGGGCACTATATAAAAGAATTCTGTGGTAGCTTACGAGTTCTATTCTTTTAGCTGAGTGGTGGTTATAAGAGTGTTTGCTTCATAAGAAGTCACTTCATTTGTTATGGTGGCTTTCTGTATGAGTTTTATTTTACAATAAGGCACATGTGCGAGAGAGAGAGAGAGAAGACAGAGGAAGAAAGAGCGATGGTTTCTAAATCACATAGTTGATTCCAGCCCAAACCTCAGACCCATGGGGTATAGAAGAGAAGGTCAGCCCACGGAACACTGGTCCTTAATTTACCTGTCCACTGGTGTTAAGTTGCTGCCATCATCTGTTTATTTCTCTCTAAAAGGACCATTTACCAAGTGGAGCATTCATCTGGGACTCTCTCTACTTGATGAGTGAACCTGTAAGTAAAGGAACCTGGGAATTCTGGGTCTGATTTGCTTATAATAGCTGAGAAAATCAGTTCCTGAGATAAAGCAGATTATGAAAAGAGAGAATCAGCAACATGTTAATACCAGATTTAAAAATTAAATAAAATAAAAAACAAGTCCTGGCAGCCACTGCAGGGTATTCTCCGTTGTATCTGCTCTGCTCAGATTTTTAATAATTTAAACAAGGTTTCCATCAGTCACTGATGTAATTCTACCTATATTTATTTATTACAACTCATTCCACTTAATCTGCTGATCAACTCTTTCTTCCTCCTGGGTTGTTATGATTTGGGTGTCAGGATTTATACTAATATGAAAACCTACATTCAGGGAAATAAATAATCTTCTAGCAAAGTCTCCTTGGGTCCTACCTCTCAAAACTCCAGTTTAAAAATCCAGAAACGAAGTGAAATAACAGGAAAGAAAGAATAAAACATATTGATGAGCTGTAAGTACAAATCCAATAAGTATCATTTGAATATTTAGAAAAATTATTTTATACCTGTAATTAAACATTATGACAGAACCTTGTTTCATAAAAGTAAATCTCATTACCTTTTTAATCAAACCAATCAGAGGAAAGAATCCAACAATTCTAGATTAAGAAAATAAAATATATTTGCCCTAGAGGGAAATGCATTAACTACAAAAAAGACAACATTGATTGACCTTGGGTCAAATTTGGTCAAATTCTTAGCAGAATATTTTGTACTTAGGTCAAAGTCATAATAGGATAATACCAAAAGGTAGCTATATTGCTTTGGGTAACTCATTTTTTCCTCACTTGAAATGAGTCACCTCTAATATTCTAACTATTATATATATTAGACTGCTAATATTCTAACTATTCCTACAATTCTTGAATAAATATCTAGTTGGCGGAGCTATGTGGGACATTATTTTTAAAAGGTAAATGTTTCTTAATTTGAGAAAGTTTAGAAAAAACAAATCCTTGACATGGTCTTATTTTTCAATTTATTTTTGTTGGAATGTTTCTAGCCCAGTGAAAGGACATTAACCCAGATCAGACTTATGTCCTAGTTCCAGAAGCAAAGATTTAGTCTGTTATTACTTTTAAAGGAAGAAAGCTGTTGGAACCAACCACTTCTTTCCAATGTTTTTAAGTGGACAGAAAATGTAATTGCACCTCTTGATATTATTGTTATTTATTGATTTATATCTCATTCTTCACAAGATTAAAAGAACTATAGAATTTCAAGCAACTCTTTTTCCTCCTAAGACTTTCTTATTATTTCTCCAGCAGTAGCTGGTTACAAAGGTTAAGTATGTACAGCTTTGTGTTCCTTTTGATGTGGGAATCAATCCACTATCATCCACAGAACTGGGCTTAGGGGAAGCTGAAATTCAAAATCCAGGCATACACTCCAAAGTGAAATACTTCGCCAAGTTGTCATTTATGTGATGGGTATTCTGCTGAGGATTTAAATTAAGGCAGGACTTTACTGCTAGCGAAAGTGACTCTTGTAATAGAAAAATAATTTTCTTCTTGAAGCAAATCCACTATGGGTGTACATTACAGACCTGTTATCTTTTCTTCGACTGTGAGCACCTCAAGGGCAAGGCCTATGACTTATTCATGTCTGGGTTCTCAAAGAGTTTTGTTCCTGACGTGCAAGTGTGCATCGTAAATGCTTTTTGAACTGATTGCTCATGATTTCTTTCTTGATATGGAATCATGTTGATGTACAATAAGCAAATAACCTGGTGAATCTGCACGTTTAATATATTTCATTCATTCAACGTGTTTATATTCTTCATATGTGTAAGATACTAAGTTTTATATATATATAGAACATATATATTATTAACATATATATGTTAATGTGTGTGTATGTGTATAAACACACACACACAAACATATATAATAGGCTGTATCTTATTTCTGCATGTGATATGTATTCACATTATGTTTCATGCAGAATAAATACAATTTTAAGGACAAAATATATGACAGATAATTACTATATATATATATATAAATATATATATATATATATATATATATATTGCAATAACAATTTTCAGGAAACGTTACTGGAAGAAAAGTAAAATTTTTAATAGCAATGGTGGACTTCAACAATACAGGTTGTAAATTCCTATATTTGATATCCACGCAGACAGGCTTCTAGATGAAACACTGGAGAGACGTGAGGGCTGCAGACAGCTTGGGAAGATAGGAATTCTTTCTTGGAGATGCCACTTGAAGTCATAATATTGCCAAGCGAGAATGTAACAAGAGGAAGAGTGGAAGTCCTTGGGAAACACCCAGAGGGAAAGAAGAAGATGCAGGCAGGAAGCTCAAAGAAAAATGGGAAGAGCACAGTACAAGTGAAGTCAAAAGAGAAAAAATTCTCAAGTAAGGAGTCGGTGGTGTGAAATACTGAAGGCTTGTGCATAGAGATTATTGGATCTGGTGATTGGTGGTAATGATGACTTTAAGATCAGTGTTCGTCAATTTCTGGGGACGGAAATACAGCTCACGTAGCATTATAATGAATGTCAGTATAACCCTTCTTTGATGATCAACAAGGTATTGTGTCAGAATTCTTGGGTAGTTTTGTAGGTATCAGCTATAAGTAACTAGCATAGAAGGTATAGGGAATTGTGAGGAATTTGTATTTGTCTTTGAATTTATTAGGCCAAATTTTATATTACAGTGTCTAGGACAGGTATAATTTAATATTTATTTTTATAATTAATGTTTATCTCCTTCACTAAAATGTAAGATTCATGAGAGCAGGACCTATGTTTATTTGCTCATCATCGTATTCCTGATGTAGCAGTGCCTGCCAGGTATATTGTGGCACTTAATAATAAAATGTACTGAATGACCAGAACATTCTGTTTTCTTCTCAATCTGCTTGATGAGTAAGTTTTTAAAACATACCTACTACAGGCCAGGTGCAGTGGCTTACGCCTGTAATCCCAACATTTTGGGAGGCCGAGGCAGGCGGATCACGAGGTCAGGAGATCAAGACCATCCTGGCTAACAAGGTGAGACCCTGTCTCTACTAAAAACACAAAAAATTAGCCGGGTGTAGTGGCGGGTGCCTGTAGTCCCAGCTACTCGGGAGGCTGAGGCAGAAGAATGGCGTGAACCGGGGAGGCAGAGTTTGCAGTGAGCCGAGATTGCGCCACTGCACTCCAGCCTGGGCCACAGAGCCGAAAACTATTCTTTTATTTTTGATTCAAAATTTTTTTTTTTTTTGAGACAGTGTCTCATCTTTGCCAGGTGATCCTGTCTCCACTTCCTGGGTTCAAGCTATTCGTGTGCCTCAGCCTCCCGAGTAGCTAGAATTACAGGCATGTGCCACTACATTCTGCTAATTTTTGTATTTTTAGTGGAGGCGGGGTTTTCGCCATGTTGGCCAGGCTAGTCTCGAAATCCTTGTGATCCGCCCACCTTGGCCTCCCAAAGTGCTGGGATTATAGGCATTAGCCACTGCGCCTGGCCAAATTCTATTTTTTCTGTTTCATAGGAGAAAAGGTTATGACATCAGGAAAATTTTCAAGAATAATATACAGATGCCATATTTTCTAAATACTTATACATCTGAGAATGTCTTTTTGTTGCCTTCCCTATTGTTGGAGCTTTGCAATGAAACCATTTCCTCTCAAAACCCAGTAGGTATTATATCATTAGAAGTGCTTTCACTTATAAAGGAAGTTGATGCAGAAGTACAATTTCACTTTAAAATTAACATATGCTCTTTTATTATATGAAATAAGAAAGTAAACTAAATAAATTCCTTACATCTCAGGTCAAGTTCTTGAGAACCAGCACTTGAGATCTTTATGCAAGCAATGTATTAAGGAGTGCTGCCATGAACATTAGAGAGTTAGAGAGAAGTACAGGGAAGCACAGTAAGGCAATCAATGGTGCAATCTCAGTCAGAATTCCGTGAGGAATAGCTGCAGCCCTATCCCATAGGAGAACTGAGAAGTGTAGGGTGTGCATCAGTTATACTGACACAATGCAAGGGAATTGTGCTTTCAAACACCTGCATCAGCAGTCATTGGCTAGGGGCCAGCTCAGGGGGAATGAAATCCCTAGGCACTTCTCGATCTCCACCCATTTAGGCAAAATAGCCTATAGCAGCCTGATGGCAGTCCACTGACAAGGAGTCATAGGTGCTGGCTTTTGGGAGGGAAAGCACAACCAACCTGGAGGATGCACTAAAGTGATCAAAACCTGGCTCAAAGGGAACTGGGTGCAGCACTGGCAGTCTGCTACACACCCCAAACCATAACCCTAGGTATTACCATCCTATAGAACATACCTCTTATATATTCCCAAGCCAGCTATCCATCTATTTAAAAAAAAAATATAGAACCACGCAGTTCAAACTGTTAAAAGAAGGCTACTTCAAAGTAGGTGGTATTCTGATTGGCAAGTCCAATGGCGCCTTGCTTTAAATAGCAAGATTAAATCTCAAGAGTTTCTCTGAAGCTGGTGTGACTCCATGGACTGTCAGAGAAGCCTAGCTTACCTAGTGAGTGTGCAGAGATGTCCTCTGCAGGGAGCTGGCCATTAGTGTGTTAGGGTGGAAGAGAGGCTCTGAGTGGTAAGAAGCAACACCGCTCTTAATCCTGGGGCAAGGGAGAGACATAAGCCTAAAGGATGCCACAAAATTCACTTTCAGCTCCTCCCTCATGCTAATTTTGTAATTATTATTCAAATAACATCGCCTCAATTCAAAAAGTATATAGGCTGAAACTGAAGTGTCCACCAAGGGGAAGATGAAGGGAAGCAGAATCTTCCTGCAGAACTAGAGAAATATTTATTGTTTCACACACTAGGTCTATTGGGAGGCAGGGCTGAGGCACACAAATTGAACATGAGGGAATTCACCTGGATTCCTTACACAAAATGGTTTAGTCCATTCATATTGGTCCATTATATTTTAAAGCTAGCTATTTCTTCTCCATCCACAAGGTCCTGGAGGTTTTCTCTCTACAGACATGGAGCTATAGAAAATCTGGACTCATGGCGAATGGGTTTTTCATGGAGCTCTAACAGAATGGAAGTCGTGTTGAAAGCAGAAAAAAAATTGCACTGCTGTGGAAAACAGAGGTATGGGACAGACTTTCAGAAATTTAGCAAAATGATATGGAAAATAATACTATCTGAAGGTCTTTCACAGATAAACATGTTTAAGCATTCATATACTGTTTACAGTGTTTCCTAATATATTCGCCAATTCACATCACTGGCTATTTATTTTTAAGAGTCCAAGATTACAAGCATGATCATTGTAGCCAGAAAGTATGTAAAAACCCTTCATTATTTACAATAGTATCCAGCTCTTATCATTTTCTTAGGATACATTCTGGGAGTAGAATGATCATGTTAAAAATATATACACATTAAGAGAATTTTTTAAATCCTGAAAATTGTTTTTCAGTAATGTTATTCAATATAGACTCTATCCTTCACAGTAACCCACTATGTAAAATGGATTCCTTTTTTAAAAAAACTTTATAATAGCTAACAATGGTACAGAATAGAATGTTCTTAACTTACAGTTAAAATTGAACATTTGTATGTTTTCATTTCTTTTCTTTCACAAACTTTTTGGGTCTTTTCTCCATTTTCTTATTGTGATTTTTATTTCTCAATAAATACAATGTACTAATGACCTTAAACACCTGCTTGTTGTATGTGCTGGACATTTTTATTGGTTTGCTATTTGTTTTTCAATTTTATCAAACTTTTACGACAAGAAAATTAAATTTTATTTTATCAAATTATTATAAAATCATAACTTTAAAAAGTAAAAAAGAATTGCAAGGCTTAGAATTTAAAAAATAGTATCTTATCTTACTCTTTCCTTCTACTCTTACATTTTCTTCTAAAATTTTAGTTATTTATTCCAGTATTTTTTCCATATTTCTAAACAGATTCTTATGGTACTATTTCATAATTTTTAGTGTTTTACAAGATGTAGTGATTTCCTATTTTGGATATTGATAATTCTTTTTTTTAAACGTTTTTCTCAAATCTCTGCTACACTTTCTCTCCTTTCATCCTTTCAACATAGTTATATCAAAACAGTTCTGTTAACTCAATAATCAGCATTTATAATATTTTGACTTTACATGTTTTTCACAGGTAAGCCTCAGCAAATCTATAATGAGATTTCCTTTCTTATCTCATGTTTTGATACAATTAACAGTTGCTCCTTTTTTTTTTTTTTTTTTTGAGATGGAGTCTCACTCTGTGGCCTAAGCTGGAGTGCAGTGGTGCAATCTTGGCTCACTGCAACTTCTGCCTCCCGGGTTCAAGCAATTCTCCTGTGGGAGAATAGCTTGGGACTGCTCGCAAATAGCTGGGACTGCAGGCATGCACCACCACTCCGGCTAATGTTTTTTTTGTTGTTGTTTTTGTTTTTTGATTTTGTTAGTAGAGACAGGGTTTCAACATGTTGGCCAAGATGGTCTCGATCTCCTGACCTTGTGATCCGCCCACCTCAGCCTCCCAAAGTGCTGGGATTACAGGTGTGAGCCCCCACGCCCAGCAAAATTGCTTCATTTTTTACTGGCTTCTTACATGACTTGACATGTCACTAATTTGCTCCAAATTCTTTTCCAGGTGGTCTATATATCTGTTGATCACTCAATTCCCTTTCCTGTTCTCCTCAGTTCCACCCCAAGCTATCTCTCTGGTACTCTTATCCTCTTGCTTCAGTCCAAACAAATCACTCTCTGGGCCTGTTACTTTATTGTCCTTCTGGGCCAATTTTATTCTGGAAATTTTCTATCTCATTATTGTTGTTGTTATTTTAATCCCTTTGGCTTAATCACTTGCTATGGTGGAGCACGTCTTCTCAAGAGTGGACTCCTTTACATTTTCTTCCCTTTGTCAATTGCTTTCCTAGGTTTTATATTAATTTTCATTGCCTTATTTTATTTACTAGTTTTTATAATTATTTTTTGAATTGCATTTTTAAAACTTAAACGTTTTGCTTATGATTTGTTTGAGAAAATATATCTTCTACTTTTAATAGTTTAGCCGTATGGGTACACAATTCTACATTAACATCTTTTTCTCAGATTTGGTAAACATTGTAAAATTGTATTCAGGCACCCAATGTTTATCATAAGAAGTATGGTGTATCATGATTTTCTTCCTCTTGTATGTAGCCTGTTATTTTTCTTTCTTGGAACTTTAAAACTTTGTATTTGGTTCAAATGTTCTGAAGTTTTTCAGTGGCATGTCTTGCCACTAGTTGTTTCTATTTATAGTGCATATAACCTTATGGGGGTTTCTCAATCTGAAAATGCTGCCATATTAAAATTATAGTAAATTTATCCTATCTTCTTCCTCTTTCTTAATTAGGATTTTTTTTCATTTTTTTAGCTTTTTAAGTTTTTTTTAATTAGGAATAATTTACTTGGGCATTATACTTTCTAGATACAGTTTCCACTTTTTTCTTTTTTGTTATGGAGATAGATCTTATTTGTTGAAGTCACCTCAAATTTACCATGCTGTCATTTTATTAAATATTTTGGAATTATTTTTTACTTTGCAGAGATATTTTATGTACTTTATTTTTTGTAACATCCTCTTCTTTCGTAAAGGTGCAACAGTCCATCATTCAGAGGGTTTTTAATATGGCATTCTTAACTTTTTCCCTGCATTGTCTTGACTTCCTCTCAATCTCCTCGTTGTTTGTTTGTTTGTTTTTTGTAACAGTTTATAGATTTTCCTAGGTCTGGTAATTTCTGTTTATACATAAAATTAAATAACTAAAGAGCTAATTGGAAGCAAAGTGTATTTATAAGATAGGTCAATGGATCAACCTTCCTGACTTTTTAACTGGGATCTTTTCTACTGACTTTGTCACTGTGCTTTATAAGGTAAATTGTATCATTCTTAGAATAAAATTTTTAAATATATTCACTTGTGGTTTCTGCATTTTTTTAAATAGGCTGTATTTTTAAAAGGGTTTTAGGTTCACTACAAAATTTAGCAGAAGGTACAGAGATTTTCCATATACCCCTTTACATCCATACATGCATAGACTGTTACATTGTCAACAACCACACTTCAGTGGTGCATCTGTTACAATTGACAAAGCTAAGCCTCTGTTGACACATCATTATCACCCAAAGTTTGTAGTTTTTATCAGGGTTCACTCTTGGTATTATACATTATACGTGTTTGGGCAAATGCGTAATAACATGTATCCACCATTATAGCATCGTACGGAATATTTTCACTGCTCTAATAACTCTCTGTGCTCCACCTATTCATCTGCTGCTACTCCCTAATTCATTACAACTACTGATATTTTTATTGTCTCCATATTGTTTCCTTTTCCAGAATGTCATACAGTTGGAGTCACATAGGGTCTAGTTTTTTTTAGATCAGCCTCTCTTACTTAGTAATATGTGTTTAAGTATCCTTCATGTCTTTTCATGGCTTGATAGTTCATTTATTTTAGCACTGAATACTATTTTATTGTCTGTATGTACAACAGTTTATTTATTCATTTGCCTCCTAAAGGACAAGTGATTGCTTTCAGTTTGGCAATTATGAACAAAGCTACAATGACCATCTGTGTGCAGGTTTTTGTGTGAACATGTTATTTACTCCTTTGGGTAAATATCAAAGGGTGCGATTACTAAAACATATATTAAGAGTATGTTTCATGTTGTAAGAAACCACCAAACTGTCTTCTAAAGTGACTGTACCACTTTGCATTCCCAACAGCAATGAATGAGAGTTTCTGTTGTTCCATATCCTCACCAGCATTTGTTGTTGTCAATGTTCTGAATTCTGGCCATTCCAGTAGATGTGTAGAAGTATCTCTGTTGTTTTAATTTGCATTTCATATGCTGTGGAGCATCTTTTCACTTGCTTATTTGCCATCTGTAGATCTTACTGGGTGGGGTGCTGTTAAGGCTTTGGCCTATTTTTTAATCAGGTCATTTTTGTTATTGTTGAGTTTTAAGACTGCTTTTTATACTTTGAATACAAATCTTTTATTAGATATGTCATTTTCAAATTTTTTTTTTTTTATTATACTTTAGGTTTTAGGGTACATGTGCACAATGTGCAGGTTTGTTACATATGTATCCATGTGCCATGTTGATTTCCTGCACCCATTAGCTCGTCATTTAGCATTAGGTATATCTCCTAATGCTGTCCCCGCCCCCCCCCACCCCCCACCCCACAACAGTACCCGGAATGTGATGTTCCCCTTCCTGTGTCCATGAGTTCTCATTGTTCAATTCCCACCTATGAGTGAGAACATGCGGTGTTTGGTTTTTTGTCCTTGCGATAGTTTACTGAGAATGATGTTTTCCAGTTTCATCCATGTCCCTACAAAGGACACGAACTCATCATTTTTTATGGCTGCATAGTATTCCATGGTGTATATGTGCCACATTTTCTTAATCCAGTCTATTATTGTTGGACATTTGGGTTGGTTCCAAGTCTTTGCTATTGTGAATAGTGCCGCAATAAACATACGTGTGCATGTGTCTTTATAGCAGCATGATTTATACTCCTTTGGGTATATACCCAGTAATGGGATGGCTGGGTCAAATGGTATTTCTAGTTCTAGATCCCTGAGGAATCGCCACACTGACTTCCACAATGGTTGAACTAGTTTACAGTCCCACCAACAGTGTCAAAGTGTTCCTATTTCTCCACATCCTCTCCAGCACCTGTTGTTTCCTGATTTTTTAATGATGGCCATTCTAACTGGTGTGAGATGGTATCTCACTGTGGTTTTGATTTGCATTTCTCTGATGGCCAGTGATGATGAGCATTTCTTCATGTGTTTTCTGGCTGCATAAATGTCTTCTTTTGAGAAGTGTCTGTTCATGTCCTTTGCCCACTTTTTGATGGGGTTGTTTGTTTTTTTCTTGTAAATTTGTTTGAGTTCATTGTAGATTCTGGATATTAGCCCTTTGTCAGATGAGTAGGTTGCAAAAATTTTCTCCCATTCTGTAGGTTGCCTGTTCACTCTGATGGTAGTTTCTTTTGCTGTGCAGAAGCTCTTTAGTTTAATGAGATCCCATTTGTCAATTTTGGCTTTTGTTGCCATTGCTTTTGGTGTTTTAGACATGAAGTCCTTGCCCACGCCTATGGCCTGAATGGTATTGCCTAGGTTTTCTTGTAGGATTTTAATGGTTTTAGGTCTAACATTTAAGTCTTTAATCCATCTTGAATTAATTTTTGTGTAAGGTGTAAGGAAGGGATCCAGTTGCAGCTTTCTACATATGGCTAGCCAGTTTTCCCAGCACCATTTATTAAATAGGGAATCCTTTCCCCATTTCTTGTTTTTGTCAGGTTTGTCAAAGATCAGATGGTTGTAGATATGCGGCATCATTTCTGAGGGCTCTGTTCTGTTCCATTGATCTATATCTCTGTTGTGGTACCAGTACCATGCTGTTTTGGTTACTGTAGCCTTGTAGTATAGTTTGAAGTCAGGTAGCGTGATGCTTCCAGCTTTGTTCTTTTGGCTTAGGATTGACTTGGCAATGCGGGCTCTTTTTTGGTTCCATATGAACTTTAAAGTAGTTTTTTCCAATTCTGTGAAGAAAGTCATTGGTAGCTTGATGGGGATGGCATTGAATCTATAAATTACTTTGGGCAGTATGGCCATTTTCACGATATTGATTCTTCCAACCCATGAGCATGGAATGTTCTTCCATTTGTTTGTAGCCTCTTTGATTTCATTGAGCAGTGGTTTGTAGTTCTCCTTGAAGAGGTCCTTCACATCCCTTGTAAGTTGGATTCCTAGGTATTTTATTCTCTTTGAAGCAATTGTGAATGGGAGTTCACTCATGATTTGGCTCTCTGTCTGTGATTGGTGTACAAGAATGCTTGTGATTTTTGTACATTGATTTTGTATCCTGAGACTTTGCTGAAGTTGCTAATCAGCTTAAGGAGATTTTGGGCTGAGACAATGGGATTTTCTAGATATACAATCATGTCATCTGCAAACAGGGACAGTTTGACTTCTTCTTTTCCTAATTGAATACCCCTTATTTCCTTCTCCTGCCTGATTGCTCTGGCCAGAACTTCCAGCACTATGTTGAATAGGAGCGGTGAGAGAGGGCATCCCTGTCTTGTGCCAGTTTTCAGAGGGAATGCTTCCAGTTTTTGCCCATTCAGTATGATATTGGCTGTGGGTTTGTCGTATATAGCTCTTATTATTTTGAGATACGTCCCATCAATACCTAATTTATTGAGAGTTTTTAGCATGAAGGGTTGTTGAATTTTGTCAAAAGCCTTTTCTGCATCTATTGAGATAATCATGTGGTTTTTGTCTTTGGTTCTGTTTATAGGCTGGATTACATTTATTGATTTGCGTATGTTGAACCAGCCTTGCATCCCAGGGATGAAGCCCACTTGATCATGGTGTATAAGCTTTTTGATGTGCTGCTGGATTCGGTTTGCCAGTATTTTATTGAGGATTTTTGCATCAATGTTCATCAAGGATATTGGTCTAAAATTCTCTTTTTTGGTTGTGTCTCTGCCTGGCTTTGGTATCAGGATGATGCTGGCTTCATAAAATGTGTTAGGGAGGATTCCCTCTTTTTCTATCGATTGGAATAGTTTCAGAAGGAATGGTACCAGTTCCTCCTTGTACCTCTGGTAGAATTCAGCTGTGAATCCATCAGGTCCTGGACTCTTTTTGGTTGGTAAGCTATTGATTATTGCCACAATTTCAGAACCTGTTATTGGTCTATTCAGAGATTCGACTTCTTCCTGATTTAGTCTTGGGAGGGTGTATTTGTCAAAGAATTTATCCATTTCTTCTAGATTTTCTAGTTTATTTGCATAGAGGTGTTTGTAGTATTCTCTGATGATAGATTGTATTTCTGTGGGATCGGTGGTGATATCCCCTTTTTCATTTTTTATTGCATCTATTTGATTCTTCTCTCTTTTCTTCTTTATTAGTCTTGCTAGCGGTCTATCAATTTTGTTGATCTTCTCAAAAAACCAGCTTCTGGATTCATTAATTTTTTGAAGGGTTTTTTGTGTCTCTATTTCCTTCAGTTCTGCTCTGATTTTAGTTATTTCTAGCCTTCTGCTAGCTTTTGAATGTGTTTGCTCTTGCTTTTCTAGTTCTTTTAATTGTGATGTTAGGGTGTCAATTTTGGATCTTTCCTGTTTTCTCTTGTGGGCATTTAGTGCTATAAATTTCCCTCTACATACTGCTTTGAATGTGTCCCAGAGATTCTGGTAGGTTGTGTCTTTGTTCTCGTTGGTTTCAAAGAACATCTTTATTTCTGCCTTCATTTCATTATGTACCCAATAGTCATTCAGGAGCAGGTTGTTCAGTTTCCATGTAGTTGAGCGGTTTTGAGTGAGTTTCTTAATCCTGAGTTCTAGTTTGATTGCACTGTGGTCTGAGAGACAGTTTGTTATAATTTCTGTTCTTTTACATTTGCTGAGGAGAGCTTTACTTCCAACTATGTGGTCAATTTTGGAATTGGTGTGGTGTGGTGCTGAAAAAAATGTATATTCTGTTGATTTGGGGTGGAGAGTTCTGTAGATGTCTATTAGGTCCACTTTGTTTAGAGCTGAGTTCAATTCCTGGATATCCTTGTTAACTTTCTGTCTAGATGATCTGTCTAATGTTGACAGTGGGGTGTTAAAATCTCCCATTATTATTGTGTGGGAGTTTAAGTCCCTTTGTAGGTCACTCAGGACTTGCTTTATGAATCTGGGTGCTCCTGTGTTGGGTGCATATATATTTAGGATAGTTAGCTCTTCTTGTTGAATTGATCCCTTTACCATTATGTAATGACCTTCTTTGTCTCTTTTGATCTTTGTTGGTTTAAAGTCTATTTTGTCAGAGACTAGGATTGCAACCCCTGCCTTTTTTTGTTTTCCATTTGCTTGATAGATCTTCCTCCATCCCTTTATTTTGAGTCTATGTGTGTCTCTGCACGTGAGATGGGTTTCCTGAATACAGCACACTGATGGGTCCTGACTCCTTATCCAGTTTGCCAGTCTGTGTCTTTTAATTGGAGCATTTAGCCCATTTACATTTAACGTTAATATTGTTATGTGTGAATCTGATCCTGTCATTATGATGTTAGTTGGTTATTTTGCTCATTAGTTGATGCAGTTTCTTCCTAGCCTCGATGGTCTTTACAATTTGGCATGTTTTTGCAGTGGCTGGTACCGGTTGTTCCTTTCCATGTTTAGTGCTTCCTTCAGGAGCTCTTTTAGGGCAGGCCTGGTGGTGACAAAATCACTCAGCATTTGCTTGTCTGTAAAGTATTTTATTTCTCCTTCACTTATGAAGCTTAGTTTGGCTGGATAGGAAATTCTGGGTTGAAAATTCTTTTCTTTAAGAATGTTGAATATCGGCCCCCACTCTCTTCTGGCTTGTAGAGTTTCTGCCGAGAGATCAGCTGTTAGCCTGATGGGCTTCCCTTTGTGGGTAACCCGACCTTTCTCTCTGGCTGCCCTTAACATTTTTTCCTTCATTTCAACTTTGGTGAATCTGACAATTATGTGTCTTGGAGTTGCTCTTCTCGAGGAGTATCTTTGTGGCATTCTCTGCCTTTCCTGAATCTGAATGTTGGCCTGCCTTGCTAGATTGGGGATTTTCAAATATTTTCTACTAGTCTGTGGATTCTCTTTTTATTC
The DNA here is from genome assembly GCF_009828535.3 of Hylobates moloch. Classification (NCBI taxonomy): domain Eukaryota; kingdom Metazoa; phylum Chordata; class Mammalia; order Primates; family Hylobatidae; genus Hylobates; species Hylobates moloch. The sequence continues at coordinate 93,805,693 of NW_026652283.1, forward strand.
TCTGATAGTATCTTTCACAGAACATTTTTAATTTTAATGACTTCCAGCTTATAAATGATTTATTTTATAGATTATGCCTTTGGTGTTGTATTTAAAATGTAATCAACAAACCATAGACCCCCTAGATTTTCTTTTATGTTATTTTCTGGAAGTTTTATAATTTTGTGTTTTACATTTAGAACTGTGATCTATTTGAGCTAGTATTTGTAAAGGATGCAAAGCTTGTGATTATTTCTTTTTCACATGTGGGTGTTCAGTTGTTCCTGTAGAGATGGCAAACTGTCTTTTCTTCATTATATTGCCTTTGTTCCTTTGTTACAGATCAGTTGACTGTATTTATGAGGGTCTCTTTCTGGGCTGTCTATTCTGTTCATTGATTGGTATTTTTATTCTTTTGCCAGTACCACATTGTCTTGATTAATGTAGCTGTATAGTAAGACTTGAAGTTAGGCAGTACAGTACTACAAGTTTGTTATTCTGGAATATCGTGTTAGCTATTCTAGGTCTTTGGCTTCTTATTTAAAATAAAAATAAAATATAAAAAACTTTATAATCAATTTTTTTAAATCCACAAAATAACTTGCTGCAATTTTGATTGGGATTACACTGAATCTATAGATCATTTTGGGAAAAACTGATGTCATCACAATACTGAAAATCTATCAATGAAAATGTATTATGTCTCCATTTATGTAGCTTTATAACTTGTTTTATCAGAGTTTTGTAGTGTGTTTTGTATTCATCTTGCACATACTTTATTTGATTTATACCTCAGGATTTCATTTTGAGGATGTGATAATATAACGGTATGGTTTTAAATTTCAAATTTCACTTATTCATAGCTGGTATTTAGAAAAGAGATGATACATGTATATTAATATTGCATCCTGCTACCTTGCTATAAATGCTTATTAGTTCCAGAGGTTTATTTGTCAATTTCTTCAGGTTTTCTACATAAGCAAGAATGTCCTCTGTGAACAAAGACAAGTTTTATTTCCTTGTTCCCAACCTGTATACTTTTGATCCCTTTCTCATTGTGTAATGCCTCTTTCATTCATGATAAGTTTCCTTGCTGTGAAGTTGGCTCTGTACGAAATTAATATAGCTACTTCTACTTTCTTTTGTTTCGTCTTAGCATTTTATACCTTTCTCCACACATTTAGTTTTAATCTCACTGTATTTTTACATTTAAAGTGGGTTCTTCTCAAGAACATATTGCTGGGTCTTATTTTTTTTAATCAATTCTGACTTGTAATTTGTATATTTTTTAATCCATTCTGACTTGTAGTTTGTTCAATCTGTCTTGCAATTTGTATATTTAGACCATTGATGCTTAAGGTTATTATTGATATAGCTGGATTAATATCTTCCATATTTGTACTATTTTCCATTTGATTTCCTTGTTCTTTGTTTCTATTTTATCTTCCATACTTTTTCTGCTTTATGTGGTTTGAACTGAGCATTTTATATGATTCAATTTTCACTCCTTTCTTGGCATATATCAATAGTTTTTACCTTTTTTGGGTGCTTGCCCTACAACTCGCAATATATATTTACAACTAATTGAAATCTCTTTTTAAATAACACTACACAGCTTCATGGGTAATTCTAGTGACTTATAATAAGAAAATCTTCCCAATTCCTCTCTTCTTGTGCTTATATCATTACTGTCATTCATTTCATTTATACTTAAGCATACCTAAATATATACATATATATGTATTATATCCAAATATGTTGTTGCTATTATTTTGAACTTATGTCTTAGATCAACTAAGAATAAGACAAATAAGTTTTGTTACCTTCACTTATTCCTTCCCCAGTTTTCTTCCTTTCTTTATGCAGATCCAAGTATCTGCTTTATGTCATTGTTATACTCTTTAAATAACTTCTTTTAATTATTCTTCAAAGGCTGTTCTGCTAACAATAAATCTCTCAATTTTTGTTTGTCTGAGAAAGTATTTTACTTTTACTTTTGAAAAATTCTTGCAGGTTATAAAATTCTAGGTTGGTGAGTTTTTCTCTCAACATTTTAAATATTTTATTACATTCTCTTTTTATTTGCATGGTTCCTGAGAAGAAGTTGGATGTAATTCTTATCTTTGTTGTTTCTCTATAAGTAAGCTTCCAGCCCCCACTACCCTCCACCCTCACCACTGAGCCCCTCCTGGCTTTTCAAGAATTTTTTTTTTTCTTATGTTTGAATATGTTATATCTAAATGTAGTCTATGTCTGACATTTTTTTCTGCTTGGTGTTTTTCAAACATGCTTGATTTGTAGTTTGGTGTCTGACATTAATTTGCCGAAAATCCTCATTTATGTTTCATATATTTACCTTCTTCCTTTTCTCTTCTCTTTCTGAAATTTTATTTTGTGTATGTTGTACCTTTTGTAGTTGTTCTATAGTTCTTCAATATTTTGTTAGGCTTTTTTTTTGCAGGTTTTTTGTCCTCTTTGCTTTTCAGTCTTAGAAGTTTTTATTGTAATATTCTCAAGCTAACGTTATTTTCTCAGCTTTGTCCAGTCTGCAAATTAGTCCAATAAGGACATTCTTCCCTTTTGTTACAATGCTTTTGGTCCCAGCAGTCCTTTTTGATTACATCACTTCACTTACATTTTCCATCTGTTCTTGCATGTCTCCTGTTTTCCACTAAAAAACCTTAACAGCTTAAGCATAGCTTTTCAAAATTTCTGGTTTGATAATTCCAACACTTCTGTCACAGTCACATGATTCTGATTCTGACGCTTATTCGGTCTCTTCAAACTCCGTTTTTTGCCTTTTGGTATGCCTTGCAATTTTTTGTTGAAAGCCAGACTTGATGTACTAGATAGAGGAATCTCGTAAATAGGCTTTTAGTAATGCCGTGGTAAGGTGTGAAGGAAGGTATTCTGTGCTTTCACAACTAGGTCTCCCACTTTTGGTGACCACGATTAGGTCTCTATCTTTGGGTGACCTTGTGCTTTGGAAAGATGATCTTCACCTGTGCCTCCCCTCCTCCTTTTTTTTCCACCCTTTCAGGTGTGACCAGACGCCTGGAGGGTGTGGAGACGGGTATTTCCCTTTCCTCAGGTAGATTAGGCTCTGGTAAAACTTCAGAGGTGAGGTTCTGCCTGAATAATTTCTCCTAAGCACAGATCTTGTTAACAAGAACGGAATGCTCTGGTATATTTCAAGATGGTTCTTCTCTCCTCCTACCCCATGTCCCCTTTGACTAAAAGCAAGATGGGTTTTTTAACTCTGATATTCACTGTGAGATAAAGCTCCCGGAGGTGAAACTTACAAAAAAAGTGGGGTCACTGTGACTGGGTCCACCGGAAGATTTTAACTCTGAAGAATTGCCTACACTGAGCTTCAAGCAATTTGTCAATTACAGGTCAGGTTTTCCTCCCCAGCACTGGTTCCGGAGGACGTTGCAAGTTGTGAGTTTCTGCTCTAGTAAGTTTTAGTTCTTTGTATCAACCTTTCTCTTTAATTTTTGTGGCAGTGGTTTGCCCTGTGACCTCGCGTCTTTGCTGAATCTACAAAACATTGTTGACTTTTCAGTTTGTTTCACTTTTTACTTGTACTCTTCCTACATGCCAGACCAGAACCCGAAAGTCCATTCCTTTTCTTTTAATTTACATGTGTCAATAATTAAAGTGAGTTTCTTTGTAGCCAACATATATTGATATAGTTGGATTAATATCTACCAATTTTGTTACAGTTTTCCATTTGTTGCCCTTGTTCTTTGTTCTCATTTTGTCTCCCACAATCTTTCTGCTGTCTGTGGTTTTAATTAAGCATTATTACATTTTCTGTTTTCTAGTATATTAATTATGCTTTCTGCTTTTACATTTTTTAGCGGCTGTCCTAGAGTTTTCAATTTATATTTATAATTAATCCAAGTATATTTTCAAATTTACATTGCTTGAGAGGAACTATAAGTACCTTATAATAATAAAATAATCTGAATTCCTTTCTCTCCTCTCTGTATTATTTCTGTCATTCATATCACTTATACATAAGCATATATATATTTAAATACATGGTTGCTATTATTATTTTGGACAAACTCTTATCTGTTAGATCAATTAAGAATAAGAAAAATAAAAATATCTAGCAGGGGTTGTTGGTTCACGAAGTTTAAAGAAATTATAAAAGATATTATTTATCTTCACTTATTCCTTCTCTAATGCCTTTTTTCTTTTGTAGATATGAGTTCCTGACCTCTATCAATTTTTCTGTCTCATAAGAGATTCTTTTTATCATTTCTTACTAGTAAGGTCTCCTGGCAACAATATTTTTAATGATATTTGTCTGAAAAAGTCTTTATTTCTTCAGTTTTGAAGAATATTTTCCCAGGGTGCAGAATTACACATTGGTGAGCTTTTCACTTACAACACTTTAAATAAAAATATTTCACTTTATTCTTCCTTGCATGATTTCTAAGAACAAAGGTAGAACTTTTTAAAAATAATCCTTTTATTTAAATAATTAAATAAATCAGATTATATTCATAAAATCTGTTGCAGTTTTAAAAATCAGAAGGGTAGACCTGAATATGTTGGCATTAAATATTAAAATTAAAGATACAGACATATCTCATTTAATTGAATTTGCTTTATTGCACTTAGCAGATACTATGTTTTATACAAATTGAAGGTTTGTGGCAAACCTGCATTGAGCATCTATTGGCACCATTTTTCAAACGTCGTGTGCTCATTTTGTATCTCTGTGTCTTATTTTGGTAATTCTTGGAATATTTTAAACATTTTCATTATTATTATATCTATCATGGTGATCTGTAACCAGTGATCTTTTATGTTACTGATGTTACTGTAATTATTATTTTGGGGCAACAGCAATCCCACCTATACAAGATGGTAAACTTAATAAATATTGTGCATATTCTGACAGCTCCACCAACTGGCTGTTCCCCTATCTCTCTCCCTCCATCCCACATCCGTATTCCCTGAGACATAACAATATTAAAATTACACCAATTAGTAACCCTACAATAGTCTCTAAGTGTTCAAATGAAAGAAGGATTTTCAGGTCTGTCAACTAAATCAAAAGCTAGACATGATTAAACTTAATGAGGAAGGCATATTGAAAGCTAAGAGAGGCTTGAAGCTAGGCCTCTTGCAACAAAAAGTTAGCCAAGTTGTGAATGCAAAGGAAAAGTTCTTCAAGATTAAAAGAGCTACTTAAATGAATACATGAATGATAAGAAAGCCAAACAGCCTTATTGCTGATAGGAGAATGTTTAATGGTCTGGATAGAAGATCAAACCAGCCATAACATTCTCTTAAGCCAAAGCCAGAACAACATTCTCCCTTCAAATCTATGAAGGCTGAAAGAGGCAAAGAAGTGGCAGAAGTAAAGTTTGAAGTTGTTAGAGGCTGGTTCATGAGAAAGAGAAAGAAAGAAGCCAGCTCCATGACATAAAAGTGCAAGGTACACAGCACGTGCTAATGTAGAAACTACAGCAAGTAATTCAGAAGATCTGCCTAAGATCATTGCTGAAGGTGGCTATACCAAATAACAGATCTTCAATGTAGATGAAACAGCTTTATAGTAGAAAATGCCCTCTAAGATTTTCCTAGCTAGAGAGGAGAAGTCAATGCCTGGCTTCAAAGGATAGGCTGACTATCTTATCAGGTGTTAATATATTTGATGACTTTGAGTTGAAGCCAGTGCTTATTTATCATTCTGAAAATCCTGGTGTCCTTAAGAATTACACTAAATCTACTCTAGCTGTGCTCTATAAATGGAACAACAAAGCCTGAATGACAGCACATCTGTTTATAGCACGGTTTACCGAATATTTTGAGCTCACTGTTGAGAACTACTGCTCAGTAAAAAAAGATACCTTTTAAAATATTACTGCTCATTGACAAGGCTGTACATTCAAAGATGAATGTTATCTTCATGCCTGCTAACACATCATTTATTCTGCAGCCCATAGATTAAACAGTTTTGACTTTTAAGTCTTATTATTTAAGAAATAAATTTTGTAAGGCCATAGCTGGGATAGATATCCTTAAATAATAAGACTTGAAAGTCAAAACTACTCCTTGATCTATCGGCTACAGACTGTTGTCAAAATGACCAGTTAGAATGGCCATCATTAAAAAGTCAGGAAACTACAGGTGCTGGAGAGGATGTGGAGAAATAGGAACACTTTTACACTGTTGGTGGGACTGTAAACTAGTTCAACCATTGTGGAACTCAGTGTGGTGATTCCTCAGGGATCTAGAACTAGAAATACCATTTGACCCAGCCATCCCATTACTGGGAATATACCCAAAGGACTATAAATCATGCTGCTATAAAGACACATGCACACGTATGTTTATTGCGGCACTATTCACAATAGCAAAGACTTGGAACCAACACAAATGTCCAACAACAATGGACTGGATTAAGAAAATGTGGCACATATACACCATGGAATACTATGCAGCCCTAAAAAATGATGAGTTCATGTCCTTTGTAGGGACATGGATGAAACTGGAAATCGTCATTCTCAGTAAACTATCACAAGGACAAAAAACCAAGCACCGCATGTTCTCACTCATAGGTGGGAATTGAACAATGAGAACACATGGACACAGGAAGGGGAACATCACACTCCGGGGACTGCTGTGGGGTGGGAGGAGGGGGGAGGGATGGCCTTAGGAGATACACCTAATGCTAAATGACGAGTTAATGGGTGCAGCACACCAACATGGCACATGGATGCATATGTAACAAACCTGCACATTGTGCACATGTACCCTAAAACTTAAAGTACAATAATAATAATAAAAAAAGGAAATTTGGAAGAAGTTGATTCCAGCCCTCATGGATAACTTAGAGGGGTTCAAGACTTCACTGAAGGAAGTGACTTCAGATTTGGTAGAAATAGTAAGAAAACTAGAATTCCAAGTGGATCCTGAAGATATGACTGAATTGCTGCAACCTTATGATACAACTCGAATAGATGAAGATTTGCTTCTTATGGATGAACAAAGAAAGTGGTTTCTTGAAATGGAAGCTACTCCTGGTGAAGATGCTGTGAATGTTGTTCAAGTGACAACAAAGGTTTTAGAGTATTACATAAACGAGTTGATAAAGCAGTGGTAGAGTTTCAGAGGATTGATTCTAATTTTGAAAGAAGTTGTACAGTGGGCAAAATGCTATTAAACAGCATCACATGTTATAGAGACATCTTTTGTAAAAGAGTTAACTGATGCAGCAAATCTCATTATTGTGTCATTTTAAGAAATTGACACAGCCACTGCAAAATTTACCAACCATCACCCTAATCAGTCAGTAGCCATCAACACTGACAAAAGACCCTCCACCAGCCAGAATATTACAATTTACTGAAGTCTCAGATGATCATTAGCATTTTTAGGTATAAAACATTTTTAAATTAGGGTATTTACATTATTTTTATACACTTAATAGACTACAGTACAGTGTAAACATAACTTTTGTATGAACCGAGAAACCAAAAACGTCATGCAACTCACTTTATTCTGTATTAACTTTATTGCAGTGGTCTTGGAACCACACCCATAACATCTCTGAGGTATGCCTGTATTTAGAGTTAAATGAAGATATTTTTAGAAGAATATGCGGCAGGGCGCGGTGGCTCAAGCGTGTAATCCCAGCACTTTGGGAGGCCGAGGCGGGCGGATCACGAGGTCAGGAGATCGAGACCATCCTGGCTAACACGGTGAAACCCCGTCTCTACTAAAAATACAAAAAATTAGCCAGGGGTCTTGGCAGGCACCTGTAGCCCCAGCTACTCGGAGAGGCTGAGGCAGGAGAATGGCGTGAACCCGGGAGGCGGAGCTTGCAGTGAGCCAAGATCATGCCACTGCACTCCAGCCTGGGGGACAGAGAAAGACCCCGTCTCAAAAAAAGAAAAAAAGAATATGCTATATATGTTTTTATATGATAAATGTTGAAATGTAGTAATATGAATATAAACTATATATGTGTGTGTCCTTTATATACCCATGTATACACATACACACATATACAGAGATACAAACATATACACACTTAAAATGACTGGAAGTATACACATTGAACTGTTAACAGTAGCTAATTTTGAAGAATTGAACATAAAGGATGATGCAGCTGGGGAGACACAGTTTTACTTTTTACTTGATACAGTGCTGTACTTTTAACAATTTAAAGAGTATACATTAATGTGATGATGATTTAAAGCAGTTACCACTTTGAGAACATAAACAGAATTCTGAAGTTGGAATTCCTAAATGGACACCTCATTCTCAAAATAACTGCCATAGAAGAGCACTAGTTAACGATTACACCAGGAGGGCAACTCTTGGGTTAATAGAAGTACACCATAGACAACTGGAATCTCATTTAAAATACAGAAATCCCAGGAAAAGAAAACACAGCTGACCTGCTAGGCACAGAGAGCAGAGTGACTATAGCACAGACGGAGTACATCACAGAGTTATCTCTATGGTCTCTTCAGGGGAAGAGTACTATGAGCCAACCACACAGCGGGAAGCCATGGTGCAGACTCCATGACAAAGACTGATGAAACAGTCATGTGAAATTAGGTTTCTAAAGGCTTGAGGTGACATTTGATTATGGCTTTTGGAGATAAACTATAGTAATCTGTGGAATTACATGTACCCAGAATTTTACCTCTATTAACTAATAGTATTTTCTGATTTTCTCTTAAAATTAATTAAAGTAGAAACAATATCAAAGAACATTCAATGAAAAAAATTCTAGCACTTCTAGAATAGATTTCCAGCAAGTTCACCAGATCCAGTCTTCTGGTAAAGAGCTATATAAAATAACTGGAACTTTTGGTGCCAAAGCTGTTTCTTACGCAAGGAGAAAAATAGGTACAGACAGTGTTAGATTTTGTATCCTAATTCATTTTCCAGGCTTGTGTACAGCTTCTTACCCCCACTATATTTTCCAGTTCAGTGAATTCTTCAAAGAATTTTTGTATTGTGGAAATGAACATGTATGGTGTTTATCTGTGCTACAAATAAGTATTTTCTTTCAAGTAGGAAAAGAGTGGGAACACATTTACTTGTTCAAGAGCAATTCAATTTCCTTGTTGACTGTCAAACAAGCCAGGGATGAAATTGATCAATTTCAGAAAAGTAATGAAAAGAATTGGCTAGGGATTCAAAAGGATCTATTTTAGGGGAAAATCAGTATGTAGATATACTTCAGGCTAATAAAATTATGGCCAAACTGAGTAACTACAATTTTTGGATATCAACATTGTTATCAGAAAAATATTTATTGGGTTTTATTACTGTGTAAAGAATAGATTTGAGTGAACATTCTTTGTTGTACTTCACATTCCAAGGTCCTTACGTAATGTCATGTTTCACTCTTCCAATTATTTCAGCTGGCTGCTGCACCACCGATGAGACTATTGTTGGATAAAAGCAAACTGTGAATCTATGTGTATAGATGTTTGTCTTTTTTTATTTAACTAGACAATTTTAGAAGTTTAATAGATGTTTGTCTTGTGAGGTAGGATAAACTACTGGAAAGAGGTAGAGAGGCAGTTACTCACAATTAGGTAGAGAAAACAGATTAAGGGTTTTGTTAGGTAGAGATTATGATGCCATATTTTAATGTACGACAAAACTAAAATAGCTGGTGGAGGATATTTTTTATGCTGGATCATAGTAGGAAATACGTGTTCCCAACTGGTAGTTTGAAGTCATGAAAGGAATTAAAATGTAGTTTGAGGAATACATTTTTTTCTTGCAAATGTTTATGTTGTTGAATTTTTAAAGCTAGAGATTGAAATTATGATAATAATGCATTTGGAAGATTTATCTAGTACTGAGAACAGGGCTAATTGTATAGTAATCAGTGAGAGACAAAGAAACCAGTTTAAAAAGGGATTGTCATAATGGTTGTGTGAGAAGAAAAGCAATTGAACTGAGGTGCTAGAAAGAATAAAAACATCAAGAGACAGTTTGAAATAATTGTAAAAATGATTTGCTAGAAGAAGAAAAAAGGAAAGATAATTTGACTCTTGGTATTAGAGAGTTTTTGACACCTGAACATCAGGGTTCCTGGAACTCAGAAAATCTGGTTTCTCATTCCAGCATGTGGCATTCACTAGCTGTGTGAGAAAGCATTATTTACATATCTTAGACTCTGCAACTGTCAAAAAGAAGGTAGGGCACTGAACCAGTCTGTCCCATTTCCAGTACAAGAGACGTCAGTCCGGTGTCCCATCACTGAGCCAGACATCATAATGGATCATAAAGCTCTTTTCCATTGGGTACAAATGAAGCCTCATGATCCCTCTCAATTAAGGTCTCTAAACCAGGGGTCCCCAAACCCGGGGCCACAATCACTTCATGGCCTGTTAAGAACCAGGCCACACAGCAGGTGGTGAGTAGTGGGCCAGAGAGCATTATGGCCTGAGCTCCACCTCCTGTCAGATCAGCAGTCGCATTAGATTCTCACAGGAGCACAAATCCTAGCATGAACCACACATGTGAGAGATCTAGGTTGCACACTCCCTAAGAGAGTCTAATGCCTGACAATCTGAGGTGGAATAGTTTCATCCTGAAACCATTCCCTCAGCCATCCCCTGCCCCAACATGCTCTGGACATCTGATACCAACTGGAGGAATTTTGTATTCACAACAAAATCAGATTCTAATGTAGGAACTAAGTTTCAGTGTCTCGTCTTGTTGCTGTGTCATCTCCTGATTTTACTGTTTTCAATTCGTGCAAGTAGAGAAGCAGGAAAAGGAGAACTGAGAAAGAGAATGAGGCAGAGGAGGCAGGAGACGGGGTGTGTGAGGAAAGCCTGTATTAGTGGGCATTTGTGTTGGTTGGTCAAACTTGAATAGACTTGGTTACCACAGCTACAATCTTTCAGTAAGGATGAAGATGTTTAACAGAATGAAGACTAGGTAAAGATCAAAGAAATGCAAGTCAGCACACTGAAAAACTAATAGGAAATTAACATCAAAATAAATCGATGCCAGAATGAAAGTGTTTTTCTCTTGTGAGGGTTTGGAGGTGAACATTATCTTCTTTCCCACTCAGAAGGGCGGTTGGGGGATCAGGCATGAGACCAAGTGGCCAAAAGCAGGAGCAATTAGACCCAGAAACCTGGACATCACAAAACAATTCACAGAGATAAGGGATGTCCTTTCACCATTTGATGTCTGGTCATGATACTTCTTGTCTGAGTTAACGTTTGATTAATACGCATATTTGAATACTTGATTAGAAGCTACTGTTGGTGCTCCTTCCAGAGGGGCTGCTGCAAGGGCTTTGGCTAATGGACACACACACACACACACACACAGACACACACACACACACACACACACAGTTTTATTTTTAATGGCCTGCTTTTTTTCCAGTGAAGAAAACCCAAGTCAATACAATTATAATTTTGTAGCCGGCAGACTAACAGCTATGATATAGTATATAATTATTGCAATAAGCTATTTCCATAGAGGGCTTTACAGCCTGTCTTTAGTGTAAATGAAGGTGATATACAAGTGGAATTAACTGAAGTTTTCTGATTTTAGGGAGACTTTGGGTTTGTGTAAGCAAATCCCATCTCATTTTGCCTTCATTAATAAATTCTTTCCCTATTTTCATTTTTAATGAAGAAAGAACTTTAATAAAAAAGTTTTATTAAATTCTATACTAAATGTTAATTGAACAGACTAATAATCCAGATATTACAGGTTTATTTAAAATATATCACATCTCTTAATTATAAGAAAAGTAACTATATAACAATATGACTATTAAGCTAGTTACTATGTCAAATGGTCTTAACTCTTAAATTGCAGTATCTCAATTTATTTCTTCACCTACATAGATGTTTGCGTCTTCTATAACAGTTGTGTCCTCTAATTAGGTCATTATTTTGTGAAATTCTTATTATGTCTTCTCAATCTTCTTCGGTCTCACAGTAAAGCTGATGGTTTTCAGTACTGTTTAGAAACAGGTATGTGATGCCCAGGCAATAGCTTTTTCTGTCATCTTATCCTCTCTCTCTTCTACTTTGGTACATGGCAGCATTCCTAACTAATGATGCCTGATCAGGATCTACCCTTGTTTCACCAAAACAATCTATTAACCTTGGAACTTCATGCAATTGCTTAACTTACTCAGACTTATTACCTATTGTTACCTTGTCTGTTTCTTCATATTTCTATAAATTGATTGATTATCATCAGAATCAGGGACCTCATCTACTAGTCCTCCTAATAGTGACTACGTTCCTCATCCTGACCCTCATTCCATATATGTAGATATATATTTTTCCCTACTTTGTATATATTAGGGATGCTATTGAATTTGGCTTTCTTCCTTATTCTATCAATCCCATTTAAAAAAAACTTCATTTTTAAATCAAATCCATGCACGTATGTGACATATTCTTCCAAATCATCCTAAGAATATCATCTCTTTAATCATCTTGTCCTCTGAGACACTCTCTTTAATTATATGTTTTGAGATCCCCGGGTTGAAAGAATGAGAGAAAATTAGAGGGACAATAGAAACGTTAAAGTAAAAAACACTTGAAGACCTAGGACAAACACATAGATTAAAAGTATGATAAGTGTGGCGACAGAGGTGGCTATGCGGTATTATAAGGTACTTGGAAGGGACTTTTCAGTGCTCTATGAGGTAGGAAAAGAAAAAGAGTGATGATAATCAATGGGAAAACTGGTATTTCCATGCCTAATAGTGAAAAGTATAAATCAATACAAGTTATCTGAAAGGCAATTTGTCAATTTATATTCACAATCTTAAAGTGGTTTTCACCCTTTGAAAAACTTCTAGGAAAAATTTGCCCCAAGATTGTAGTGTGATAATTTTCGCAGATACTTGGATAAACGTTGTCTCAGCAAACCACTTACTTTCTACTTTTAAAACATGATGCTGACATTTTTTTTTTCAAGCCTGGTTTCACATTCACCCTGTCCACGATGCCTGTTTTTCAAGCCTTAACTGCTACTTCCTTGTTTCTTATTGACTCTGTCCACACTAGCCAAACTAATATTCCTGATACTTTATTCCTGAATTGCTAAACTTTATTTCCCTGCTTAAGAACCTGCTGTGCATGTCCATTAGCTAAAGCATCTACTTCCAAATGTATCTGGCTATTTTCCATGCTCTCTTTGACTCCTCTCACTCAGGGATATGTCTCATTACTTTTCAGAATGATTCCTCTAAATCTTGTTCACTTATTTGATTGCCTGTTTAGACCAGATATCTTCTGTTTGCACTTCCATAAAGACTTCCCACCCATGTCCATGTTGCTCTTCACCATCAAAGGCTAATCTGCTTGGGTAAGTCACAGGCTCCTATGTCTGCTGGCCTTCTGTAGGGTTTGGCTAAAGGGGATATCTGATAGGAGGTTAGAGGTTAGTGAGGTTAAGGGTATATATTTCCTACTGATTAGACTGCTTTTTCCACCTTGAGGAAGACCTCCGTTTTTTTCCAAGATGGGCTGCTTAATGTAAGATGTTTTCGTGTGTCGGTGGAGGGGGGTGGTTCCTATAACCTCTGCCACTCCTCATGCCTTCACACCCAGCATGGTAACAGCACTGCTGCAACTAGCTTTGTGCTATTGCGCTACGCTTTGCCTCAGCTTACATGGCTTTGTAATTAGACCATTTGTAAACAAGCATTCTTCAAATTATTCTAATTTGAATGTGTCCTCTTTCGGGGGGATATGATTAATATACTACCCTTCTCAGGGAATGGTTTTTGTTTTTGTTTCTTAAGCTCCTTGGGTAGATTCTAATATGCAATGTTGATGAACTTGTAGAATATAATAAGGATTTTGGGCTGTATCTTAAGAGCAATAGGTAATGGGAAACCAATAAAAGGTTTAAAGAGGAGCAAGATTCTATTTAAGATTTGTTTTGAAAGTATCACTTTGGTTGGTATAAACTTGATTGATAGAGAGGCACAAGGAGTTAGGGAGATATTAGTAACTTTGATATTGCCAAGCTAACTGTGCTCTGCTTGATTGGATAGGAGTCTAATCATTGGATAGAAGGGATGGAAAAACTAAAGAATTTTTGTATTCCTTTATATTTACCCAAAGGAGCTGAAAACTTATGCCCATACAAAATCTTTCACATGGACCTTCATAGTTGTCAAAACTTAGAAGCAACCAAGATGTCTGCCAGTAGGTGAGTGGATAAATAAATTAGGGTACATCCAAATAATGGAATATTATTCAGCACTAAAAAGAAATGAGCTATCAAGCCATAGAAAGACATGGAGGAAACTTAAGTTGCTAAGTAAAAGGACTCAGTCTAAAAATGCTAACTACTATATGATTCCAACTATGTAACATTCTGGAAAAGGTAAAACCATGGAGACAATAAAAGAATTCACGGTTGTCAGGGTATAGAGGGGAGGGAAGGATAAAAAGGCAGAACACAGAGGAGTCTTTGGAGGCAGTGAAAATTCTCTGTATGACGTTATAATAGTGGATAATGCAATTATACATTTGTCCATACCATAGAATGCACAAATCCAAGAGTGAACCCTATGAAAACCAAGAGTTTTGGGTGATAATGATGTCACTGTAGGATTATCGATTGTAATAAATGTACCACTCTGGTGGGGGATGTTATAATGTAAGAATCTATGCTTGTGTGGGGCAGGGGCATATGGGTTATCTCTGCTCCTTCTGCTCAGTTTTGCTGTGAATCTAAAAGTGCTCTAAAAAAATAAAGCCTTTAAAATAAATTAACAAACAATAACAACAACAAACACATATAAAAACAAAGAAAATCTAAATGATTGAATAAGAGATTGTATATCACAATAAGGGTAACTAGGCATTCTTGATAGTGTATTGGCCCCCTAAGGGTCTTTATGCCCTAATCTCCAGACTCTGTGACCACATGACAAGAGGGAATTAAGGTTGTAGATAGAATTAAGGTTTCTAATCAGCTGTCCTTAAAATGAAATTGTCCTAGGTTATCAGTGTGAGTTTAATGTAATCACAAGGGTTTAGATGTAGAGAAGGAAGGCAGAAGAGTCAGTGTAAGAGAGCGGTTTGAGGGTACTACACAGCTGGTTTTGAAGACGGAAGGGCTATGAGCCAAGGAACCTAAGCAGCCTCTAGAAGCTGAAACAGGAAATGGATTCTCCTTTACAGCCTCCAGAAGGAATGCAGCCCTGTCAATACTTTGACATTAGCTCAGTGAAACTTATTTTAGATTTCTGACTGCCAGAACTGTAACATAATAAAGCTGTGTTTTTTTTAAGCCACCAAGTTTGTGGGAATTTGTTACAGCAGCAATAGGAAACTAATGCACTAGGTTTCTCGCTTGTGCACCAACTGGAGAGTAATATTATTTATTCACATAAGGGGCATTGAAAGAGAACCAGGTTTGGGGGAGGGAGGAAAACTAAATTTGAATACCCCCGAAGATGTGTTTAGAGATCTCAAGTAGGCACATAACTATATGAAAATAAGGTATAGAGGTATATGTTTGGGAATAATATTAGCTTTCACTGATTGGACACCCCAGACATTTTCATAAGCTCTCTCTCTCCCTCAGTATATGCAAAATCTTAACAACATTTTAATGTTGACCTGTTAACAAATGAGAAAATAGAAGGCCTATAGGGGCTTACAATCCTATAGCTGGTGGAATGTGTACACTGATGACCCTTCACCTCTACACAAGATGGTCTACACCAATGCTTGTAACCACTAGATAAGTTGAGATTTTCTGTGTATAGATGTAATTGAAGTGTGGGAAAGAAGGAAACTGAGCTTCTCTAGAGATTTTAGAGTGAGAGAGAAGGAAAGTTCAGAACTGAGCCTTGAGAAACTACTGCAGTTAATGACCAATAAGAAAGAACATATCTACAGAGGGGAGGAGACCCAGAAGGAATGTTTAAAGAGGTAAGGAGGAACTCCAGAACACAGTGCTATCCCAGGAGCTGAGGAAAGCAGAGATTTATGAAGAAATTACCAGCCAGCAGTATCAACCAGGTGGAGGATTAAGAAAGGGAAACCCAAAAGCAATGGCAACAAAAGCCAAAATTGACAAATGGGATCTAATTAAACTAAAGAGCTTCTGGACAGCAAAAGAAACTACCATCAGAGTGAACAGACAACCTACAGAATGGGAGAAAATTTTTACAATCTACTTATCAGACAAAGGGCTAATATCCAGAATCTACAGAGAACTCAAACAAATTTACAAGAAAAAAACAAACAACCCCATCAAAAAGTGGGCAAAGGATATGAACAGACACTTCTCAAAAGAAGACATTTATGCAGCCAAAAGACACATGAAAAAATGCTCATCATCACTGGCCATCAAAGAAATACAAATCAAAACCACAATGAGATACCATCTCACACCAGTTAGAATGGCCATCATTAAAAAGTCAGGAAACAACAGGTGCTGGAGAGGATGTGGAAAAATAGGAACACTTTTACACTGTTGGTGGGAATGTAAACTAGTTCAACCATTGTGGAAGTCAGTGTGGTGATTCCTCAGGGATCTAGAACTAGAAATACTATTTGACCCAGCCATCCCATTACTGGGTATATAGCCAAAGGATCATAAATCATGCTGCTATAAAGACACATGCACACGTATGTTTATTGCGGCACTATTCACAATAGCAAAGACTTGGAACCAACCCAAATGTCCAACAATGATAGACTGGATTAAGAAAATGTGGCATATATACACCATGGAATACTATGCAGCCATAAAAAATGATGAGTTCATGTCCTTTGTAGGGACATGGATGAAGCTGGAAACCACAATTCTCAGCAAACTATCACAAGGACAAAAAAACCAAACACTGCATGTTCTCACAGATAGGTGGGAATTGAACAATGAGAACACATGGACACAGGAAGGGGGACATCACACACCGGAGGGGGAGGATACCATTAGAGATATACCTAAAGTTAAAAAGATTAAGGGTCACACACTAAGAATGTATACATATGTAAAACTGCACACACAATGTACCTAAGACTTAAATATAATTAAAAAAAAAAAAAAAAAAAAAACAAAAAAAAAAAAGGAAACCTATTTGGTTAAATCATAAAAAAAACCTGCTGGACACTTCACATAATGTCCATTTTATATTACAATTATCAAAATTTTCAAAGGCACGTAAGTGGAGAAAATGGCATAATGAATCTCCATATATCCATCACTAGACATAACACAAACATTTTGCCATTTTTTCTGAAATATTTATTAAAAATTCTGACATCATGCCATGTCATCCCTCAATATTTCAGTTTGTGTTTACATCATATAAGGATACTTCTTTATACAACCACAGTGGCATTGTCAACCCCAGCCAAATTAATAATATATTATTATAATCTTATATCAAGGCTATATTTTTTTCCTGTTGTCTCAAAAATACTGTTTTTCAATTGGCCTATTTAAATTTTAATAAATTTTAATAATCATAGATATATCTAACTATGGAAGTGTGTTTAATTATTTTATTTGCATTTAGTTATTTATAAAATGTTTTTTTTATCTTCATTTGCTATTTGTGCTTCCTTTTTCAGCATACCGACTTCTCATGTTGTCTATATTTTCTTTACAGGGTGCCTGTTTCTTGCTACCTGTAAAAGCTCTGTGTCTGAATATATTTTTATCTTTAATTATAAAAATATAAATATAAAAACATATTTATATTATAACTTTAGTTTCTCTCCTGTCTTTTTACTAAACCTGTTTTTAGTACACACATATTTGATTTTACATCAAAGTTTTTTCTAGAATTGATGTTAGAAATGTCTTCCGGTCTCAAAGAAAACATAAATATGTCACACATGCTTTCTTTGAATTCTTTGAAACATTTTATTATATTGCACATTTTAACATAGCAACTATTTTAGTTGAAAGAGTGAGAAGGTTTCTGTGTCTTTTTCTTCTTCTCCAAACATAGACACTTACATCACTTGTTTAAAATAACATCTTTATCAGTACTTATTCCAATATTTACTTGAGATTGTATTTGAAATCTTAGTTATTTCATTAGTGTTTATGTTTCTTCCAGTACCAGAATCAAATAACTAAGCTTTAAATGTCCTATATCTGGTAGATATCTTCCCTCCTTGTCACATTTATTTTTAAATTTTTTTACCTGCTATTCTCATATTTTCCTATCACTTTTACTATATTATTTTCTAGTCTATTTCTCTCCTCATTCTTCACTGCTATATTTTACTTGCTCTTTCTGTTTTCATGTCTCTTTTTCTCTCTGCCATTTTCTCACACATGCAAACACATGCACACACACACACGCATGCATGCTGTCACCTTCAAACTCATGTATACAATAATAAATGAATACACTTCTTATAAATGTACTGGAAGGGAAAATGTAAGAATTGTGGCAGGAAGTACTGATGTCTTGGTAATGTTGTCCTCTTATCAAAGACCACTTAAGTGATCTTTTTTATTCAAATTTTCTTTGATATCCTTAAGTAGTGTTTTAAAAATACTTCTTTATATGTTACTAACTTCATTCTGAGGCATATTACCTTTTGTGTGGCCAACATTAAAGAAATATCTTCTCTCATTATATTTTATCATTTTGTTTGCAGAAATAAAATATTTTGATTTTCTATATCAATTTTATGAACCAGATAATCTCTTGGTTTTCTATCTTTTCTTATTTTTCCTAGTGTTTTCTAGGCATCTATTTATAATATCTTCAAATAATTTTTCTCTTTCAACCCAATATTTATATATCTTATTTTATACTCTTAACTAATGTCTTAACTAGTATATTCCCAATATAGTAGTTGCTAAGTTATAGTGTAGGAATTTTTTAATGTTTCCTGGAATTATGTATATATGTGTGAAAGAGAGGAAGAACAAGAGAGATTATATCAAGATTGTCCGTTTATTTATATTTTATTACTCTTGAATATTTAAAAAAGCATTTTAGTAACCTTTAGAGTTAAATTGATTTACGTTTTCCTAAAAAATACACCAGGACATTACAACTTTGTATATGATTTACACTATATATTTTATTTCTATTTCTGTAGATGGGATTATTTACCTTTTCTTTTTCACTGACTTTCACTGTTTTTTCTTTTTAAATCTGCTTCAGAAAGCCAGATGTCATTAGATTTAAAAATCATCAGTACCTGAATTTATATATCAAGGCTACTTTTCAATGGATCTCAAAGAAGTAGAGAATAGAACAGTGGTAACCAGAGACTGGGGAGGGTAGGAGGATAGAGTTTATGGGAAAAGGTTGAGCAATGAATACAAACATACAATTAGAAAGAAAAAATAAATTATTGTGTTCTATCACACATTAGGGTGACTATAGACAACAATAAAGTATTATACATGGAAAAATTACTAGAAGGAAGGATTTTGAATGTCTTACCACAAAGAAATAATAAATGTTTAAAGTAGTGGGTATGTTAATGACCTTGATTTGATTACTACATAATAAATATACATATTGAAATATCACATTGTAGTCCATAATTATGTACAATTATGTGTCAATTAATTTAAAAATGTAAAAGTCTACTTTTCATTACTTTACTATATTTTAATTCATTAATTTTCATGTTTTTTTATTCCTGGTTTCCTTCTGTTTTCCTTATTGTGTTCTTTTTCATTATAATTTTGAAATAAAATTGTTTATTTTCCTCTTTCTTGTTTAATAATGCAAGTGTTTAAAACTCTACAATGTTTTTTCATGCAGAGTCTTAAATACTTGGTTTCATATTCAGAAACTAATATTGCTATTTGTTGGTGTAAGGTTGAGATTTTTATTTTTTCTTTGATGTAAAAATTGCTTAAGAGATAATTTTAAAATATTTCCAAATAAATAAGCATCTAAAACTTTGTTATGATTTATTGTTTTATTATATTGCAGTCTACAGCATTTCTATTTAGAACAAAACAAAACACGTGGATTTCTCTAACTACATTATCTGTGTGTTCAAATATATTTTGGATAGCTTATCCTTGACTAATTTTATACCCTCTCTATGCTGTGTGTGTCTCTTGCTAAGAACAGCATAGCAGGGGTAAAAGAGAAGGTAGCCAATGTTTTAGGGTTTTGATTATAGAACGCTTAATCATCACTGGAAAAGAAGCTGCCAAAAATCATTTTCCATGTGTTTTTATTAATGATTAGTTTAGGGAGAACTTTCTCTGTGCTAGTGAGCATTTCTCCTAGCCAGGGCAAAATAAAAAAAAAAAAAAGACAATTTTTTCTTCTCCTTTGAGTCATTAATTATCCATAGTGGCAGGTACGTTTTTTATTTTTTCTAAAGAATCTTTCAGCTTTTTTACATCCAAGCCATAATTTGTTTCCTCCATTTACATGATTTCTTTCTGCTTTATTTTTTCCTTAAGGATTCAGATAGCAAAATTGTATTATGTGAGGTCTTACACTGTTGGTACATTTTAAATTCATATTTGGTATGTTGTGTTAGGTTTCAAAATACCTAGTGTAAACCTGCTTTTATGCCATTATTTTCTTCCACATTGAATTCTCCCTTTTCTGTTATCTTGTTCTTGGTCATTAAGCGATAAGAAAGACTAATCAGGAAAGCTATAATTTTCATCATGGTAACTAAAGACCTTATGGTCCTTGACCCCATTTAAATGATTCCTGTATATCCCAAGAAACCCTTTGTCACAGTACAGATACTAAGCGCCATCTTGTCAAATTATTGTTCTCCCCTGTTATAACAGAGTAACTATCCACATGAAATGGTGACAGTTGGAGAGAATATTATGGTAAAGACATTATAAATTAGTTCGGTAAGAAACATTTATTGAATCCTTACTATGGGATATGACTTAGGAAATGATGAACAAAATAGACATAGCCCTGATGGAGTTTACATCTAGTGAAATAGGCTGACATTAACCATATATTAAGACAAAGAACAGAAAATTCCAGTTATGTTAATTGTTAGCAGAAAGAGGGACATGTTGCTTTGAAATGCTTTAATGTTGGGATTAGATCTCATCTGGAAAATCAAGGAAGGCTATTTTGAACAAGTAAAAATTGAGCTAAGGGCTAACGAAATAGAGTTAACCTAGGAAAGAAAGTGAGTTTGTATGTTAGGGTAGAGTGTTTTTAGTATTTTAGGTAAATGGAAGAATATGTGTGAAGGCATTGTGGTGGAAAAGAGCATGTTGCATTGAGGAACTGTGAAAAATGCCAGACCAGCTAAAATAAAAGACCTCAGGTGTGGGTGGTGGACACGATATACATTAAAGCAGAAGAAGCAGGTGTAAGCAGAATTGTTCAAGATTCTATAGAACATTTTACAAAGTTTGGACTTTATCTTAAAGTGATGGAAAATAATAAGAAAGAAATGGAAAGGAGAAAGTTTTTTGAAAATACAGTTAAGCTGTTTGCTGAATAAAGGATTGGAAGAATGAAGGATACGTTATATTCTGTAGTAAACTACTCATCACCCTGCTAAACTCCATCTATTTTTTTTTTTCCAGATGTGGCATCTTATGATCTTCAGCATCCTCCTGTCTATCTTGATTTGTCCAGGCTTTCCTAATGCATTAGTGCTTCAGTCCTTCCTACAGGTTGAGATAGCAATCCCTCGTATCACCTTGGGACAAGTTGGTAAGTGTTCTAAGACAAACGCTTTGAGACTATCACAGGGTGCTTCTGTTTAATAGAGAGCAGATTCAAGAGCTGTATAATTGCTTAACATGAGTTAGCAGGGAGTAGAAATATTGCCTAAATTTCCAGGTTCCTGATTCTTAAGTAGGTCACCCAGACTTCCCCTGACTTTTGACTAAAGCCATCCTAATTATTATGAGATGAACCTAAGACAACTTGAAGCCTATAAGCTAATTTTTCAGAGAATAACACGTTTTGGAGTGAAATAATAAAAATCCCTTAGTTAATTTAACATTAGCAAAATGGTAAATCAATTCTTCATTTAGTACCAATAAGCCCAACACAATTAATAGTGGAGAAAGAAACTAAGTTAATGCGGAAAGTATACATTTTGAAAGTAGGTATTTTTGATTCCAAAACTAAACAACCCTTTGTTAGTATAGCTTGAATTACCATATATAATTATGCATAGTGATGGTACTCTTATTTAATATAGAAACTTCATTAATTATAACATCATATGCTCCATAATCTAAATTGTAGTGGGTTTTATAGAGTAAGAACCTATAGGATCTTTTTGAATGAATGCAGTTATTTCTGAATATTTTGGCTGAACTTTCAAGAAGTAGTCTAAATTAATGAGCCCTGGTTGTTTGAAGAAATTAGGCTTGTCCAAGGCACAATGGAATAGAAATAAATGATCATTCTCCCTGAAAAATTCATTCTGCAGATATATAATAATGAAATCTCAGACTAAGGCCCAAGTAAAGAATTTTATTACCAGTCTAGTAGGCCCCAACTTGAGTTAGTTGTATTCAACGGGATGTATAAATTCATTATTTCAGTACAGTATTTTATTGAAGCTCCAAAATATTTGGACATACCTTCAGAGCCTCGGGTTTTCAATTCAGTTGGCTGTTTTTTTCTATAAGCATATCATTGTTTCTTTAAATTATTTAATATTAGAAAACACCATTCACTCCAAGGATTCTAGTGGCATTACTTAGTTAAAATAATAACACACAAGTCATAATAGATGTCATGATGTGGACAGTTAGCTATGATCAGCACTCATCTTGAATGCCAGCTACCCCAACTTAAGAAATTCATAGCAAAGTGCTATAGCAGGACAAATGCAAGTTAAGAGAGAAAAGAAGAGAAAAAGCAAAGAGAAGGACGAAAAAAAAGAAAATAATAATTTTATTGTCACCTTGCTCTAACTATAAAATATATTAAATATATACATATATTTTTGGTAGACATACTCTAAGGTGATCCCCCAAGATCTCTAGCTCCTGGGATTTATGCCCCAAAATTTTCTGCCTTTTTAATGTGGATGGAACCTGTGACTGGCTTCTGATCAATAGAGTATGGCAAAGATGATGGATGTCACTGTCATGTGAATGTTTCATAAAACCAAAACCCATATTGCTAGGGGACACTCTCTCTGGCAGTCTTTGAGGAAGCAAGTTGTTATCATGCTAGGAAGGCCCTCATGACAAGAAACTGATGAAGGCTTCCAGCTGACAGCCAGCAAGATATAGAGGTCCTCAGTCCAGTAGCCCATAAGGGACTAATGGCCATCAACAACCACATGACCTTGAAAGCGAATGTTTCCTCAACTGAGCTTCAGATGAGACCGCAGGTCCTGCCAATACTTCAACTGCAGCCTTGTGAGATCCGGAAGCAGAGACTCCAGCTAAGCTTTTCCAACATCCACCCAAATAGTGAGACAATACATGTGTTTTTTTCTTTTTTTTTTCAGTCACTATTATACAGCAATATACAAGAAAACATTCAATATATTTATATAAATGTATAAGTATAAAATATGTCAGACATCATAATAGGTTGTTTAATTACTATAATATTTAATCTGAAAAATGACCAAAAGTATATAACTCAAAGGAGGGAGATTTACGTTATTCAACACAAATTTGAGTGTGTTCTTATATTACACTCTTCTTGTATTTCTGGGAGAAGCCAAACTTGGTCACGTAACTTTAAATTTAGAATAAATGTTTTTGGTACAATGGTAGCCTTGATTTTTAATATAGTGTTTAATAATTTTATAGTTATGTAGCTAAGTTGATTTTATTCGAATGAGAAAAGCCGGAGGATGACACAAGAAAAGGAAAACACAGATGCACTCTGTCACTTTTGGTTTATTTGAAAATATCTTCATTTGGTATTTATTCTTTAATAATGTTGGACATAAAATTCCAGATGATTTTTTTCCTCATAATTTTAGAGAAACTTTTTGACTCTTTTTTATTTTTGCTTTGGAGATATCTCCTGTATCATTTCTGTAATCTAGTTTACTTTCTCTCTTTAAATATTTATTTATTTATTTATTTAAGTATTCTACACTTTTCCTTAGGAGTAAATTCATTTTTATTTACTATGCTTGAGATTCATTATGCTTTGCAAATCTAAGAATTTATGCTTTTTATTCAATTCTAGAATAGTGTATGCCTTTTTGTATAAATATTTGAATACTGTTTTGCTTCCATTAACTGCATTCTCTTGTCATGGAACACTCATTAGACACATGTTAAGTTTTATTACGATGTCCTCCTCTCCACTTCTCTCAAATTTTCTCATGTATTTAATATTTAAAAATTCATGTCTCTAATTGCCTTAAATATATCTTTTACATCATCGACGACTTTACATATTTTATATGTAAATGTTTAAACATATGTTTGCATACATATGTCTATATACATATGTATTTAATTATAGAATTTTGTTTTTTTCTTTTATTGATATTTTCTCATAGTGCTTGATTCATTTCTTAATATTTTTAGCTTTAACCTTTTTATCCTATTTTAACAGATGGGTTAATAATCAAAATCACCTGAATAACATTGTTATATATATAGACTCTTATTCATTTATCTTCTTATTGTGATTTGGATCTTGACCCACGTTTGGAAGGGATTTATCTGTGAGGATCTTGTAGATCCTAGGCTAAGGAGTTACCTTTCCAAAAGGATGTATGCTTGCCTCCAGCAAGTGCCCAGGCGTATGGCCATTTTTATGTTAGTTTCTTTGCTAAGAGTTTCCAGACCACACAGTTTGTTTACATTGGAATCTCAAACTCTGGAAAGGGTGACTGTGACATTTTATACTCTAAGGACATTTTGTTTTTGTCTACACAGAACCCATTCAGATTGGAACACTATCGTCCCCTCTCTGTGCCAGCTAAAAGATGTTTTGTCCTTTTTTAAGAAAAAAAAAAATACGCATTTTTTTATTTTGAGACTTATTTTTTCTTTTTACTTTAAGTTCCGGGATACATGTGCAGAACATTCAGGTTTGTTGCATAAGTACACATGCGTCATGGTGGTTTGCTGCACGTATTAACCCGTCATCCAGGTTTCCTCCCCTCATCTGCCACCTCGCAACAGGGCCCAGCATGTGTTGTTTCCCTCCCTGTGTCCATGTGTTCTCATCCTTAAACTCCCACTTATAAGTGAGAACATGTGGTGTTTGGTTTTCTGTTACTGTGTTAGTTTGCTGAGATGATGGCTTCCAGCTTCATCCATGTCCCTGCAAAGGACATGACCTCATTCTTTTTCACAGCTGCATAGTATTCCATGGTGTATATGTACCACATTTTCTTTATCCAGCCTATCATTGATGGGCATTTGGGTTAGTTCCATGTCTTTGCTATTATAAACAGTGCTGCAGTAAACATACGTGTGCATGTGTCTTTATAGGAGAATGATTTATATTTCTTTGGGTATACACCCAGTAATGGAATTGCTGGGTCAAATGGTATTTCTGGTTCTGCATACTTGAGGAGTTGCCACACTGTCTTCCACAATGGTTGAACTAATTTATATTTGCACCAACAGTGTAAAAGCATTCCTATTTCTTCAGAGCCTCACCAGCATCTATTGTTTCTTGACTTTTTAATAATCACCATTTTTTACTGGCATGAGATCATATCTCATTGTGGTTTTGATTTGCATTTCTCTAATGATCAGTGATGTTTAGCTTTTTTTTATATGTTTGTTGGCTGCATAAATGTCTTGTTTTGAGAAGTGTCTGTTCATACCATTTGCCCAGTTTTTGATGGAGTGGGGTTTTTTTTTTGTAAATTTTTTGAAGTTCCTTGTAGATTCTGGATATTAGACCTTTGTCAGATAGGTAGATTGCAAAAATTTTCTCCCATTCTGTAGATTGCCTGTTCACTCTGATGATAGTTTCTTTTGCTATGCAGAAGCTCTTTAATTAGATTCCATTTGTCAATTTTGGCTTTTGTTGCAATTGCTTTTGGTGTTTTCATCATCAAGTCTTTGCCTATGCTTATGTCCTGAAATGTTATTGCCTAGGTTTTCTTATAGGGCTTTTATGGTTTTAGGTTTTACATTTAAGTCTACATTCTATCTTGAGTTAAATTTAGTATTTTTATGTGTGAATTTGATCCTGCCATCATGATGCTATCTGGTTATTTTGCACACTAGTTGATGCAGTTTCTTCATAGTGTCATTGGTCTTTATATATTGGTGTGTTTTTGCAGTGGCTGGTACAAGTTTTTCGTTTCTATATTTAGTGCTTCCTTCAGGAGTTCTTGCAAGGCATGTCTGGTGGTAATGAAACTGTTCAACAGTTGCTTGTCTGGAAAGAATTTTATTTTTCCTTTGCTTATGCAGCTTAGTTTGGCTAGATATGAAATTCTGGGTTTAAAATTCTCTTAAGAATGTTTAATACTGGTCCCCACTCTCTTCTGGCTTGTAGGGTTTCTGCTGAGAGATCTGCTGTTAGTCTGATGGGCTTCCCTTTGTAGGTGACCTGGCCTTTCTCTCTGGCTACTGTTAACATTTTTTTCCATCCTTTTGACCTTGGTGAATCTGATGATTATGCGTCTTGGAGTTGGTCTTCTCGTGGAGTCTCTTAGTGGTGTTGTCTGTATTTCCTGAATTTGAATGTTGGCTTGTCTTGCTAGGTTGGGGAAGTTCTCCTGGATAATATCCTGAACTGTGTTTTCCAGCTTGGTTCCATTCTCCCCGTCTCCTTCAGGTACTGCAATCAATCATAGGTTCAGTCTTTTTACATGTCCCATATTTCTCAGAGACTTTGTTCCTTTTCATTCTGTTTTCTCTAATCGTGTCCACATGTTTTATTTAAGCAAGGTAGTCTTCAAACTCTGATAACCTTTCTTCCATTTGGTCGATTCGGCTATTGATACATGTGTATGCTTCACAATGTTCTTGTGCTGTGTTTTTCAGCTCCATCACATCATTTATGTTCCTCTCTAAACTGGTTATTCTAGTTAGCAGCTCCTCTAAGCTTCTTTCAAGATTCTTAGCTTCTTTGCATTGGGTTAGAATATGCTCCTTTAGCTCAGCAGAGTTTGTTATTACCCATCTTTTGAAGCCTACTTCTGTCAGTTCATCCGTCTTGTTCTACAGTTGTTTGTCCTTGCTGGAGAGGCATTGTGATCATTTGGAGGAGAAGAGGCACTCTGGCCTTTTGGGTTTTCAGCTTTTTTTCATTTATTCTTTTTCATCTTCATGAGTTTGTCTAGGTTTGATCTTTGAGCCTGCTGACTCCTGGATGGGGTTTTTGTGGGGACTTTTTGTTGTTGATGATGCTGTTGTTGTTGCTGTTTGTTTTTCTTTCAGTGGTCAGGTTCCTCTTCTGTAGGGTTACCGTGGTTTGCTGGGGGTTCACTTCAGGCCCTATTCATTTGGTTAGTGGCTGGGCCTGGAGATGTCACTCAAGGAAGCTGGAGAACAGCAAAGATGGGTAGCTGCTCTTCCTCTGATTATCTCTGACCTCGAGGGGCGCCAACCTGATGCCAGCAGGATCGGTCCTGTTTAGGATGTCTGACAACCCCTGTTGGAGAGTCTCACCCAGTTGAGTGGCACGGGGAATAGGACCTGTTTAATGAAGCACTTTAACTGTCTGTGGTGGAGGGGGTGTACTTCATTGTGGGGAATCCCACTTGTCTGGGCTGCTGGATTCTTCAGTACTAGCAGGGGGAAAGGCTAAGTCTGCTGGTCCTCAGAGACTGCGGCTACCCCTCCCTCTAGGGGCTCAGGCCCAGGGAGATCAGAGTTCTGTGTCTGGGCCACTGGCTAGAGTTGTTAGAGTTGTTGGAGTTGTTGGAGTTCCTGCAAGAGAGGCCCCGCCCAGTGAGGAGGGATGGGTCAGGGTCTGACCTGAAGAGGCACTCTGGCTGCAGTCTGCCACAGCCCCTGTGTTGGGATATGGGGGACACCTGTTGGAATCGAGTTATCCAGCCTCTCTGGCTCCAGCAGGGGAAAAGCGTGGCCTGGAGCTATAGAGATTGCTGCCGCCCTCCCCCGCACCCAGGGAGCTTAGCATATTAGGTAGCTATCAGTCCCAGTGCTGGCTGCTGCCCCTCCCACAAGGAGCTCAAACAGCTTAGACAGCAGGCAGTCACAGCTGTGGTGCTTGTCCTCCCTCCCCCTGGGAACTCGGCAGGCTTAAGCAGATTCTAGCTGAAAGGCTGCTGAGAATCTGAGCGGCTCCAGTATTGGGACCCTAGGCCCCAGTGGCGTGAGATTACAGGCGTGAGGCACCGCGCCCGGCCATTTTTAGGTTTTTAAAAATTTCTTCCTGGTCCTTGGCAATTTTATTGGGAGACTTGTCAGGTCATCTTTGCTTTTACAAGGCTGTTTTATATATTTTATCTAACATTTCTAGTTATCCATATGGTGAGTTTGTTCAGAGTATCTGGTTTTTAAGAAAATCTTTTCAAGGTACAGGTGCCAATTTAGACCTGTTTTAAAGAGGCATTGCACTGACATTAGTAGAGGTTTGCGTAGGATCTAATGTAACCCTCTCTCCATAATAATTTCTTTTGTAAAGTAGAATAAGTTTTCTCTTTCCAAGATATTGGGCTCTCAATCAACTTTCTGTGAATAATCAGTTGCCAGCACAGACACAAATAATAAGCCCACACTGATAGAAATATCTTCAAGTTCATCTGTGATTCCATTTTTATGTAGTTTAAGAACATATAGAACAAATCAATGATAATAGAAGACAAAATGGTGGTTACCTATGAATTATTGATTGGGAGAGGGCTTAAGGGAAACTTCTGGAGTGCTGCAAGATTTTACATCATGATCAAGGTGATAGTCACAATTGTTTTCCTATGCAGAACTTCACAAAGCTATATACTTAAAATTAATATACTTAATATACTTTATGCTGTATTTATTGTAGCTCAATTTTAAAAATGACGTCCAGCATGTCCTAGATAAGCTATATTCACATTTCAGAGCCACTAGATTGAGTCCTAACCCAGTTATTTTTAAAATTTTTAATTTAAAAATGTTAATAATTTCTTCAAAATCTAAGTCCCAATGTTGTAAGAAAGAATTAATAACTTCTTCTAGATGTGGAAGTGCAAACCCAGAATCATTCTGAACAAGACTAATCTGGCAGACAATATTAATCAATTAGGGTTGGAAAGTGAGAATAGCTGTATTCGAAATGTCTTGACTGGGTGATCTCCAAAGGGCAGACTGGTCTTATGTTTTATGTCACTTATGAGTGGTTCATTTTTCCTGTCTATTGGCAGATTACAGACAAGCTTCATGAGAAAGTGAATATTCACTGTTGACCTTTTGCTTTTCAAAATAAGCCTTGATGTTCAGACATGTATGGTGATTTGTTAATTGTCTATCTTTGTATGGCTTTGCTCTTAACATCCAGCCTACTACTGGTTTCCCTTCAAATTCAGTCATTACCAGGATGTTGATTATATTGATTTGATAAATTCTAGTGACATACATAAGGTTAAGGAAAAAAAGACTAACAAAAAATGCCACTGGTTTACAATTTAGATTAATCCTAGGACACTGCGATTCAATCCAAGATTTATACCAATTACATCAGCATGAGTTGCCTCCCTTTAAATTGTTCTCACCATAAGCTCTGTGCATCTAGATGAAGCATCACAGGTCTTATTATCTACTTAGGAGGGGCAATAGAGGTATTAAGAAAAGTGGCAGAAGCCAGAAGCCTAAAGGGAATATCTGGTCTCTTTTGCTTTGTTTGGTTTGTGATAGCAAATAAGCTAAAAGCTTTGAAGCTTTGTTAACTATTACTTTGAGACCAGTTATTTGCTCAGATTCTTTTTAGGGAAGAAAAAGAGTCAAATTTTATAATCTATTAAATTTGTATCTTGTTCCTTTTGATGAAATCCATGATTTTAATTCAAATTTATTAATCCTTAAATAAATGGCTACTAATATCTATATATCCTTATATTGCTTCTGCCTTCATGCACACCATCTTTTGAAAAAAAAATTCACTAGGAAGCTGCATTTTTTTTTAGTAATACATATTTTGCCAATTTTATACACCACAAAATGTTTTAATCTGTGGCTCCCTATAGAGTCTGAGAAAAGGACTTGAGTACTGGAGGTTAATTTGGGAAGTGACCTCAAGAACCAGGAATGAGTGAATAGAACAAGGAAGTAAAAGAAAAGTCAGATAAAGCATCAATGTGCTTCCTGTGAATAATAGGGACTTCATTCCATTCCTGAGGCTTCCTGGGAGCAGGTAGAAGAACTTCCAGAACTGCCCACCTGCAGATGAATAGCCAGCCTTGGCATTTATCCACTGGCTTCATTGCCTATTGGATGAGGATTATCTCTTGGGTATTACCTCCCTTGTACTTTCAGAAAGAGCCTACAAACATGGGTCCAGTGAGCACTGGAATATAACAGAAGGCCCTTGGCAGAATTCAGGAGGACTTGGTACTTGTTGGTGTAGGCTGGCAGTGCAAGGTGAGTCTGAACTTTCAAAGAACTGCCCTCTGCAGCTGTGGGTAAAATACACGGGAGTGTGTCACAAAGCACTAGAGGCGTTTGGCACACATGCATGATGACAGTATGAACTTCTCAATAACAGGAGAGAAAGTGTGATTCCTACTTAGTAATAGGCTAGATGAAAACAAATGGAATTAATAAGTTTAGAGAAACTTACAGTCCTTATTTAGTTTCCTCAGTTACTATTTTCTCTAGCAGTTTTCACTAATTCATTACCTTCCAAGGATCTTAAAGCTTTGCAGTAGGGTTTGAGTATATATGCTTAGGAAAAGCTTCCCTGATGTTCCTGATGGTTCCTACTAGATAAGAATCAGTAATATCTGATCACTGGGTTAGCCATTGTTGATTTATACTTTTGCTCTTTGAGTTCAGTCACCCTATATTTCAAGGGTTTTCTATATATTCTCACTGAGTATGTGTTAACTGGATGTTCAATGAACATGCTTAACTGAATAAGAAAACGGGAAATATACATTGTCTAAGTTTCATAAGTGACCTATCTGGTCTCCCAGTTTTCTATTTTGCTGAATGAAATGTGTAAAATTCTGTAATTCATGGCATTTTGACTGTATGTGTCTAGCTATATATTACATGCAGCCAGACACTTGTGTATACGTACAGCTACAAAGATGCAGACATACCCTTGTAAGCCATAATAAGCAAGGGTCTTTTCAATCAGTTCTCCTCAAATTGTCCCTCGTTCAGCAACATCAGCATCACTTAAATACTTGTTAGATGAGCAAACTCTCGGGCCCAATTTTAAAGTTACTAAATCAGGGATTCTGGGCATAGGGTCCAATGCTCTGTGTTTTAACATGCTGTCCAGGTGAATTTCATACCCACTACAATTTCAAATCACTGTAATAGATTATTAAAGTCTTACATCCCAGTTAACTTAGAGGACTAGAGACCTCGCTTGCAATATCAGAAGCAGCCTGATGTCATAGACTTTTTAAAAATCCTTGTAAGAAAAGTCTTTTGAAGGAATTTAGGAAGAGGTTATGATATGAACAATGAGATAACTGGAAATAAGGAAAACATGGAGACTTTGGCAGTGTAAAAGGGTGGTGGTGTCTTTTTTCCTAATGGAAACTCTAGTCCAACTTTGTTGTTGTTGGTTATTGTTAAAGACATGGGTCTCACTATGTTACCCAGGCTGGGCTCAAACTCCTGGGTTAAAGTAATCCTCCAGCCTCAGCCTCCTGAATAATTGAGACTACAGATGTATGTCTCATAGCTACACACTGGACACGAAGTGCTCTCCAACATCACCACAATTTCCCCTGCGAAAGCCAGGAAGTCTCCGGTTTAGAACTAATAAACTGTACACTCCTGGTGGGTAGAAGAGCCGTGAGTTATTCTTCACTCTATATGTTCCATGTGGAAAAACCAAGGTGTCCATCTAAAGCATGAGCAACCACTTGGCAGTCCTGGAAGATACTCCAGGCAACTAGCTAGAGTTTGATTTCAAACTCATTCCCACAAAACTCATTGCTAGAATTTGGGCACTGTTTCAGTTCTTCCTTACCATGTTTTGGCTGGAATTTCCTTATTAACCTCACTGTGACTGGACTCCACCAGCTTTGCTCTGCATCTCATCAGCTTCACTAGTCTCCCTTATGCTCCCCAGCATCAACCTATACCAGCTGAAGCTTGCAAAACAGACTTTCCACACCTGGCCTAAGACTGAATGGCTGAGGCTACGTTTGGACTCAGTCTCTGATTGTGCAGAAACCTCTTGCCTGCTTTCACGCCCAGAATCTCTCAGAGTCACTTTCTTGAGAGAGAAATGTTTTACCTTTTTGTGGGTATTTCCTGAACAGGGAAAATGATGAGAAACCAGTTCTTGATAAAATAGTTTGTCTTTTAGATTTTTTTTACCTCTTTTTTTTTATCACTCCCTCTTAGAAAAGCAAGTATTTATTTGGTAACTCATTGATAGAGTGAATAGTTGTAGAGTAACAACACTGAGGAAGTGTCCTCCAGCTGTTGTATGGTTACATGGCAATCTCATACCACAGCCAGGACTGGACTTTAACGAAGAGCTACAAACTGCAACCTTCTCTGTCCATGCTCAACCCTTCCTCTTAACTGAAGAGTATCAGTTGTTCACATTAGGAACAATAAATTCAGCTAAATATTAAAAACAAACAACCAAACTAAATCACACTAAGGAGAACATTTCTCTTAGACTTCCTTGGGATAGTTACTTTTTAAAAGAGGTATTGGTTAACCAATATAAATTGTTAAGTGACAGCAAGAAATAGTGAAGTGGAACTATACTGGTAAGATAAACTTGAGTATGTTTGTTCTTTTTGGGAAATAGGGGTGTTTTATACGAGTATATATTTTATTTTATTCACTATACTTTCAATGAACACTAATGTGTGAACACGTTAAGTGCTTTCGTAAATTTTAAATTATCTTTGGATAGTAAGTGATTTTTCCAATTTTACATGGTCTTTAATACAGATTAAAGTACTATCCACATGAATGGTGTTTATGTCATTCCATAAAATTCCAATTTCCTTTAAAATGTGTTAATTGCATATGGTGATTACTTGGAATTTTTTTTTGAAAAGAATATGCTATCTATTTTTTTTACATGGGCTCATTAATAATATATATAAACATCATGAAATTATCATTTCAAATATGCTAAACTGAAACTGGAATAATCTGAGTAATAAGGTTTTTTTTTCAACTGCTACAATAAAGATAAAATTTAGACTACTATTATTTGATAACCATGTATTGAATTTAGACCTGACTGATGCTTTTGCTTATGAAATAAATAGCACATAGCACTTCTAGTCTTTTTTAATTTGATATAATTTGCAAAAATAGTGTTCATAAGCTTTTTTCTTAAGATGTCAATCCCTCATTAAATTATTGAGAAACAGTTAATGTGAAGATACTTTCACAGATGCAGACAGTGCTCAGAAATGCTCCCTATACTATTGTTTATAACAGGAAAACTAAATGTTTAATTGGGGATTAAGTCAACATAGTATGGTCACCTACTTGATAAAATATTCTGCTTTCATTGAAATTGTTTTGAAAAATATATTACATTATAAATTATAACTATATATAAACAAATCAATATGAAGGTATGATCTTTGTAAAATACAGACATAAATAAGAAATTAACACTGGTTAGAATATACATCCATATATTAATTAAATATTGGTTTTTAAATTTCATCTTATTGCTTTTCTATATTTTCGAACTGATAGTCATACAAATAGTAATTATTTTAAAAGAAGAGCCAGCTGAGCATATCTACATAAATTTAAATTTAGATTTTAAAACCTGAATTCACTTGACCAAAATAATCTATTCCTCCAGTATCTAGGAGATATTGAGGATCTAGAGGAGGAAAGGGCATTCGGTTTCTGGTTCTGGTAGATTCTTGGTAGTTGCCACTACATCCTACAACAAGTAAACATGAAAAAACTAAAAAATCAACAATTCTTCCTAGAGCTATATGAGAAGTAAGGTCCCAGGGCAAACTGCTACCCACCAAATTGGGGAACCCAATGGTAAATATAGAGAATCACAATTTTCTGAAGTAGAAACCTATGAGCATCAACTTCTGTGGGAGACAGTGCTGGGGTAGGAAAACCTGAGCTGTACTTGAAAATTGTTTGAGGCTTTGTGTAGACGACTCAATTGCTTGAAGCTTAGTGTAGACAACTTAGCTTTAAAAACTCCAGGGGAACCCAGTTTTGTGAGTTTCTGTGAGTTTTACCTCCAGGAGCTCTACCAGATCCTCACAGTGATTATCAAAGAAAAATCTTGTCTTGCTTCTGGCAGGAGGAGGGGAAAATAACCATCTTGAAATACAGCAGAACATTCTATTCTTCTTAACAAAATGTGCCCTCAGGAGAAACTATTTAAGCAGAGCCTAGGACCTGCTGGGGTTTTCTCAGAGCTTAATTTACCTGGAGAAAGGGAAATATCTCACTCCAGCTGCTCTAGCCTTCTATTGGGAGTAAGGAAAATATTGAGCTCCAGCCCACCCTAGTCATCTTGTCCCACTGGGGCAGGAAGGATATTGAGAAACACTTGTGAAATTCACAATCCAATGTACAGGCTTACTAAAAGACTAAGTCCTGATCAAAGGAATATAGAACACTTTCCCTCCCCCACACCTCACTGTCACATACTAAAGACTTATTTCTGGCAGTTCCTTTTACCCAATACATCATGTCTGGCTATGAAGAAAAAAATTACAAGACATACTACAAGCAAAATACTTAGTTTGAAAGACAGAACAAGCACTAAAACCAGACTCAGATATGGTAAGAATGTTAAAAATATCAAATTGGGTACTAAAACAACTATGATTAATATGCTAAGGCTCTATTGGATAAAGTAGACAGCAGGAATGAACACATGAACAATGTAAGGAGAAAGAAATTCTAAGCAAAAAAGAAGACAAAAAATCCTGGATATCAGAAACACTGTAACAGAAATAAAGAATGTCTTCGACGGGCATAGATTATCATTAGCAGATTGAACATATCTTAGGAAAGAATATCTAAGCTTTAGGATAACTCAATAGAAACCTCCAAAACTGAAAAGCAGAGAGTAAAAAGACAAACAAACAAACAAACAAACAACAACAACACAAAACAAGAACAATATCCAAGGAGGACTGTGAGACAATTACAAAAGGTATGACATATCTATAATGGGATTACCAGAAGAAAAAGAGAAAGAGAAAGGAACCAAAAAATATTTGAAACAATAAGAAATTAGAATTTTCCCAAATAATGCCAGATGCCAAACCATTGATCCAAGAAGCTCAGAAATCACCAAGTAGAATAAATGCCACAAAACTACACCTACACCTATGCATGTCATTTTCAAGCTACAGAAAATCAAAGAGAGAAAATCCTAAAAGAAGCCAGAAGATAAAACACTTTACACTTAGAGGAGCAAAAATAAGAATTAAATCTGACTAAACTATGCAAACAAGAAGAGAGTAAAATAAAATATTTACAGTGTTGAGAGAAAAAAAATTACCAACCTAGAAATTTGTATTCTGTGAAATTAAGTTTCAAAAGTGAAGAAGAAATAAAGAGTTTCTCAGACATAAAAATTTGGAGAATTTGTTGCTGGTATGTTAGTCTTGAAAGAAAGATTAGAAGTTTACTAGAGAAAAGGAAAATGACATTGGGCAGAAACTCCGGTCTACATACAGAAACAGTATTGGAGAACAAAGAAGTGAAAATGAAATTTAAAAAAACTTTTCTTTTCTTTTTTTTTTTTTTTTTTTGAGATGGAGTCCTGCTCTGTTGCCCAGGCTAGACTACCGTGGTGTGATCTCAGCTCACTGCAACCTCTGCCTCCTGGGTTCAAGTGATTCTCCTGCCTCAGCCCCCTGAGTAGCTGGGATTACAGGTGTGTGCCACCATGCTCGGCTAATTTTTTTTTGTATTTGTATTAGAGACGGGGGTTTCGCCATGTTGGCCAAGCTGGCCTTGAACTCCTGACCTCAGGTGATCTGCTTGCTTCAGACTCCCAAAGTGCTGGGATTACAGGTGTAAGCCACCACACCTGGCCTATTTTTCTTATTCTTAATTAATCTTACAGCAGTTTTTTTCAGAACACAAAACTGTAAAACTTCTAGAAGACAATGTATGATAAATCTACATGACATAGGATTGGCTATACTTTTTAAGATACATCACCAACGATATGAGCCATTAAAGAAAGAATTGATAAGCTGAACTTCATTAAAATTAAATTTTTCTGATCTATGAATGATGGTACAAAGAGAATAAAAAGTGAAGACAAACCGCGGTATAGAAAAAAATTGCAAAAGACATGTTTAATAAAAGTCTGTTGTCCAAAATATATTAGGTTTGTACAAAAGCAATGGCAAAAACTACAATTACCTTTGCACCAACCTAATACAAAGAACTCTTAAAACTCAACAATAAGAAACAAAATGCTATTAAAAATGAGTCAAATATGTTAACAAATACCTCACCAAATAATATATACAGATGGCAACCAAGCATATAAAAAGATGCTCCACATTGTATGACATGATGGAAATGCAAAGCGAAACAAAAATGAGATCCACTGTACACCTATTACAGTGGGCTAAATCCAGAACACAAACACCAAATGCTGACAAGGATATGGAGCAACAAGAGCTCCCATTCATTGCTGGTGGAAATGCAAAGTGGGGTAGCCACCTTGGAAAACAGATTAGCTATTTTTTACAAAACTTGACATTCTCTTACCATCTGATTCAACAATTACACTTTTTGATATTTGTCTAAAGGAATTGAAAACACATCTCCATAAAAAAACATGCACATAGATGTTCACTGCAACTTTATTCACAATGTCAAACTTAGAAGCAACAAAGTGTCTTGCAGTAAGTGAATAAATACATAAAATCTGGTACATGAAATGCTATTCACTGAAATAATGTAATGATCCATCAAGAAATAAAAGACATGGATGAAACTTAGATTCATATTACTAAAGAAGCCAGTCTGAAAAGGCTACATACTGTATGATTCCAACTATTAATACATGACATTTTGGAAAAAGTAAAACTGTGGAGACAGTAAAAGGATCAGTGAATGTCAAGGGTTGGGTGAAGGGATCAATGAATAGGTGAAACACAGAGGATATTTAAGGCAGTGAAAATATTCTGTATGATACTGTAAGGTGGATACATGTTGTTTTACAGTTTTCCAGACCCATAAAATGTACAACACAAAAAAGGAACCTAATACAAAGAATCAACTTTGGGTGGTGATGTGTCAACGTAGGCTCATCAGTTGTATCATAATAGATGTAGCACTGATGGGGGGATATTGATCACAGAAGAGGCTACTCATATTTAGGAGCAGGGGCTATGTGGAAAAGCTATGTGCTTCCTGTTCAATTTTCTGTGACTTTAAAACTGCTCTAAAAATAAAGTCTCTATTTGTATAAAGGTTTAAAATTTTCAAAGATTTCCCAGTGTTAAAGAACTGGGCATTACCTGCAAATTGAAAAGTATGAATAATAAAAGCTTAGCTTTTCATACTACACTGGATCTCCCATCACAGGCAATCCCTATAGATTGTGTCTCTATCAGCCCCTCTTGTCCTTTCCGATAACTTAAAATATTAAAATCGGTCATGTTAAACCAAGTGAGTTTCTTCCTTCTGTTCATAGGAGAGTTTGTTAGCTAATTTCTGATTTCTAAATTAACTTTTCCACAATATATTTAGAATATTTTATCTAATTACTGAAAGGAACACCAGGTAAAATACATTTGCACTCTCTAGGAGGCTCTACGCTCACCTTGCAATTAACGTCTCACCATATCACTGCTGAATGCAGAAAACTGAGTATTTTGTTTTTTAAGGGAAAATCCATGCCAACTGATATCATTTTAGAACAAAGTGAGACACATAATTGCATAGTAGTTAAGAGCAGGAATTTCTGCTCCATTCTTTATTTGCTACGTTGTCATCACCATAGGAAAATACATCCATCCATTCATTTCTTTGTTTTTTTTTTTTTTGTTTTGAAAAGGTCTTGCTCCTTTGCCCAGGCTGGAGGGCAGTGGTGCTATCATGGCTCACTGCAGCCTCGCACTCCTGGGCTCAAGCAATCCTCTTGCCTTAGGCTCTGGAGTAGCAAGGAAGACAGGCATGAGCCACAACACCCAGCTAATTATTTTTTATACTTTTTTTTGGTAGAGGGGGTCTTGCTGTTGCACAGACTGGTCTTGAACTCCTAGCCTCAAGTGATCATCCTGCCTTTGCCTCCCAAAGTACTGGAATTACAGGCATGAACCACTGAGCCTGGCCCTACATTTATCCTTTTTGTTAAAAAAAAATTTCTGAACACTTAATAGTCACTATAGCACAGTGATTAAGAGTATGGACTTTGAACTGGACTTTTGGGCCCAAGTCTGTTCTGCACCACTTATTACTGTGTGAGTCTGAGCAAGTGACTTATTGTCTACTTACCTCCATTTTGTCATGTGAGGATAAAAAAATTCTTTTCTTATAGGTTTGTTGTGAAGAATACATAGATACTATATATACATACATGACATATATGCATACATAGGTAGAGGCAAAGATCAATAGATACAATGATAGCATACAGTAAGTGCAATATAAGTGGCTGCCATGAGTGACCGCTATGCACTTTTTGTTATTTTCTTTATAAAATGAGAGTACTAATATTACCTATCACAGAATGTTGTTGTTTGTCCAGTCTTAGAATAGTATGGTGCTTGCCAAATAGCAAGAGCCCAGTGCATTTATACATCATCAATGTTACCGTAATTTTGTATTTTATGTAAAAGCAATGGAAATAAAGAGTTTCTAAATATGCTTAAAATGCTAAGGTTTCTCTGGTCCTGCCTGTAGCCTAGCTTATGAATAAAGTATGGCTTATTGCTGACAGTTGATAAAGAGAGCTCAGGCATTTTAGCCACAGAATTTACTTTGCAAGGATGAAGGAGATTCAGCATCTTAATGTGTGTTTGGACGTAAGGGGTCTACTGTGGGATGTTCTTTTTAGAGTGTTCTTCAAGTCTGAAAGCCACATATTGTCAAAAGATTTATCAAACTCTCTTCATTTGAAAATAAAAATAAACCGGAAAAGCATGGAATTCTCTTTGCAGAATCAAATATTTCTCATTTGTTCTCATGAGAATGGCTTCAAATGACCACTAATTCTCCTCACTCTTGGGCTCCATTTCAGCTTCCCAAGGGGAGGGAAAAGGAGGTGGTCAGGAAGGTGGTGGTGAGCACCTCACATTGAGGACCTTATATCAAAGGGCAGACTGACTGTTCCCAGATCCAGAGCCTAATCTTCACTGTGGTGGGTGTCTCTGAGCTGAGATACTTGCTTCAGAGGAGACCTGGAACCTTATGGGTTCCTTTAAACTTCCTTTATGTATATATGTGTGCTCACTCACAGAGATGGTGGGAACTAGCCTGTAAAGGTAACTTGCTACATACCAGATATAGTTCTAGACATCTTTCACATTGTTCTTGTTGCTGTTACTTCGTTGTTGTCAGATATAAGTTATGGCATTTGATCCCCATAGCAAACCATGTGCAGACAAGGAGACTGAGTTGTAGACAGAAAACTAATGATAAGGTC
The DNA here is from genome assembly GCF_009828535.3 of Hylobates moloch. NCBI lineage: Eukaryota > Metazoa > Chordata > Mammalia > Primates > Hylobatidae > Hylobates > Hylobates moloch. Next base: position 93,845,303 of record NW_026652283.1, read on the forward strand.
AGAATTCAAACTCAGGGGTGTGTGAAATACCAGGTGTTTCAGAGTTGCTCTAACAATTGGATGCTAATCCTGCCTCAGCTGTGTACTCTGTAACTTTGAGCAAATCACTCAACATCTGGGAACCTAAGTATCCTCTAGGGTCACTAAACAATGCTTGCTTTATTAGATATGGTTATTATGAATACCACGATCATAAATGAGTCTGTTGGATACTCTATTGGGACAACCACCCTTCACAAGTGTGGGTTGCAGTTGTCCTGAATCAGGGTCTAAAGTTCCTGCTGCTCCATCAGTCACTGATGTTTGTCAAAAGTCTGATACGTGCTTCTGGGTCTTCTGAAACAGGATACAAAGCTTAAAAAACAAGGGAAAATAGGCTTTGTTCCATCATAATTTTCTTGTGTTTTACACCAGAAAACTGATGATTACCCATGTATGAATAAGGAGGTCAGTTTAACACAGGACCAAGGGAGGAAACCCCTTACCACTGATGCCTATATCACCAGCTCAGCTTCCCTGAAAATGTACAACTATTGCCAGAGATCCACTATTTCAGATTTCCCTTTAACAACAGGTGCATGCAGAACTGAGAGATGGTTTTATTGTATCTTGATGACGTGACTGCAGCTGCTGGTATATAAATAAACTGGAGGCCACTTAGGGCATTTTTTGTCTAAGACCTACATAGGGGGAATGTCAGTTATTTTTTAGCTTTTTAAAAAGACTAGGAGACTGTGAGAACGTCCTCTACTAGTGATTTTAGCTTCTTGACAAACACTGAAAGACAGTAATTTCTTTGTAAATATAATGTGACTATTAGAGGAGAAACAAACTAAATATAAGACATGCTAGTGTGGGTTTAATCATGGTAGTCAGTTTTTTTTTGCAGGTGTGTGGATTTCACTCCGATAATGTGTTTCTTGATTTCCTTCCTTTTTACCTGCTAACTTTTGCATCATGTAACACCAAGAGATAACAATTAAGAGATTGGTCCATTTGTAGGCAGAGGAAATCTTAAAACTTTCCAGTACAACAAACAAAATATTATTTGCATTAAATGAGGTGACAGAAGAAAAGACTTTATCCACAGAAAATTATTGTGTGTGTGCATTACCAAAGCTGTTTTCCTTTTTTTCAATAATGTGTATGTGTGTATTTCTCTCCCTTCCCTATTGCTGAAATTGTGAGGTTTAATTTGGTGGTTCAATCTTTACTCTGTAACTAATAGGAAAATTAGCTATGACTCTGAGGAGCTATTAAAGACTGGATACAACAATAGTGTATTACACTCTGCCACTATCCAGTCTTTGAAAATGGAAGGGAATGAATTTTAAGTAACTCTTTCAATACCTCCTTTTCAATACATGTTTAATAGTACATGTCTTTTAAAGAAAGAACACAGATGGTACAATGAAGTCTTAATTAGATTGCATATTAGGTGCAATTAGTTACTGTTGCAAATGTAAAATCTACAATAGAGCATTAAGAAATAACTTTAAGTCTATCAAGTCACTTCAATTTGTTAGGTCACTAGCCTTTGTGGACTGTAGTGTGCACGTAACAGCTCAAGATGACAGTGAAGTGAATTCGTATTTAAAATATGTTATTGGTTAAAATTGTGTCCAATTTGCAGGTTCTGAAGCAGTTTTTCTCAAATTTTATATATATGAAAATATGGATACAGATAACAACATTTCCAACACTGACAGAAAACCTAATTCCACATTTTAGAGAGAATGTATTCTAATAAATAGGCCAGTTTAGCCAGATTAAAAATAAAAACACAGCTGCAGACATATCTGAAATACTTCTGATGAATAACTAGACTATACTTCATAAAAAATAGTTTTGGAGGTGGGTGGGTGGCGTTGCAAGAGTTAGAAAGAAAATCGGCATATCTCCCACTATTTTGCCTTGACCAAATAATTTTAAATTTAATAATGAAAAATAACACTCCAAGCTATACCTCTCCTGCACATGTGCTGTTTTTCGAGATGTCTGGGCACTGTTTATTCTCTTTACCTCAATAGTGCCACCGATTTCCACACTTTGTCCTTTTTATTAATTTTTTATTCATTGAAAGCAAGAATCAAAGAAAAACTAGGCTTAAGAGATACGGTAAAGATGGTGGGACAGGCATTGAATATTGATAGAATTTAGCTCCTGCAATTAAAGCAGGAGAAAATGACAAGAAGGACCTATTAGGGCATGCTGGGTACAGTGAAAGTCCATGTACTATATCACCTCAGGGTAATAGAAAAATGGGAGGTAGAAACAGATGATTTCACATCAGGAGATCAGAAACAATGGAATAAAAAATATGGAATACATTTCCAATGACACATCAAGTCTAGCTGATGGTAGCAAGTGGAGCAGGATGTGGTTGCTGTGTTTTAAAAAGCTCTGCCCTTTCTTAGTGGGAAGAGTTGTGTGATAAAATACCAAGTGTATATAATGGGAGAAGGGGAGTGATTTACTGTAAAGTTCCATGTATTTAAAAATTATCTATTCACTCATCTAATTTGATTTAATAAATAAAGGAATATACATTCTTATAACTGATAATTGATTTTATGTTTCAGCTTGACTGGGCTATGGGATGTCAAGATAGTTGGTCAAACATTATTCTTGGTATTTCTGTGAGAGTGTTTTTGGTTGAGATTAACATTAAAATTGGTGGCTCTGAATAGAGCAGAATGCCCTTCATAACGTGAGTGGGCCTCATCCAGTGAGTTGAAGGCTTGATTTTTTTTTTTTTTTTTTTTTCTTTTGAGACAGAGTCTTGCACTGTCGCCCAGGCTGGAGTGCAGTGGCACGATCTGGGCTCACTGCAAGTTCCGCCTCCCGGGTTGACGCCATTCTCCTGCCTCAGCCTCCCAAGTAGCTGGGACTATAGGTGCCCGCCACCGCACCCGGCTAAGTTTTTGTATTTTTAGTAGAGACGGGGTTTCACCGTGGTCTCGATCTCCTGACTTCGTGATCTGCTCGCCTCAGCCTCCCAAAGTGCTGGGATTACAGGCGTGAGCCCCCGCGCCCGGCCTTGAATAGAATTTAATTACTGATCCTCCCTGAAGTAAGAGAGGATTCTCCAACTGTCTGTCTTCAGACTTCATATATAACATGGGCTCTTTTTGCTTAAGGGACTTCAAACTGGAACACTGGCACTGCCTGGGTCTCCCAAACCACTGGCCCACTCTGCAGATTTTGAACTTAGCAGACCCCATAATTAAACGAGGCAATTCCATAGTATAAAGCTGTACCTGTATCTATAAACACATGCTATTGGTTCTGCTTCTCTGGAGAACCCTGACCAATATGCACATTAATGAGAAACCCTATTATACTTAAAATCACATTGTGAAGAGTATTTAATCTCAGAAAAGATTGATGTAAAGAAAAAAAGATGAAACTGATACTCTATATACAGGATTACTACATTATATGTGTACCTACATATAAAGAATTGAAAATAATATAGAAAATATGAATAGTGGTCATCTGTGGGTGTTGGGATTAATTTCATTTTTTTCTTTTCAATTGTCCAGCTTTGTAAATTCTTTTTAGTGAATATACCTTCCTTCTTAATTGGTAGGAAATATGTCATTATTTAACAAAAATATAATCAGTTTAAAAGACAGCTACCACAGTTAACATTTTGCTGCTTGCAATGAAGAATGAAGAGAAATCCAAAAAAAAAAAAAAAAAAGAGTAATTCAGTTCCCATGAGAACAAAAGCAAAGCATATGTCAAAGAACTGAAGTAACAATTTCTTTCAGCATGTATGCCACCTGAACAGATGGTATTTAGGAAAGAAATCACTATACCTTAATGTAAGGCGGAGATACAATTTTTCCAAAAGTTGACATTGAAAATAGATGACATTTGAGGGCATCCCATTCTTTTCCCCAAGAACAGTCTACTCTCTACATATTTGTAGATGTTGTTTTCAAAGAGACTTATTTCCAGGGGACCAGACATCCTCGATCTCCAGTTCTTGCTACTGTATAAAACATAAGACACTAAAAAAATCAGAGAAAAAAATGCCATGTTTCTTATTGTGGCCTTATTTACTGTTTTCATTAAAGATTGGTGAAACATAGTTTGGTGTGGAATAGACATTTCTCCCTGAGCCTGTTCTTCTTTTACTTTTTGTTTTCTCTTTAAGATAATTTATGAAAACTTTTATTTTTATTTATTTATTTTTTTTTGAGACAGAGTCTAGCTCTGTCACCCAGGCTAGAGTGCAGTGGCGCCATCTCAGCTCACTGCAAACTCTGCCTCCCAGGTTCAAGTGATTCTCCTGTCTCAGCCTCCCGAGTAGCTGGGATTACAGGTACCTACTGCCACACCCAGCTATTTTTTGTATTTTTAGTAGAGACAGGGTTTCACTGTGTTGGCCAGGCTGGTCTCAAACTCCTGACCTCATGATCCACCCGCCTTGGCCTCCCAAAGTGCTGGGATTACAAGCATGAGCCATCACACCCAGCCAATTTATGAAAATCTTAATGTGTCTATATGTATTTGTGTATATACACATGTGCACATATACACAAATACATGTATGTGCATATATACACACATGCATATATACATGTTTCTGTGTACGTATGTGTATACATGTATATGTCTTCTTTCACCATCTGCCCTTTCTTACCCATGGACTGTATGATTATGATTTTGTCCCCCTTACTTCTTAATCTCTGAATTAAGAAACTGGATGCTGGCGTTTGCTTTCAGAGATTCAGTGCAGACTTAGAGATTGTTGAGTATTTTGTCTGCTTCTTCATGATTTGAAAAATAATGAACTAATGACCATTTTTGCCTCCTCCTCTTTTTCTTCCTCCTCCTTTTTCTTCGCACTTTTATACTTTGGATATCTGGTTTCTAGTAGCTGAATCACTTGATGACTAACATAAATTCCCAGCTATAAATTTGGGACAGCAATTAAAGCCTTACAAGGATTTTGTGCAGTTACACAACTAGCAAATAAATCATTAGAAGAGATTTTGGGATTGGAGCACCATTCAAAATATGTATGTCCCCTTCTATTTTCTTCTGTTTTTAATTGACTTTTTGTGTTTTTGTCTGTACCTTTTTTTTTTTTTTTTTGCCATTTCCTTTTTCACCTCCTTCATACATTCCATCTTCTTTCATTTTCTGTACTTTGCATGCAGATTAGACAAAGAGTACAAAATGATCTGATCACTAACAAGAACCAAAGTTGGCCCCCAGTTAATCATATTGCATGAGCCACAGAAATGTCTCATGTGTAACAATAGCAACTGAAGGCTGAGATCCTTTAGTGAGCGAAGAAAAGCCTAGTTGGAGGAAGGTTAAAGGAGTGTAGGACTTTGGCCATCTAGGGTAAATACTGATGTTACTAACATTTCGTATATGACCTTAGGTAAGTCTCCTAACGTTTCTGTACCTCAGTTTCTTTATCTATAAACTGGGAATAATAAGTCAGTTTCTTATAAATAGGAATTTTAAATGAGCAAACATAAGTGACTAAATAAAATGAAATTGCTGTTTCTGTTGGCCAAAACCTGACAAGCATTAGCAATTTCATAAGTTTTAGTTTAATACAAAACTCTCTTACAAGAGTACATAATGCCAATCCCTCAATAAATGTTAGCTGTTATTTTTATTATTACCATAAGAAAAAACAACAGCAGAGTAAAATGTCTTGCCTAGGATATCAATGGTGTCTGAATGGATCTGGGGCATTTTACTGGACTAAGGGTGCAGTGGCTGAACAGTGCCTTCCTAAACAACATATTCATATCCTAATCCCTGGAAGCTGTGAAAATTACCTTATTTGCAAAAAGAATCTTTGGAGATGTAACTAAATTAAGGATCTTGAGAACAGGAGATTATCCTGCATTATCTGAGCGACCCCCAAGTTCAATGATTAGTGTTCTTATAAGAGAGAAGCAGGGGGAGATTTGAGAGACAGAAGAGGAAGCAGAAATGTGACCTTCGAGGAAGACATGGGAGTGAAGTGGTACAAATCATGGAATGCCAGGAGCCATGAGAGTTTAAAAACAGACAAGAAACAGATTCCCTTCTAGAGTTCCAGAGGGAGTATGGCCCTGTACACACCTTGATTTAGGCCAAGTAATGCTGATTTTGAACTTCTGGCCTCTGGAACTGTGAGTGAATAAATTTATGTTGTTTGAAGCTATCAAGTTTGTGGTAGTTTGTTACAGAAGCCCTGGGAAAGTAATACAGAATGCAACTAAATTCTGTGGCCAGAGTTAGGCAATTCATAGAGGACAGGTTTCTACTCTGATGTTCTAATCCCTTGGAACCCATCGGATCTCATTTTCAATTTTATGGATCTAACTGGCTGCTGTGCTGGACTTTTAGGAAAGTCTGTGAGGTTGAAAATTGATATTCTCCTAAATGCCTGCAAGTGTAATGATATATGGATATCTCTCCCTGCCTGCCAGAAGAAGTCAGCACCTGCACGCCTTGTGTATTGAACAACTCAGAGGCATAAATAAATAAATAAATAAGATAAATCCAAAGACAGCCTTACAAATATCCACTCATCCTCGCTGTATCTCCTGAAAATGTTTTCATCCAAGCAGTCCAATCCAATTGTCCCTACATTACAAACCAATTCTTAGAGAATGAGTTCATATAAAAAAGGAAGTTCTGATATAGATCAGGTTTCACACTGATCCAACTGCGTTTTTTTGGTTTTTGTTTGTCACACCTGAAAACTCTCCTTTTTTGGTCACCTAAAGATCTAAGAGCATATATTAGGTATTTAAACCAATGTCAGGACTGACATTTTAACCAGTCCTTCCCTCCACTTCGTTCTTGTTTTTCGTAAACTTAAAGCATGAGTTAACATTTACCCTGATGTTTAAGAAATGTGTACAATTTTAAAAAATTATGCTGGCTTTCTATTTAAAAAATCCCCCAAACTAGTTTTGAAGTAAATGGCCATTTTGATAATTAAAGGACACAGACTTGTGGGAAAATTGTTTCTCTGTCATGTAAGCAATCATGAGTAGCCATTCACCATTCCTATATTGTGCTAATAGGCTGTGTATATGCCTGGGTATTTGTGGAAATTCCCTTTGTCACATTGACCTCTACTGGATGAAATGTCACATCAACCCAACTCAGCCTAAAAACTTCCTCATATTGGTTAGGGCTCCAGTCTAAAACCCTGGGCAGAAAGCAGAGGAGAAGGAAAAGGGCAGAGGAAAACACAGTAAAGAAGGGAGGCAAGTAAGGACAACAAATGGAGGTAGTGAAGCACACAGAAGCTTATAGAAAAGCAAAGAAAAGAGGGAAAATGTAAGTGGGGAAAAGTTTGAGGTACCAAGGAAGAACATTCACGACCTCATCAACCTTTAGCAATCTCTGCCTGGTCCAAAGACATAAACAATTTGGTAGCGGTCTAGTTGATCTGATCATTTAATTAATTGTTGATCTTATTTATTTGTTTTTTTTTTTCTAATTATCCAAGTTGAATGTCTCCACTGGTCAAATATATGGACACTTATAAGTCTTCATTTGGCAAGCCTCTATGTCACTTTGAGCTAAGCAGGCTGAGACTAGGAGACAGTCAGCAACACAAAGCCAAGTATTTCAGCAATGTGAGATGTATACCACTCCCATGGGATTAATGACCTAAATCAGGTATTTGGTGATGCATCTGAGAATTGGACTATGTGTAATCCAACTATATCATCCAAAAGTGGTCGGAGAAATGCTGTGGAATGTAAGATTGTCCTTTCTTCATCACAGTCAGTTTCCTTTTCAGTGGCTAAAGTACACTATTTCAACTTTATTGTCATGCCACTTACAGTGTTGTGAGGTTTGTGGTGTGCAGGAATCAGCCCTTGGAATAAGGTAAGCATCAATTCTGCTGGCAATCCAAGTTTCCCTGTCCTGTTTGCCACATAAAGTAGTAGGGCCCTCCATCTGCACTTTCTTTGCCATCAAAAGAACCTGACCAAGGAGACATCTTTTCAGGCTTGTTTTAAAAATACACAAAAAATGCAGCCTCCATCACTTCTTTTTGTCTTTCTTTCCTTCCACTTTCCTCAGTTCTTTTTTTTAACCTCAGCATTCTACCTTTGAGAAAGGTATGCTCCACAATGCAGCTTGACTTAAATTATGACCCTGCTGCACTATTTCTTTGAGCTGCTATTTTCGCTGCCTGTTCCAGCTGCTGAGCACAATTGCTACAGCTCAATTATTAAAGAGATACTAAAAATAGCCCAGTGCAAGGCTGTTGATAAAGAAAAATCATTCAAACACAGCAAGAGACACAACCTGGGCAGCAAGCTTTCACTGTTATTAGATCCTTAATTCTCCCACCCCCTTTTTCTCTTTATGCCTTGCTTTTTTTTTTTTTTTTCTTTCAGCAATAATAAAGTAATAGGCAGCTTCAAGATCTCTCTTTTGTACCCACAGGAATTTACATAAGCTGATGACTGCTTTCCTAGTGCAATGACTCCTTAGCTAGTGCAATGACTCCTTACTAAAAAGGCATAAGTTTGACTTAGGAGCCAAGTTATAAAGCTGCATGCAGAGGAATTTACAAATGATTCTTTTCCTTGTGAGTGGCGTGTGAGACCTATTCACTGAGACCTGCCATTCTCCAAAGTGTCCCTCCTGAGATGAATCAGAGTTGAAATTAGAGTTTTCCTCCAAAATCTTCTAAAGAGATTTTCTTTAGAAAATTTTTTATATTAGAAATTAGAAAAATTAGAACTATTAGACAAAAATGGCCTCATGTTTAAAGATTTATAACCTCAGTATTTTCCCCTTCCACATACTATGTGACACTGCTTGACACAAATTATTGAACTCTCTGAGTTTTACTTTTCCTATCTATGTATCTATCTATAAAATATTAACTGAATGTATTCATTTTCTCATAGAATAGTGAAGAGCATTGTAATATAATCAGTCTTGAAAAGCTATGAAGTCCTCTGTGCTTTAGCTCACAAGTCTAGGTCATTATGTGTATATAATGAAAAAGTGTGTGAAAAAGAAGAAAATATTTAAAAATAATACTGCACATTTCTGAGAATAGAATATAGAATATGTTTGTTAACAGAAATTACTGAAATTCAGGCAAATGAAAGAAAATAAACCAACACGTGGTAACATTTTGAAAAGTTCAAATGGTTTTTCTCCAAGTACTTATGTAGGAATACACACACACACACACACACACACACACACACACACACACACAATATTAATTATTGCCAAGCTATCTCTAATGAAAATAAAAATTATCAACAACAGAATTTATGCAATAATAAGTACTGGCTAAAAAGGAAAATTTCTATGATTTGTGAGGGAAAAATTCTATGTGCAAGTTATTGTTTTTATGCCAACAAGAAAAAAAGTCATCCATAGATATCCAGGAATTCAGAAAATTTACCATCCTTGTTCCTTTCCTGAAAGTGTTACCTGAAGAAATATAATGATTCATAGGACTAAATGAAAACCACAACATTATGAATGAGGAAAACACATCATTGGGGGAAAAAGGATTATGGGAAATAAAACCTATAAACATAGAAACTATGCTTTACTTGCTGATAATTTATGAGACATAGAAACACCAAAATAATTTCTGACAGAGACCAAATGTGAGTCAAAAAGGAAGAGCAACTTCTGTGAAATACCACATTCTTATAATAAAAAGGGAAAATTGGCACAAAGCAGTATAATATGAAAAATTGATATTAAATGATCAATTATTCTTTATCCTTTTGTAAATACATATGTATATGACTATTTTATATTAAAAGTAATGGAAACTAAAATAAAAACAAGACTAATAATTTATAAATCAATGAGGAAGAGTATATGTAATATAAACAATAAAAAAATAAAATTTTAAAAAGCAAAGAGATATGAAAAAGAATGCAAAAACCAAAGCAAAGAAAAAAATGCAAAAATTAACAAGTGGGACTTCATTAAACTAAAAAGCTTCTGCACAGCAAAAGACACAGCACAGTAAAAGGCAGCCTGTGGATTGAGAGAAAATATTTGTGAACTATATACCTGATAACAGGTTAATATCCAAAATATATGAAGAACTTACACAACTTGATAGCAAAAAAACCCACAAATAACCCAATAAAAAGCAAAGGGCCTGAGTAGACATTTCTTTAAAGAAGACATAAAAAATGGCCAATAGATATATGAAAAAGTGCTCAATACTACTAATCATCAGGAAAATGCAAATCAAAACCACAATGAGATATCATCTCATTTTTGTGAGGATGGTTTTTATGCTTTTTGTAAAAAAGACAAGAGATAACAAGTGCTGGCATGAGTATTGTATTAGTCAGTTTTCATACTGCTATAAAGAACTGCCTGGGGTGGTTCCAAGATGGCTGAATAGGAACAGCCCCAGTCTACAGCTCCCAGCGTGAGCAACGCAGAAGACAGGTGATTTCAGCATTACCAACTGAGGTACCGGGCTCATCTCACTGGAGCTTGTCAGACAGTGGTTGCAGGAGAGTGGGTGCAGCCCACCGAGCATGCACTGAAGCAGGGTGAGGCATCGCCTCACCCAGGAAGCGCAAGGGATCAGGGAATTCCCTTTCCTAGCCAAGGGAAGCTGTGACAGATGACACCTGGAAAATTGGATCACTCCCACCCTAATACTGCACTTTTCCAATGGTCTTAGCACATGGCACACAAGGAGATTATATCCCATGCCTGGCTTGGAGGGTCCCACACCCACGGAGCCTCACTCATTGCTAGCACAGCAGTCTGAGATCGAACAGCAAGGTGGCAGCGAGGCTAGGGGAGGGGCGTCCAACATTGCTGAGGCTTGAGTAGGTAAACAAAGTGGCAGAAAGTTCAAACTGGGTGGAGCCCACCACAGCTCAAGGAGGCCTGCCTGCCTCTGTAGACTCCACCTCTAGGGGCCGGGCATAGCTGAACAAAAGGCAACAGAAACCTCTGCAGACTTAAATGTCCCTGTCTGACAGCTTTGAAGAGAGTAGTGGTTCTCCCAGCACAGAGTTTTAGATGTGAGAACAGACAGACTGCCTCCTCAAGTGGGTCCCTGACCACTGGGTAGCCTAACTGGGAGGCATCCCCCTCTAGTGGCAGACTGACACCTCACACAGCCAGGTACCACTCTCAGACAAAGCTTCCAGAGGAACAATCAGGCAGCAACATTTGCTGTTCAGCAATATTCACTGTTCTGTTGACTTCACTACTGATACCCAGGCAAACAGGTCTGGAATGGACCTCCAGCAAATTCCAACTGACCTGCAGCTGAGGGTCCTGACTGTTAGAAAGAAAACTAACAAACAGAAAGGACATGCACACCAAAACCTCATCTGTATGTCACCATCATCAAAGATCAAAGGTAGAAAAACACCACAAAGATGGGGAAAAAACAGAGAAGAAAAGCTGACCTGATGGAGCTGACAACCATGGCACAAGAAATATGTGATGAATGCACAAGCTTCAGTAGCTGATTCGATCAACTGGAAGAAAGGGTATCAGTGATTGAAGATCAAATGAATGAAATGAAGTGAGAAGAGAAGTTTAGAGAAAAAAGAGTAAAAAGAAATGAACAAAGCCTCCAAGAAATATTGGACTATGTGAAAAGACCAAATCTACATCTGATTGGTGTACCTGAAAGTGATGGGGAGAATGGAACCAAGTTTGAAAACACTCTGCAGGATACTATCCAGGAGAACTTCCCCAACCTAGCAAGGCAGGCCAACATTCGAATTCAGGAAATACTGAGAATGCCACAAAGATACTCCTTGAGAAGAGGAATGCCAAGACACATAATTGTCAGATTCACCAAAGTTGAAATGAAGGAAAAAAGGTTAAGGGCAGCCACAGAGAAAGGTCGGGTTACCCACAAAGGGAAGCCCATCAGACTAACAGCTGATCTCTCGGCAAAAACTCTACAAGCCAGAAGAGAGTGGGGGCCAATATTCAACATTCTTAAAGAAAAGAGTTTTCAACCCAGAATTTCATATCCAGCCAAACTAAGCTTCATAAGTGAAGGAGAAATAAAATACTTTACAGACAAGCAAATGCTGAGAGATTCTGTCACCACGAGGCATGCTCTACAAGAGCTCCTGAAGGAAGCACTAAACATGGAAAGGAACAACCTGTACCAGCCACTGCAAAAACATGCCAAATTGTAAAGACCATCGATGCTAGGAAGAAACTGCATCAACTAATGAGCAAAATAACCAGCTAACATCATAATGACAGGATCAAATTCACACATAACAATATTAACCTTAAATGTAAATAGGCTAAATGCTCCAATTAAAAGACACAGAGTGGCAAACTGGATAAAGAGTCAAGACCCATGAGCGTGCTGTATTCAGGAGACCCATCTCACATGCAGAGACACACACAGGCTGAAAATAAAGTGATGGAGGCAGATCTACCAAGCAATTGGAAAGCAAAAAACGGCAGGGGTTGCAATCCTAGTCTCTGATAAAACAGACTTTAAACTAAGACAGATCAAAAGAGACAAAGAAGGCCATTACATAATGGTAAAGGGATCAATTCAACAAGAAGAGCTAACTATCCTAAATATATATGCACCCAATACAGGAGCACCCAGATTCATAAAGCAAGTCCTTAGAGACCTACAGATGCTTAGACTCCCACACAATAATAATGGGAGACTTTAACAGCCCACTGTTAACATTAGACGGATCAATGAGACAGAAAGTTAATAAGGACATCCAGGAATTGAACTCAGGTCTGATAGACAAGCAGACCTAATAGACATCTACAGAACTCTCCACCCCAAATCAACAGAATATACATTCTTCTCTGCACCAAATCAGACTTATTCAAATATTGACCACATAGTTGGAAGGAAAGCACTCCTCAGCAAAGGAAAAAGAACAGAAATTATAACAAACTGTCTCTCAGACCACAGTGCAATCAAACTAGAACTCAGGATTAAGAAACTCACTCAAAACCACTCTACTACATGGAAACTGAACACCCTGCTTCCGAATGACTACTGGGTACATAACGAAATGAAGGCAGAAATAAAGATGCTCTTTGAAACCAACAAGAACAAAACCACAACATACCAGAATCTCTGGGACACATTTAAAGCAGTGTGTAGAAGGGAATTTATAGCACTAAATGCCCACAAGAGAAAGCAGGAAAGATCTAAAATAGACACCCCAATATCACAATTAAAGAACTAGAGAAGCAAGAGCAAATACATTCAAAAGCTAGCTGAAGGCAAGAAATAACTAAGATCAGAGCAGAACTGAAGGAAATAGAGACACAAAAATCCCTTCAAAAAATCAGTGAATGCAGGAGCTGGTTTTTTGAAAAGATCAACAAAATTGATAGACCGCTAGCAAGACTAATACAGAAGAAAAGAGAGAAGAATCAAATAGATGCAATAACAAATGATAAAGGTGATATCACCACTGATCCCACAGAAATACAAACGATCATCAGAGAATACTATATATACCTCTATGCAAATAAACTAGAAAATCTAGAAGAAATGGATAAACTCCTCCACACATACAACCTCCCAAGACTAAACCAGGAAGAAGTTGAATCCCTGAATAGACCAAAAACAGGCTCTGAAATTGAGGCAATAATTAATAACCTACCGACCAAAAAAAGTCCAGGACTAGATGGATTCACAGCCAAATTCTATCAGAGGTACAAGGAAGAGCTGGTACCATTCCATCTGAAACTATTCCAATCAATAGAAAAAGAGGGAATCCTCTCTAACTCATTTTATAAGGCCAGCATCATACTGATACCAAAGCCTGGCAGAGACACAACAAAAAAAGAGAATTTTAGACCAATATCCCTGATGAACATTGATGCAAAAATCCTCAATAAAATACTGGCAAACTGAATCCAGCAACACATCAAGAAGCTTATCCACCATGGTCAAGTGGGCTTCATCCCTGGGATGCAAGGCTGGTTCAACATATGCAAATCAATAAACATAATCCAGCATATAAACATAACCAAAGACAAAAACGACATGATTATCTCAATAAAAGCAGAAAAGGCCTTTGACAAAATTCAACAGCCCGTCATGCTAAGAACTCTCAATAAATTAGGTATTGATGGGATGTATCTCAAAATAATAAGAGCTATTTATGACAAAACAACAGCCAATATCATACTGAATGGGCAAAAACTGGAAGCATTTCCTTTGAAAACTGGCACAAGACAGGGATGCCCTCTCTCACCACTCCTAATCAACATAGTGTTGGAAGTTCTGGCCAGGGCAATCAGGCAGGAGAAAGAAATAAAGGGTGTTCAATTAGGAAAAGAGGAAGACAAATTGTCCCTGTTTGCAGATGACATGATTTTATATTTAGAAAACCCCATCATCTCAGCCCCAAATCTATAGCTGATAAGCAACTTCAGCAAAGTCTCAAGATACAAAATCAATGTGCAAAAATCACAAGCATTCTTATACTCCAATAACAGACAAACAGAGAGCCAAATCATGAATGAACTCCCATTCACAATTGCTTCAAAGAGAATAAAATACCTAGGAATCCAACTTACAAGGGATATGAAGGACATCTTCAAGGAGGACTACAAACCACTGCTCAACAAAATAAAAGAGGACACCAACAAATGGAAGAACAGTCCATGCTCATGGATAGGCAGAATCAATATCATGAAAATGGCCATACTGCCCAAGGTAATTTATAGATTTAATGCCATCCCCATCAAGCTACCAATGACTTTCTTCACAGAATTGGAAAAACTAAAGTTCATATAGAACCAAAAAAGAGCCTGCATTGCCAAGACAATCCTAAGCCAAAAGAACAAAGCTGGAGGCATCACGCTACCTGACTTCAAACTATACTACAAGACTACAGTAACCAAAACAGCATGGTACTGGTACCAAAACAGAGATATAGACCAATGGAACAGAACAGAGCCCTCAGAAATAATACCACACATCTACAACCATGTGATCTTTGACAAACCTGACAAAAACAAGAAATGGGGAAAGGATTGCCTGTTTAATAAATGGTGCTGGGAAAACTGGCTAGACATATGTAGAAAGCTGAAACTGGATCCCTTCCTTACACCTTATACAAAAATTAATTTAAGATGCATTAGAGATTTAATTGTTAGACCTAAAACCATAAAAACCCTAGAAGAAAACCTAGGCAATACCATTCAGGACACAGGCGTGGGCAAGGACTTCATGTCTAAAACACCAAAAGCAATGGCAACAAAAGCCAAAATTGACAAATGGGATCTAATTAAACTAAAGAGCTTCTGCACAGCAAAAGAAACCACCATCTGAGTGAACAGGCAACCTATAGAATGGGAGAAAATTTTTGCAATCTACTCATCTGACAAAGGGCTAATATCCAGAATCTACAAAGACCTCAAACAAATGTACAAGAAAAAAACAAACAACCCCATTAAAAAGTGGGCGAAGTATCTGAACAGACACTTCTCAAAAGAAGACATTTATGCAGCCAACAGACACATGAAAAAATGCTCATCATCACTGGCCATCAGAGAAATGCAAATCAAAACCACAATGAGATACCATCTCACACCAGTTAGAATGGCCATCATTAAAAAGTCAGGAAACAACAGGTGCTGGAAAAGGATGTGGAGAAATAGGAACACTTTTACACTGTTGGTGGGACTGTAAACTAGTTCAACCATTGTGGAAGTCAGTGTGGTGATTCCTCAGGGATCTAGAACTAGAAATACCATTTGACCCAGCCATCCCATTGCTGGGTATATACCCAAAGGATTATAAATCATGCTGCTATAAAGACACATGCACACGTATGTTTATTGCGGCACTATTCACAATAGCAAAGACTTGGAACTAACCCAAATGTCCATCAGTGATAGACTGGATTAAGAAAATGTGGCACATATACACCATGGAATACTATGCAGCCATAAAAAAATGATGAGTTCATGTCCTTTGTAGGGACATGGATGAAACTGAAAACCATCATTCTCAGTAAACTATCACAAGGACAAAAAAACCAAACACCACATGTTCTCACAGATAGGTGGGAATTGAACAATGAGAACACATGGACACAGGAAGGGGAACATCACACACCAGGGCCTGTTGTGGGGTGGGGGGAGGGGGGAGGGACAGCATTAGGAGATATACCTAATGTAAATGATGAGTTAATGGGTGCGGCACACCAACATGGCACATGGATACATATGTAACAAAGCTGCACATTGTGCACATGTACCCTGGATCTTAAAGTATAATAATAAATAAGGAACTGCCTGAGACTGGGTAATTTATAAAAGAAAGAGGTTTAATTGATTCACAGTTCAGCATGGCTTGGGAAGCCTCAGGAAACTTATAATGATGGTGGAAGGTGAAGAGGCAGCAGGAAGGAGAAGTGCTGAGTGAAGGGGGAAGAGCGCATCTGATCTTGTAAGGACTCACCATAAGGAGAACAGCATGGGGGAAACCACCCCCATGATTCAATTACGGCTGCCTGTTCTCTCCCTTGACATGTGGGGATTATGAGAATTAAAATTCAAGATGAGATTTGGGTGGGAACACAAAGCCTAACCATATCAGGTAAGGAGAAAAAAGAATCCATGCACACTATTAATAGCAACATAGACTGGAGCTGCTACTCTGAAAAACAGTGTGCAGCTTCCTAAGGAAATTAAAAATAGAACTACTATATGACCTAGCACTCCTCTTTTGAGTAAATAACCAAAGGAAATAAAATAATCACCTCATAAAGATATCTGCACTCCCATGTTCATTGGAGCATTATTCACAATATCCAAGATATAGAAACAACCAAAATGTCCATCAATGGTTGAATGCATAAACTGTGAGATATATATCTCATATATGTACATATCATATATATCTCATATATATATGTGCATGTGTGTTTGTGTACATATATAATGGCATATTATTCAACATTAAAAAGGGGGCAAACCCGACATTCAAACAACATGAACAAAATTAGAGATTATTATGCTAAGTGAAATAAGACAGACACAAAGAAAAAATGTTACATGATCTCATTCATATGTGAAATATTTAAAATATGAATACCTAGACACAGTAAACAGGAGCAGGGTAGAAGAGAGATTGTAGGGATGTGGGAAGATGCAGGTCAAAGGTATAAAATTTCAGTTATAACTGTATTCATAATAAAGAGTCAATTATCCAAGAAGATATAACAGTTTCTACTGTTTATGAATTTGACCACAGAATGTGAAAATAACTGAGGCAAAAACTGATAGAAGGGCAAGGAGAAATAGATAACCCACTATCATAGTTGAAGACTCCAGTAGACTTCTTTAGTAATTTATAGATCAAGCAGACAGAAATTGAAAAGGATATAATACATATGAAGAGCACTATCAAACAATTTGATCTAGTTAATATTTATAGGATAATTCATTCAACAGTGGCAAAATACGTTCCTATGAAACTCAAATGGAACACTCACCAAAAAAATTCTTAACAGTTTTAAAGTAATAGAAATCGTACAAAATATGTCCTCAGACCACAGTAAAATTAAATTAGAAATCAATAACAGGAAGATGGCTGAAAAATCCCAAATACTTGGAAATTAAACAATACACTTCCAAATAACACATGGGTTAAATAAACTGTTTCGAGGGAAATTTAATTTAAATTTAAATGAAAACAATAATATAACCTATCAAAATTTTGGGATGCAGTAAACACAGTACTTAGAGGAATATTAATAACTTTAAGTGCATATATTAAAATGGAAGAACAACCTGCAATCAGTAACCTAAGATTTCACATTACAAAAGTTTTAAAAAGATCAATTTCAGGTTAAAGAAAGCAGAAAAAAATAAATAATGAAAAATACAAGAATCAGTAAAATCGAAAACAAGAAAACAATAAAAAATATCCATGAAACCAAAAGCTGATTCTCTGAAAAGAAAATATCAAAGACATCAATAAATCTTTAGATAGGCTAAGAAGAAAAGACAAGAAACAAATTACAAATATCAGAAGTGATACTAATTCCCTGAATATTAAAAGGACAATGAAGCAATACTACAAATAACTTTATGGCCTCATATTTGATAATTCAGACAAAACGAACTATTGAGAAACACAAATTACCAAACTTCACTCAAAGTAACATATAATCTGAGTATGTTTATATCTATCAAATAAATTGAATAAAAAATAACAAAAAATCCCAGCATGCCCCCATGGTGGAGTCACTGGTAGATTCTACCAAATATATAGGAAAGAAAAGATATCTATTTTCCACAATTTCTTCCAAGAAATAGAAGTAGATACTACAATTACTAAAAATTATATGAGACCAGCATTATTCTAATCCCAATCCCAGATACAGTAGAGAAGAAATTTATGTAACTCCATAAAGAACCTACAGTAGTCTCATCTTAATCATGGTTTTGCTTTCTGCAGTTTCAGTGACCACATTAACATAATTTTATTCCAGTATATTGTTACAACTGTTCTATTTCATTATTAGTTATTATTAATCTCTTATGGCACTCAATTTGTAAATTAAACATTATCATAGGTATATAAGTATACAAAAAACATAGTACAAGTAGGGTTCATTAATATCCATGATTTCAGACATCCACTAAGGGTCTTGGAATGTATCCCCCATGGATAAGGCGGGTCTACTACAATGTACCGAAAACCTACAGGCAACATGTTTATTCATGAGAAACAGGACGCTGTCCCCCAAAGGTTTAGAACAAAGCAAGGATAAACTATTTTACCATTCTATTTCATATCTTACTAGAAGCCCTAGATAGCCCTAGATAAAAAATGCAATAAAAGGTATACAGACTGAGAAGAAAGAAATAAAACTGTCTTTATTTGCAGGTAATATGATTGTGTATAAAATTCCCCCAAAAGGAGAGAAACTCCTAGAGCAAATAAATGAATATAGTAATGTCACAGTAGACAATATAATATACAAAATAAAATTGCTTTACTCTGTATCAGCAACGAACAATTGGAATCTGAAATTAAAAATCAGTATCAGTTACAATAGCACTACCCCCAAAATTAAATGCTTAGATATAAACCTAATAAAACATGAACATATCCTACATGTTGATAATTATATAACTCATGAAACAAATCAAAGAATATCTAAATAAATGGAGATTGGAAGACAGTATTGTCTTTTCTCTCAGTGTGATATATAGATTGTGTAATTGACAGTAGTGTCAATTCTCTCAGTGCGATATATAGATTCTCAAAATCCCTGTCAAAATACCAGCAAGTTATTTTTAGATAATGGCAAATTGATTCTATAGTTTATGTTGAAAGGCAAAATACCTAGAATAGCAAACACAATACTGAATTAGAAGAATGAATTACAAAGAATGATTTCAAGACTTACTATAACATTACTTCAAGACAGCATGGTATTGGTTAAAGAATGAATGCATAGATCAATAAAGAGAGCCCAGAAATAGGCTCACACAAATATAGCCAACTGATCTTTGAGAAAGGAACAAAGGCAATTCATGGGAGAAAGCCTAGTCTTTTCAATAAATGGTGCTGGAAAAATTGGATGCTAATTTAAAAAAAAAATCCATCTAGACACAGATCTAACACCTTTTACAAAGTTAACTCTAAGTGGATCATAGACCTACATATAAAATGCAAAACTATAAAACTTCTAGAAGAAAATCTAGGTGGTCTTAGGTTTGATGGTAACTTTTTAGTTACAGCAAAAAGAATGATGTATGAAGTTTTACAGTAAACTTTAAAAAAATGAATACTTTGCTCTGTGATAGACAGTGTTAAAAGAAAGAAAAGACAAGCCACAGAAAAAATACCTGCAAAACACAAAAATTTAGTTTCAAAGCACAATAGTAAAACTGAAAACTAAACTCAGAGGCCAGGCGCGGTGGCTCACGCTTGTAATCCCAGCACTTTGGGAGGCCGAGATGGGCGGATCACGAGGTCAGGAGATCGAGACCACGGTGAAACCCCGTCTCTACTAAAAATACAAAAAATTAGCCGGGCGTGGTGGCGGGCGCCTGTAGTCCCAGCTACTCGGAGAGGCTGAGGCAGGAGAATGGCATGAACCCGGGAGGTGGAGCTTGCAGTGAGCCGAGACAGTGCCCCAGCCCCCCCAACCCGGGGAGAGAAAGAGACACTCCCCCAACACAATAGTAAAAAAAAAAAAAAACCTCAGAAGTTTATTCTTAAGAAAAACTAATAGAATTATCCAGGAACAACAAAACCCACAATGTTACCAATTAGAAAGGTAATATAACCATAGGTGTAAATAGATATTGAGCATATATGAATTTATTACCAAATTTGACTCAATCAACTGTATGTACCTGAACAGGGAAATAATATAAGAATTTAAAACATCTAAAAATAGTAATATAATGGCCTAAATTATTCTATCCAGATGATTTTATGAATAAATTATGTCAAATAATTTTTTTGCTATTTATGTGCTCTGAAAGAAAATGATATAATGCTTTCCAATTAATTTTGATGAAGGTAAAATTTCTTGGTAACCAATCTCATTGGAGAAATGATTGTGTTTTTATTTTTTAGTGTAATCCAGGTACTCAACAACTTCATGTATATTTATTAAAGGAATAAGTTATAAAAAAAGAAAACTCTCTACCCAAGAAATTAATGAGACATATTAAAATACTGCATAATTTTAAGGTAAAAAGTTATTTTTAAAAAGTCTTGATATAACCTAATTATACAGATATATTAATATAAGATATAATAGGACTGTAATATATTGATACATTACAACAAAAAATGTAATCCCTAAAGAGATGCTATAAATCCTGAAACACATTTGATTATATTTAACATCTATATCTTCTAAAAATTCTTGATATAACTCTTCTAAAAATAGCATATTACGTATATCTCTCAAAGAAATAGTTGACGTTTAGCTTAATAGTAAAGTGATGCATTCCCAATGAAGTTAAAAATAAAAATAGTGAACAAACATTGTGGCTTGACATTGATCTAGCTCTTGTTGTCTAGAACATTGTGATCAGATTATAGATATAATAAGTGGTATAAATTATCATGTCTTTTTATTGAATGTGTGCCAAACGTTTAATGTAGAGTTTGACATATATGCATAATAGTTACTATTAGCAATGATGTTTATTTATAAATTAACCTATAATACAATTAAAACCAATTAAGATAACTCAACGAGAGTATAATTTTTAAAATGATGCACA
This sequence comes from Hylobates moloch, assembly GCF_009828535.3. Classification (NCBI taxonomy): domain Eukaryota; kingdom Metazoa; phylum Chordata; class Mammalia; order Primates; family Hylobatidae; genus Hylobates; species Hylobates moloch. Next base: position 93,866,549 of record NW_026652283.1, read on the forward strand.
GAGATAAAGAGCTTGTAAGAAAATTAGATAAAAATAGAATGGGAAAATGCCCCAGTCATTATAGCAAGAAAAATTAAAATGCCTAACAATAATTATACAGGATCTCTTTGGAAATGACTGTATAACCACAGCTCATTAATTGATCAATGGAAAAATTTTACATAAAAACAGATGCTTATTATATCCTTGGATGTTGATATGGTTTGGCTGTGTCCCCACCCAGATCTCATCTTGAATTGTAGTTCCTATAATCCCCACATGTCTTAGGAGGGCCTGGTGGGAGGTAATTGAATCATGGGGGCAGTTTCTTCCATACTATTCTTATGATATTAAGTTCTCACGAGATCTGATGGTATCACAAGGGGCTTTCCTCTTTGCTCTGTTCTCATTCTTCTCTCTCCTTCTGCCATGTGAAGGACATATTTGCTTCGTTTTCTGCCATGATTGTAAGTTTCCTGAGGCCTCCCCACCCATTCTGTACTGTGAGTTAATTAAACCTCTTTCCTTTGTAAATTACCTAGTCTCATGTATGTCTTTATTAGCAGTGTAAGAATGGATTAATACAGTTGCATAAATTCAATACAGTGTAGATGCTGATTCTATCCAAGTTGACTCTACTTAACATTCCATTGGGATTATATGAGAAACCACAGAAAATTATTCTTTATCTGCAAAAAAATAAAAATAGAAATAAAAGAGCAAGCTGAAAACTTTGTAAATAAAAAAGAAGAATGAGGGCAAAATTTGGTGCAGGAAAGGGCAAACAGAGCAGTGAAAGTGCCTATGCAATTGAGAAACAGACTCAAGAGCTTCTATTTTTGTTTCTTTTTTTTTTTCAACTGTTATTTTGAATTCAAACATGTGCAGGTTTGTTACATGGGTACAATGGATGAGGCATGATGCTAAGGTTTGGGGTATAGATGATCCCATCACTCAGGTACTTAGCATAGTACCAGATAGATAGTTTTTCAGCCCACAGTCCTCCCCCTATCCACCCTCTTATAATCCTCAGTATCTCTTGTTTTCATCTTTATGCCCATATGCACTCAATGTTTAGCTCCCACTAATAAGTGAGAACATGCAGTATTTGGTTTTCTGTTCCTATGATAGTTCACTTAGGATAACATTCCTCCAGCTGTGTCCATGTTGCTGCAAAGGACATGATTTCACTCTTTTTCATGGCTGCATAGTATTCCATGGTGCATATATACCACATTTCCTTTTTCCAGTCCATCATTGATGGGCACCTAGGTTGATTCCAGCCTTTGCTATTGTGAATAGTGCTGCAATGAATGCATGAGTGCATGCATTTTTTTGGTAGAATGACCAAGAACTTATTATAATCACTTACTATAAAATACAATGGAATTTCAAGCAATGAACAAAATAATAAATTCAATAAATTGTGTTTGGGCCAGTTGGTAAGGTATGTCAGAATCCTAACATCCAATTAAGTATAAATATTAATATTCAAACTTAATAAAATAAATTCATAAAAATACTAAGGCAGATCTATCATTTTCAGTTGCTGAAAGTAGTTCATCTTATGACAGTAGATTCAGCAATAATAATATAAAATACTGATAGATTTATTACATAATAACTAACAATTCTTTTAATATAAAATGTCTGTGGGCAAGTTAAAAAGCAAGCGATAAACTGAAAGATATATTTAATAAGGTCAATTTCAAAGGGTGATATTATATGATACACACACACAATCATGTATGGATTTTAAAAAAACGGATTCTACTAGAAAATACGGTGAAAGGATTTACATAGGTAATTAACTGAAAATATCAACCACTATTAATTTTATCATGGTAATTTCTCATTTACAGTAATTAAGAAAATACAACATTAAAGAACAAAGTTATCTCATATTTAGTTTTTAACTAGGCAAAGATATAACTATTGATTAATAGCTATTGCCAGAGATAGTGTAGGGTGATGGACAGCCTCACATAAGTTAGAATTACAGATCAGTGCAAATTTTGTAGAAGGCAATTTGATGAAATGTAATAGAAGTCTTAAAAATTTATATGTCCTTTAACCTAAAATTTCCACTTCTAAGTTTACTTCGTTAAGTGATGAAGCAAAATATTTCAAAGATTTGTAAAATAATAATTAAGGACAACATTTCTAAAGTAAATGTAAGTGATAGATAAGAGAAATACATTAAAGAATATAAGAGACTACTACGAATTTTAAAACATGATGGTGTAAAAGGCTGCTTTTGGTATAAAAATAAGTGTATTAATCTACATATAGTTATTTGAGAAAAGAAAATTAACAACAGTTATATTATGATCTCATATGTATATGCATACAATTATGAATAAATACATATGTATATATACAAAATTAACATATGGAGTCATGGTGATGGGATTAGGCTGAACATATCTTTGCTTTTTATGTTGTTTTTGCTTATGTATATTTTTAATGTTTTCTCCAAAACTTAATTATAAAATAAAGTTAGTGGAAGCAAAGTTTACAATAGCAAATAACCACTTCAGGAATGTTGAGAACTATTATCTAAACAAACCCTCTACACTAAGAACTGTGCTATTACATCGGTTGCATATTTATACTATTCAATGCAAACACCCATAAGCTGTAGTCTTCTCACAGTGACATGCTGAGACCTGATTTAACCGGATAAGATGGGTAAGAAGCACCATTAAATTTACCTGTGTTCAAAATCCTGATGTTCATCAACATTTAATAGCCTGAGAATTTTATTACATGTGCTGAGTGCCACAGAAACAAGCATGGGAACTGAACTCCACATATAAAGTCATTGTGATAGTGAGTATCCACATTGATCCAGGAAGATACATTTTTACTACTTCTGATGACAGCATCCATACATTTCATGCTAGTATCTGGTGAGGAGATTTTCGAAACTTCCCTTCACTATCTTATACTTGTGGTCTTCAGCAAGAATCTGAGTCCCATTCTACCTTTATGATACATTGTGAAATCAATATAAATCAAACAGAACATCATTCTCAGGAAGCAAAAGTATCAGTCAGAGCTCAAAATTTGAAGTTCTCTGACATTTCTGCCTCTGTAGTTTCTGATTAAAAATTCCCTCTGCTATAGTTTTTCTTTATTCTCTCAGTCTGTGATTAATCCTACTGGCCACCAAGGACAGGATGAATGTCAGAGTAGAGAATGGCAGGTAATTGGAGCAGAAAGACAAAGAAACTAAAGGCACATCATTTTATTTGTAATTCAACGTCCTGGTTGTGGGACACTGACTGGAAGTCTTCCAGGTAAAGGATGGAATGGGTAAAGAAAATCACCAGATCACAACAGTTTTCTCTAACTGGTAGTGAGGGGTGAAGCCAGCTGTACTTCCTGGGTTGAGTGGGGACTTGGACAACTTTTCTGTCTAGCTAGAGGATTGTAAACACACCAATCAGCACTCTGTAAAAACATACCAATCAGCCCTGTGTGTCTAGCTAAAGGTTTGTAAACAGACCAATCAGCACTCTAAAAATGCACCAATCAGTGCTGTGTCTAGCTGAAGGTTTGTAAATGCACCAATCAGCACTCTGTAAAAATGGACCAACCAGCACTCTGTAAAATAGACCAATCAGCACTTTATAAAATGGACCAATCATCAGGACGTGGGCAGGGCCAAATAAGCAAATAAAAGCTGGCCACCCGAGCCAGCAGTGGCAACCCACTTGGGTCCCGTTTGTTCTTTTGCTCTTTGTAGTAAATCATGCTGCTGCTCACTCTTTGGGTCAGCACTACTTTTATGAGCTATAACACTCACAGCAAAGGCCTGTGGCTTCACTCCTGAAGTCAGCGAGACTACGAACCCACCAGAAGGAACAAACAACTCCAGATGTGCCACCTTTAAGAGCTGTAACACTCACTGCAAAGGTCTGCGTCTTCACTCCCGAAGTCAGCAAGACCACAAATCCACCAGAAGGAACAAACTGCGGACACATCTGAACATCTGAAGGAACAAACTCCGGACACACTATCTTTAAGAACTGTAACACTCACCACGAGTGTCCGCAGCTTCATTCTTGAAGTCAGTGAGACCAAGAACCCACTGGAAGGAACCAGTTCTGGACACAGTGGGGCTTCCTCATGAGCTTCGCACACCACACTAGCAGCAAAAATCCAGAAGAAACCCAGAGAAAATGTGTCTTCAGAACACAGGGCACATACAATCCTATAAGAAAGTATAGGGGCAACAAACTGCACTGTGAGTTGGAGGCCATCCCCACTAATTCCTCTCCTACATTTCCCCAGAGTATTTTCCAGCATGTACTCAAATACTGCATTTCAAGTACTTATAATTAGCAGAATGGTACCAGTATAAAACCTGTGCATAGACATTGACACTTTAAAAATTATAAAGAGAAATATAAGAACAAAATTAAAAGGGAAGTATACATCAGGAGATTATTCCAGGACAGAAAAGAATTCAATTAGTTCTCCATAGTGCTAGGAAAAAATAGTGAAAACAAATTTTCTAGGAAAGGGAGATGACATTAAAAAAAGAAAGATGAAGAAAAATGAGCATATGTGATGCATGTATTATATTATTCCTAAAAATGAAATTTTAAGTAAATGGAAAAACAAACAGAGATATCTGAATTGTGACAGCACCTATATGATGAAAATTAGCATCCATAGATCACAGAGGAATGTGGTTTTATAGTAATAGGTAGTATCAAAAAATGAAATATGACATAATAATTTTGTATCCAACCAAAATATGCTTCAGTTGTAAACATGATCTAGCAAGGTAAAACATGAAGGATTTAGGAAATATGCCTTAAGTTTGTCTTTTTTGAATTAAAACAAAAACAGTAACAAAACTATGAGATGAAAACAAAACAACCCAAAAGATGGATACAAATAAGGAACTCAGAAATATCAAAGTCATAGTAAAAGGACTAGCAGTACACAGTAATTAATTTACATATTAAACTAAAACTAACCTATTCCTCGAACATGGGTAGAAAACCAAATATAAAGTCTGTAAGTCCTGATAGTGTTAATGTTATCACTAATCAAACACTGATAAAGGAGAGAAGAATGTCAGGGATAGTTTAAAAGTATTTAATTCTTTATTATAATTAAGACAGGGTCAATAAATCTGTTAGCATTAAGATAGAAAAAAATTGATCTTAAATTCCATATTTTACTTAAAGCTTTTCATTTTTCATTTAAAAAATAAATTTGAGAACAAATATTCTTGTAGAAAACCATATATTTGAATTCAGCTATCCCTTCAGCTTCATTTTAACTCTTTATTTTTTGAAATTTGATTTTTATATAAAATGCACGTGCATAATATTAAAAATTTTCTCTACAAGGTTTACAATAAAAAAAAATAGCATTTCCTTGTCCCAGCTAGCTCCGCTGCTTCCGCCAACACCCTAGAATTTACTACTTTCAACATTTGTTTTTAGCTGTTTTTAATTTTCATAGTTTCTGTAACACATTCATTTTTCAGGTCACATATTATCTTTTGTTCATGTAATATAAATAAGGAGAGTGTAACTTTCTATACTCCCCCTCCACACATAAATTCTTAACTTCTAACTTCTCAACATACCACACTGTAGTTATTGTCAATTTTTCATTTAATCATTATACAAACTCAACTTATTAGAAATATTATGCAAATCTGAACCAAGTATTCATGTGCTCACATATTTCTTTGTTTGCATACTTCCTTGTGAACTTAACACTGATAAATCTCAGATTCACTTGTTTTCTAGACCTGCTCTACAACTGTCTCAGATTTCCCTTTTATGAAAATCCCGGAAATCCCCTCTCCAGCCTTATATTCTGAAAGCCATACTTCTAAATTACATATCTTCCTACTTCTTGATTGTTTCTTTTGGGCAAAATAATTCTTCATTAACTTCTGGTTAATGGGTGCATGCAAAGAAATTTTAAGGCATTTCACATATTACAATTGAGTGATTTTTCTGGTGAGTACATGATTCTAGGAGACAAATCATTTCACTTTCGATCAATTGCTTCAAAAATTTCTAAATTTTCGTGTTGTTATTGAGAATTATTATGTTATTTTCATAACTGATCTTTTAGCTTCACCATTTTGAAATTTGTAATGACAGCCTTTGCATGTTTCTGTGTTTCTGCATGTGTGTGTGTGTGTGTGTGTATATATATAAAATTCTATTTCTTGCACGTATCCTAGGCACTTTTTTTGCAAGAGACTCAGCTTTAAGATTTATAAATGCTTAAAATTTAATCCCTCTAACATCTCCTTTCTAAACTCCAAAATTTGTTAATGCCTTTCATCTCCTGTTGTTTTTCCTCCTCTCTTTCTGCTTCAAAGTTTATGACCATTTTTGTGCATGTACTGTTCTTTTAATAATCTTTTAAGAGTCAACAGAGTTTAAAATGTTTAATCTGCTGTACTTGGTAGCCATTTATGTATTCTTTAACTTTTAGTTAAGTTTAATGAACATTTATAGAAATCTCATGTCTATGATTTAATTTTTAAATTCCTTATTTTGCTCCTTCCGTTCTTTCTCTTTTCTCGGTCTTTATATGTAAACAGCAGTGCCTCCAGTGATGTTCTTCAAATGTTGGAAATGGATATTTATGTAGGATAAAATCTTGTGTGGTTTGCTTTCTGACTTATATACTTTGTGTTGCTTCAGATTTTTAATATATACAATTCATTTTTCCAATAAGACTAGGATTTAAAAAATTTCCTCCATATTAAAAAAAACATAAATTGGTGAGTTTTGAACAACTCAAACAAATAGTCCAGTTAACAAGAGAAAGCTAATTTGCTCACATTGCTGTCTTCTACTTGGTATCCAAGTTGTCTTAACTTCAACAAATAAACTTACTTTTAGGGGCTTTAAGAAAAAAAAAGTCTAAATTTAAAATGTAGGACTTTAGTGGCTGTTAATAGGCTTCAGATAAAATAAATTGTATTGTAAACTTTAAGCATTAAAAGAAATTTATCTACTTACCTACGTACCTGAAGTGAGGAGAGAAGTGATATGCCTTTTATACCTTTTTTATCGTGAAAGTTGAGAAGTACTAGAGTGGGGAGGAATTCCCTTCCACAACATGCGATAGATTTCCTTCCTCCAGCTGGGATAAGAATTTCCTTATCCCAGCTGGGATAAGGTTTGAATCTTGCGCTTTGTGAAATTCTTCCCTGGAGAGTAACACTTCATTGTTAGGGAGGCTCTGGGTATAATTGCACAACAGCGTATTCTTCTGCACCCTTGCCAGGGCCATGAGAGGATTTTTCTTTACTATTATGGAGAACCTGGTAGAGTTCCCGGAGGGAAAATCCGCAAATATGTAGAGCTTCTCTGAAGACTGCAGTCCCTAGAAGTTTCTCAATCTCATTGTCTTCCACACACAGCTTCTAGCAATTCATCAAAATTACCTTGTAAGAGTTCTTACCATTTTATGGCTTGAGCAGCTTCAGCTGGAACACCTTCTGCTCCAGCTAAGCGGATCTTTGTGCTGTATCTTCTGGATGCTTCCATCTTTCCAGGTATGGGGTTGACAGTTTGCCTCCTGACCTCAGTTCTATGATGAGTACAAGAAAAAACCTTAAGAGGAGGGCAGTAAATACCAAGATCTTCATGTCATCCTTGCAGTAGCCCATTATATACCAAAATAATATGAATACTAATGTTTCTTTTTAATTTACTTTTTGAAGGTCAATGTTGAAATTTTGTTTTTATGTTTTTTGTGTTTAATCTTTAATAGAGCCATACTCCAAAAATTGATGGGAAAAAACTAAAAACACCTGTCACCTGTATCCTGTCATGTCTGGTAGATATAGCTAGGCCTGTTGTTTTGGTCTTTTGATCAAGTATATTGGGTTGAAATGATTCAGAAAGAAATTTCTTAATAGCAGGGAATATTTGAATTAAGATATTTACATATATTTGCCCATATAAAGCAAACCAAAACATTCCTGTCACATCCACTTAGCCAGTTCCTGGTAGAATATTTAAGCTCATGGATCCATAAGTTTGTGACACAGACAAGTGTTAACTAAGCACTTTTTACACTGCGTAAAGTGTAGGTTTAAGCAAAGCCAAACTTGACTACCTGCATGTTCATTATGGCTAAATCTACCTTTCTTCATATTTTAATTAAATCTGCATTTCATCTTTTCTTAACAGTATTTGTGTTTGTCCACTTTTACTTATTTATATCATTCTTCTTACCTGAATAACTGTATGCTTTCAGTCTTTATGCCAATCATCTACTATAAATAGGAACGTACAGATACTGTTGGGCTCTCTGTCCGGGTCCAAATCTCATCTCTAATTGTAAGCCCCACGTGTTGAGGGAGGAAGGTGATTGGATGATAGGGGCGGTTTCCCCCATGCTGTTCTCGTGATAGTGAGTGAATTCTCATGAGATCTGATGGTTTTTAAAGTGGTAGTTTTTTTTTTTTTTTTGGTCCTGTGCTCTCACTTCTGCCTTGTGAAGAAGATAATTGCTTTCCCTTCACTTTCCACGGTGATTGTACGTTTCCTGAGGCCTCTTCAGCCATGTGAAACTGTGAGTCACTTAAACCTCTTTCCTTTGTAAATTACCCAGTTTTGAGTATTTCTTTACAGCAGTGTGAAAATGGACTAACACAAGTACTAACCCATCTAAATAGCCTATAGATTAAATAGAAAATTACGTGGGAAATTAAGTAATAGGAAATTAATGGAAAATCCAATTTTCAGACTTCATGAAGCTAAGTTATAAGTTTAATGAGAATTTTCAATATAGGTCATATTAAAATAATTTATATTCAATGGGTCTGTCTTAAAAATCAGTCAAAGGAATTTAATTCATTCATTCAATTTTTTCAACAAAAAAATAGTATTTAATATTTGCAAAACAGTATTCTAGGTATTTTGGGGGTTATAAAAAGATTAGACAAAGATCTTGCTGAAGGGCTTGCATGCAAATAACTAAATATAATGCAGAGTAAAAATAACATTGGTAGTAGGATAACATGAAAAGTTAAAAAATTAAAAAATATGTGAGTGAACAAAAAAATGAAAGTTTAATTCCTACTATTGTAATTAGGAGATGTTTTAAGAAAGAGGGAGCATTAGTGTTGAGAATTGAATAATGACTCAACTTTCAAAAGTGCAGAATGGGTAATAGATGAGAAATGGGAATTTTGATTTAAGGAAAGATTAATAGCTATAAAGCAAGAAAGGTACTATATGGTTAGAACATAGAGGTCTCAAATTCAAAACGAAGAAGTGTTTAATTCATTCTTTTGATAGCAGAAGTAATTGAAATTTTTGAAGTAAATATCAGGTTCACAAGTTATCTTATGTAAGGTTCAGCAACCTAGAGAATGGCCATTTCTAGTGGGAGAGATAAGGTGGAAAAGACAAAGATCAGAGGATTAGTTAGATCATTAGTGAGAACCAAAGCAAGGAAATTATCGACCAAGAGGCTGAATTTAGGAAGGTTTTGAGGACAGATACTGGCGGTAAACTTAATCAAATTGACAAGCAGCATAAACGTGAAAGATCAACATTTGGATATGACATTGAGAAAGTGATTGGAAAACATAATACATTTCATTTAGATAGTGGTGGTCACCAAAACAGAATGAGAGCTAATAAGAGAATTTGGGAAAACAAAAAAGCGGTTGGACATGAAAGGGGAGAAAAACAAGCTCTCTAAAAAGAACAATTGAAAACTATAAAAAAGAAATTTGGAAGAGAAAAAAATTAGAAATGTTTACATTAACTAAGCTTAAGGGTCCTAAAATCAGAATTTTATCTAAATTAAGGTATTTTATATTGTTTATTTACTAGCCCCCACCCATTATTACATAGATCAATTATGATTTCCAATAAATCTGAATACAAAACATGCTATATAACTATGAAACAAAAATGTTAATGACTAGGATGTTGAAAACAATCAAGAATTGTTTCTTCCTCCTGACTACTTTCACACATTGATCGATTAACTGTCTGTTATAACCTGTTAAGAAGGAGAGCCAGGGCAAATAGAATTGGGAGGTGAAAAGAGGACACCTGTACTGTTTGTTTGCACCCCATTAAAAAAGATGAATAGTATTAAAGGTTGAATCTACTAAAATGGAACATAAAATCATTAGTTGACATCATTCATTACTGTGCTACCTGACTTGAAGATTAAATAATTTAATCAAGACTCCATAGAAGTACCAGAGTATAGACATAAACATAGTCTATCACAAACTCAGTAGGAATAAATTTTTTAGTCACAGCTGCTTGCTATATGACATTTTACATTTAGTTAAGGAACAAAGTATTTCCACATGAAATATAATAATTTATTGATGGCTGTATAGTCAAAAGATAAGTACTATAGGAATTGGAGAAAGAAGTTTTATTCATGACTCAGAAACCTTTGGAGATGAGAGAAAGTTTTACAGGGAAAATGCAACTTGATATTGGCCCTAAACATTGATAAGGAGTCATTAATTCAGTCAGTCAGTCATTCAACCAGTTGTTCAGCCAACATTTGAGCACCTGCTCTTTCAGTTCCTGTGTTGGGTGCTGGGGACAAAGAGATTATAACAAGAAGTAGAATATGCCAAGTACAGTGAAGCAGACAGAGTAGTGCTGGGCCCTGATACTCAGTGTGTTTCATTATCATCAGCATCACCTGAGAGGTTGTTAGGTATGTAGAATTAAGGCCCCATCGCAGACGTTCTGAATTTGAATCTGAATTGTAATGAGATACCCAGGTGATCCCTGTGCACATTAAATTTGAAAAGGCCTGAGATAGTTGGCATTTTGTCTTTTTTTAAAGATGTAAGTTATAAGGCCTGTTATTTGGACACTTCTTTTTTTGGGAGAAATACTAAAATAAGTAAGAGGTAGCAAGATGGTTCCTCTCCACACCCCTTTGCATCTAGGCCAGGGCACAAAACCAAAACTCAACTACCTGCCTGCTCTGCTCGTGAATATGAATCTTAAAAGGGTAACCCAAAGTTGCAGCTCAAGTAGAGATTATGGCCATGGTATAAATGAAAGCACAATGGTGAGTGTTATGGGGCCACAATCAGGCAGCATGCTTATTAGCATCCAGTGGTGGCAGCATCAGAATCCTGGCTGTGACTTCACTTCATGAGTTTCTTCCTGAACCGCTTCTCTGTGAGCCAGTCAGTTGCCATAAGGTAAATCTTCTCTCTTTATAACCTAAACAAAATCCATTTTTTGTTTGTTTGGATCATTTTCTAGTATATTCAAAGAATGGACACTCATGTCAGTCTACAGAGCCTGTTGGGAGGGAGGAATTGTGCTATTTTCATTGAATCCCTTCTCTTAGTATTATTTTTAACAAAAGTTAAAATATTTAGAATTATAAAAAAATTACAAGAGCCCACACAATCTATATAGCTAATATAACACAAGCATACAATCTTGACATGTATGCTTTCACTTTAAAAAATAGTATTCTTCTATATTCAGTTAAAAAAATTAGTATACTGTTTATGAAGAGTTTAAATAATACATAAATTGGCAAATATAAAGGTTAAAAAAATCAGTTCAGATTCGATCACTCAGAAATAACCTTTATTAACATTTGATGAATGTGATTTCAGTCATATTTTAAAGCATATATAAATACATAAATTGAGAAATGGAAATGTTTTATTAAAGCTGGATCATATTACCAAAATCACTTAAATGATAAGCACAAACTTAATTTTCTGGCTTTTATTAGACAAAAAGAAAATGAAGAAATTGCTCAACTTTAAATATGTGTCTTCATCTCAAGTGATATAGTTCCCTAAACAATCTCTCTTAGGTTAGGGAAGGAGGAAAAAATTTAGAAGTTGGAGTATCTTTTATGAAACTACATGTTTCAATTAGCAGCATCAATCAATACTATAAATGAAAGATGAATATATTTTCACTCTCACCTGTTCTCACTTCTCCTCCCCCCTCAGATTCTGATTGTTCTAGTCACTTCGTGTTTTAACATGGTATAGGTTTTTATTCAAAATTGGTTTTGTGGCCATATTTCACATGGTTGAATAGAATTAATTTTTAATTATATGAATTTGATGTTTACATTTTATACAGCCACAGGGACTTGTCTACTCCTGAAACCATAATTGAATTAATTTATTGTCATTTTTTTTAAAATATTGATAGGTGTTACGTACCTCTTTATAAATGTCTGCCTATTATGGTTTTATTCCTGCATTACATATCTGTCATTTTTGGAAACACATTTTTGGAGTTTATTTTAGAAAGATTCTTAGAAAGTTTTAACTTTCTTCTGCCATTGAATATTGTTTGGGTAAGCATAAGAACAAACTCATTTTTTCTCTTGAAAATAATTTATTTTTCATTAAACAAATATAAATGAGCTATCATTTTGGAATACATTATGTTTAAAACAAAAAGGACACAAATTACAATTATTAGTGCAAGGAATTATCACAGAGTGAAACACTAGCTCAAGATATAAATTATAAAATTATCAACTATCCCAGATTTCTCTCTCTCTCCTACACAAAGATCATCAATAGTATAACTCACTTATTTTTTAATTTCTATTATATATATGTGATATTATTGGGGGCTACATGTGATTATGGGGGCTACATGTGATATATTATATATAATATATATTATATA
>NW_026652283.1:93884207-94288362 GCF_009828535.3 Hylobates moloch
ATATATAATATATTATATATATTATATATATGGGGCTACATGTGATATTATTGGGGGCTACATGTGATTATGGGGGCTATATGTGATATATTATACATATATTATATATATTATATATATGGGGGCTACATGTGATATTATATAGAAATGTTTACATTAACTAAGCTTAAGGGTCCTAAAATCAGAATTTTATCTAAATTAAGGTATTTTATATTGTTTATTTACTAGCCCCCACCCATTATTACATAGATCAATTATGTATATATATTATATATATATATATAATATATATTATATATGGGGGCTACATGTGATAAATTGATACATTAAATAATATTTAAAGACCAAATCAGTGTAATTGGGATATTCATCATCTTAAATATTTATCTTTTATTTATGCTAGAAACATTTTAATTATTATCTTCTAGTTATTTTGAAATATATAATAGATTATACTTATCCAATTAATCTGTCAAACACTAGCTCTAATTTCTTCTACCAAACTGTATATTTGTACCCATTAATCAACCTCTCTTTATTTCCACCTCTTCCCTACCTTTTCACGTTTCTGGCCTGTGGTAACTACCAATTTTTTTTCCTTAAACAATTTACTCTTTATATTCATGAGATCCACTTTTTTGGCTCCCACATATGACTGAGATCATGTGGCATTTGACTTTCTGTGCTTGGCTTATCTCACTTTAATGGCCTCTAGTTTCATACATGTTTCTGCAAATGACAGGGTTTCATTATCTTCTTGGCTGAATAGTAATCCATTATTTTGTGTGTGTGTGTGTGTGTGTGTGTGTGTGTGTGTGTATCTCACATTTGCTTTATTCACTCATGCACTGATGAGCACTTAGCTTGATTACATATTTTGGCTATTGTGAATAGTGTGCTGTAATAAATATGGGAGTGCAGATTATGTCTTTGAAATATTGATTTTATTCCTTTAAGGTATATGCCCAGTGGTGGAATTGCTGGATAATACAGCAGTTCTATTTTTGGTTTTCTAGGGAACCTCCATACTATTCTCTATAGTGGCTGTACTAATTTACATTTCCATCAGCAGTGTACCAGGGCTCCCTTCCTCCATCCTCATCAGCATCTATTATTCCCTGTCCTTTTGAGTGTGTTTATTTGGATTTTTTTCTTCATTAGTCTAGCTTACTTATCTTATTATTTTTTTTAAAGGACCAACTCTTGGATTTGTTCATCTTTTGTATAACTTTTTGTGTCTCGATTTCCTCCAGTTTAGCTCTCTGATTTTAGTTATTTCTTGCCTTCTGCTAGCTTTGGGGTTGGTTTGCTCTTATTTTTCTAATTCCTCTAATTGTGATGTTAGGTTGTTGTTTTAAGCTCTTTCTAACTTTTTGATGTGGATATTTAGTGGTACAAACTTCCCTGTTATCACTGCCTTAGCTGTGTCTCAGAGATTCTGGTATGTTATATCTTTGTTCTCATTAGTTTAAAAGAATTTATTGATATCTTCCTTGATTTCATTATTTATCCAAAAGTCATTTAGGAACAGGTTGTTTAATTTCCATGTAATTATATGGCTTTGAGCAATTTTCTTAATATTTATTCCTATTTTTATTGTGTTATGGTCTAAGATAGTGGTTGGTATAATCTTGGTTTTTTAAAATTTGGTGAGGATTGTTTTATGTCTTATTGTGTGGTTGATTTTAGAGTATGTGTCATGTACAGATGAGATGGATATTCTGTCGGTTTTGGATAAAGACTTCTATATAGATGCCTATTAGGACCATTTGCTCAAGTGTTGAGTTCAGATTCTGAATATCTTTGTTAATTTTCTGCTTCAATGATCTAATACTGTCAGTGGAGTGTTAAAGTCTCCCACTATTATTGTGTAGTTATCTAAGTTTGTTTGTAGCTCTCTAAGAAATTGCTTTATGAATCTGAGTGCTCCTGGATTGGATGCATATATATTTAAGATAGTTAAGTGTTCTTCTTGAATTGAGCTCTTTATCTTTATGTAATATCATTCTTTGTCTTTTTTCACCATTGTTGGTTTAAAGTCTATTTTGTCTGAAATTAAAACCTCCAACCATAAAAACCCTAGAAGAAAACCTAAGCAATACCATTCAGGACATAGGCATGGGCAAAGACTTCATGACAAAAATACAAAAGCAATTGAAACAAAGCCAAAATTGACAAATGAGATCTAATTAAGCCAAAGAGCTTCTGCACAGCAAAGTAAACTATCATCCGAGTGAACAGGCACCCTACAGAATGGCAGAAAATTTTTGCAATCTATCCATCTGACAAAGGTCTAATATCCAGAATCTACAAGGAACTTAAACATATTTACAAGAAAAAAACCAGCAACCCCATCAAAAAGTGGGTGAAGGATATGAACAGACACTTCTCCAAAAAAGACATTTATGCAACCAACAGACATGTGAAAAAAAGCTCATAATTACAGAAATGCAAATCAAAACCACAATGAGATACCATCTCACCCCAGTCAGAATGACAACTATTAAAAAATCAAGAAACAATATATACTGGTGAGGCTTTGGAGAAATAGGAATGCTTTTGCACTGTTGGTGGAATGTAGATTGGTTCAACCATTGTGGAGGACAGTATGGCGATTCCTAAGGGATCTAGAACCAGAGATACTATTTTACCCAGCAATCCCATTACTGAGTATATACCCAAAGGAATATAAATCATTCTGCTATAAAGACACGTGCACATGTATGTTTATTGAAGCATTATTTACAATAGCATAGACTTGGAAGCAACCCAAATGCCCATCAATGATAGACTAGATAAAGAAAATGTGGTACATAAACACCATGGAATATTATGCAGCCATAAAAAAGAATGAGTTCATGTCCTTTGCAGGGACATGGAGGAAGCTGGGAGTCATCATTCTCAGCAAACTAACACAGGAACAGAAAACCAAACACCACATATTCTCACTCCTAAGTAGGAGCTGAGCAATGAGAACACATGGACACAGGGAGGGGAACAACACACACCACAGCCTGTCAGGCAATGGGGGACACGGGGATGGAGAGTATTAGGACAAATACCAAATGCACGTGGGGCCTAAAACCTAGATGATGGGTTGATGGGTGCAGCAAACCGCCATAGCACATGTATACCTGTGTAACAAACCTGTATGTTCTGTACATGTATCTGGGAGCTGAAAGTAAAATTTAAAAAGAAAAAAGAAATTAGAATAGCAATCCCTGCTTCTTTGTGTGTTTTCCATTTGCTTTGTAGATTTTTTTTCTCCATCCCTTTAATTTGAGCCTATAGGTGTCGTTGCATGTGATCTGGCTCTCTTGAAGACAACATAGTGTTGGGTCTTGCTTTCTATCCAGCTTGTCACTCTGTCCCTTTTAATTGAGATGTTTAGTCTTTTTACAATTCAAAGTTAGTATTGAAATTTGCAAATTCATTCCTGTCATGTTGTTAGCTGATTATTATGCAGATATCTGTGTGGTTGCTTTCTAGTGTCACTAATTTATGTACATAGTGAGTTTTTGTAATGACTGGTAATGATTTTTCCTTTCCCTGTTTAGCACTCCCTTCAGGACCACTTGTAAGGTGGGTCTGGTGGTAACAAAATCCTTTAGCATTCATTTGTCTGAAAAGTATCTTATTCCTCTGTCATTTTTTAAGCTTAATTTGGCTGGATATGAAATTCTTGGTTGGAAAATATTTTCTTTAAGAATGCTGAGATCTCTTCCACCGCCATTTTTAATTCAGCTCCATACAACGCTCTGCCACCGCTGCTGCTGCAACCCGGACTGCGAGCCAGCACCCCCCTGCTGACAGCTCCACCACTATGGAGGATATGAACGAATACAGCAATATAGAGGAATTTGCAGAGGGATCCAAGATCAACGCGAGCAAGGATCAGCAGGATGATGGTAAAATGTTTATTGGAGGCTTGAGCTGGGATACAAGCAAAAAAGATCTGAGAGAGTATTTGTCTCGATTTGGGGAAGTTGTAGACTGCACAATTAAAACAGATCCAGTCACTGGGAAATCAAGAAGGTTTGGATTTCTGCTTTTCAAAGATGCTGCTAGTGTTGATAAGGTTTTGGAACTGAAAGAACACAAACTGGATGGCAAATTGATAGATCCCAAAAGGGCCAAAGCTTTAAAAGGGAAAGAACCCCCCAAAAAGGTTTTTATGGGTGGATTGAGCCCGGATACTTCTGAAGAACAAATTAAAGAATATTTTGGAGCCTTTGGAGAGATTGAAAATATTGAACTTCCCATGGATACAAAAACAAATGAAAGAAGAGGATTTTGTTTTATCACATATACTAATGAAGAGACAGTAAAAAGATTGTTAGAAAGCAGATACCATCAAATTGGTTCTGCGAAGTGTGAAATCGAAGTCGCACAACCCAAAGAGGTATATATGCAGCAACAGCAACAACAAAAAGGTGGAAGAGGTACTGCAGCTGGTGGACAAGGTGGTACGAGGGGTCGTGGCTGAGGTCAGGGCCAAAACTGGAACCAAGGATTTAATAACTATTATGATCAAGGATATGGAAATTACAATAGTGCCTATGGTGGTGATCAAAACTATAGTGGCTATGGCGGATATGATTATACTGGGTATAACTATGGGAACTGTGGATATGGACAGGAATATGCAGACTACAGTGGCCAACAGAGCACTTATGGCAAGGCATCTCGAGGGGGTGGCAATCATCAAAACAATTACCAGCCATACTAAAGGAGAACATTGGAGAAAATAGGAGGAGATGTTAAAGTAACCCATCTTGCAGGACAACGTTGAAGATTGATCTTCTGTTGATCTAAGATGATTATTTTGTAAAAGACGTTCTAGTGTACAAGACACGATTGTGTCCAACTGTACATAGCTGCCAATTACTTTTCTTTGTTTTTACTTTGTCCTTTGCTATCTGTGTTATGACTCAATGTGGATTTGTTTATACACATTTTATTTGTATCATTTCATATTAAACTTCAAATAAATGCTTCCTTATGTGGAAAAAAAAAAGAATCCTGAATATAGGCCTCCAGTCTCTTCTAGCTTATTGAGTTTTGGCTGACAGGTCTGCTTGTTAGTTTGATGGGGTTCCGTTTGTAGGTGATCTGCCTCTTCTCTCTTGTTGCCTTTAACATTTTGTGTTTCATTTCAACCTTAGAGAATCTGATGACTATGTATCTTGGGAATGGTTTTCTTGTATAATATTTTGCAAGGTTTCTCTGCATTTCCTGAATTTTAATGTTGGCCTCTCTAGCAAGGTTGGGGACATTTTCATGAATGATATCCTGAAATGTGTTTTCCAAGTTGCTTGCTTTCTCTATGTTTGAGGGGTGCCAATGCATTGCTAATTTGGTCTTGTTATATAATTCCATATTCGTAAGTGTTTTTATTTTCAATCTTCTTTATTGTTTTTTCTTTATTTTTGTCTGATAGTTATTTCAGAGAACAGGTCTTTCAGCTCTGAGATTCTTTCCTCAGTGGTCAATTCTGCCCTTCAAGCTTGTAATTGTATTCTGAAATTCTGGAAGTGAGTTTTCCAGCTCTATCAGCTCAGTTTGTTTTTTTTTTTTTAAATGGCCATTTCACCTTTCATCTCCTACATTGTTTTATTGTATTCCTTAGAATTCTCAGATTGAGTTTCATCTATCTCCTGAATATGATCTTTATTTCTATTCATTTACGGTATTCTATTTCTGTCATTTCAGCTATTTCAGCCTAGTTAAGAACCATTGCTGGGGAACTATTGTGATGCGCTGGTCCTTTCTCATCTGTGTGAGCTAATGTTCCTTCAGTATTTGATGTTGCTATCCTTTAGATGTGTTTGTTCATTCATTTTTATCTTCTTCAATGCTCTTGGTTGTTTGGTTATGGTTTAATGTGGGTTCTGTTGACTCATTTTGATTATAGTGTGCTCCTGAATCATGAAGGAAGCCCCTCTGATTACTGTCTCCTTGCCCACATTTCTTTTGTTGGGTGTTCGCTGCCCTGGTCCTAATCTGCTGTCCGTGTGCTTCCTGGGGAAACACGGGGTTGTGCCTGCCCACAGAGCTCAGGCAGAAGCAGTCCCCCTGGGCTGGAAGCTCCAGCAGGTATAGCCCATCTGGCTATGAAAGGTAGGGATGAGTGGAGTTGCATGCTCTGCTGTCTGTGTGTTTCCAGGGCAATTGTAGGGTGTACCCTTCAGCAAATTTAGGCAGAAGTGGGACTACTGGGCTGAAAGCTCTAGGAGGCGTGGCTCACCTGGCTTCCAGTGGTAGAGTTGAATGGGGACCCCCACTCTGCCATCCAGGTGCTCTCTGCGACAACAGGAGGCTTTGCCCACTAACTAAGTTCCTACAGAAACAGGACCAGTGAGCCAGAAGTTCTTGCAGGCATTATCAGCCTGGCTATCAGCAGCAGGGGTGGATGGAGTCGCTTGCCCTGCTGTCCAGGTGTTTCCAGGGACAACAGGAGGCTACGCTTTAGCTAAGTTCCCACAGAAATGAGACCAGTTGGCCAGAAACTCTAGCAGACATTGCCCACCTGGCTTCTACTGGTGGGAGTGGCTGGAGTTACCCGCCCTGCAGTCCAGGCATTTCCCAGGACAACAAGGGGCTGTGCCCTATGACTGAGTCCACACAAAAGTGTGACTACTGGGCCAGAAGTTCTAGCAGGCATTGTCTGCTTGACTACCACTGGCAGGGGTGGATAAAGTGTCCAGCTGACTTCAGGCCAAAGTGAGAGCACTGGGTAGAAAGCTGTCAGCTCCATCTGGTGAGGAGCTAGAGGTGGAGCAATCTTACTGCTCTCAGGCACCACGACTGCAACCTCTGCTGGGCTATGGCACCGGTGCTGGTCTGCTCCAAGGCACAAGGCTTATAAATGGCCCCTTGGACTCAAGAGTTGCCCGTGTAAAATGTCCTGGTGGCTCTCTGCCTCAGTCTAGGAGCGTGCCTGGAGGGTACGGAATGTGGAGCAGGGGATTCTCTGATTTCCAGTCTTACACAGGCCTCTGTGGAGCGCATGAATCTTCCTGGGGTCTCTTACTCACCCTTTCCCATGTTGGAGAGGTTCTCCTGGCTCCAGGCTGAGCCTAATCTGGTGTCAAGCTTCATTCCTCTCTGTTTTCTGTGTCTCACTCCTGCTTTGATGGATCCCAATGTGGTTTCTCAGGTAATTGGCCTGCAGGGTCAGTGTTCACTAGCCCTTTTGTTTCTTCTCCGTGAAAGCGACACACATGAGCTTCTTCTAGTTTGTCATCTTGGTCCCCTCGTCCTTGGCCATTTAAAAAATCAGATTATTGGATTTCTTGCTATTGAGTTATTTGAGCTCTTAATATATTCTGGTTATTAATCTTTGCTGTGCAGAAGCTTTTTAGCTTGATGTAATAATCTAACTTTGAATACCATAGATCAATTTTGCACATTTAAAACTTACTATAAGGAGAACAGTATATTTTCATTTGTATCATCTTATCTTGAGCATTTTGTTTACATTTATCTTTGTGTATATAGCTTTGGTTTGCTTATCGTCGTTGTGTAGTATTTCAATTGTGTGACTATACTACAACATATGTGTCCATTGAATTATTGATGAACATTTTAGTCTGATTTTAACAATTATTTTGTAGATATGTACACCAAAACATTTGCAAGAATATGTGCATATGATTGTTGTATATATATAGGAGTGAAATTGCTTAGTCATTGGGCGTAAGTATGTTTAAATTTAGCAGACACAGGCAAAACGTTTTTCCCAAGTAGTTGTAGTGAATTTATACTTCCACTAATAGTCTGTGAGATTTCTACTTGTGTCACATGATCTCTAACATTAATATTGAAAGTTTAAAAATTATTATCAATCTGTAATCATATTTCACTGTTATTGCATGTATCGTTTCTCTGATGTCTGAAGTTGAGCTCCTTTTCAAGAGTTTATTTTTCATTTGGATGTATGCTTTTGAGGTGTTACTGTTCAGGCTTCTTATTCTTTTTCTATTAGTTATTTTGCTTTTACTTATTGGTTTATAAGAGTTCCTCTATATTCCTAATATGAGCCACTTGTTTATTGTTGACTGTTAGATGTGTGGTTATTATCATTCTTGTTGTTTTTGTTAACTATTTCCTTGACTAGAAGTTATTGAAAAGACTGCTCTGACATGTGACCTTCCTTGTAGCTCAAGCAGTCATATACATGTGGGTTTGGTTCTGGATTATTGTGTTGTATTTCCTTGGTTTATTTCCCTATTCTTACACCAATTTTATCTTGCCTTACCTATGTTTTTCTATAAAATGTCTTCATATTGTGTATAATAAATCCTCTTGCCTTATTTACTTCCAAGAGAGTCTTGAATTTTCTTGTCCTTTGCATTTGTATATAAAGTATCAAATCAGATTGTCAAATTTTACAAAAGTAAATCTACTGACAATGCTTTAATATTTTTTTAAACAAAATTTGCATTGAAGTATAACCTTCAGGCAGAAAAATGCACAATTCATAGATATAGAGTTTGATACTTTACAAAAAAAAAAAGTGTATGGTGTAACTACTATACAGATGAAGACAAAAAAATAGAGGAACATTGCCATTACCAAGAAAATGTCTCATGATCCTTTTGTCACTATCCCTCACCCAAAGACAACCACTATCTTGAATTAGTTTAGCCAATTTTTGAATTTTATGCAAAGGAAACCATATAATATATACACTGTTTGGCTCAACATGGCATATGTAAAATTCACCTGTGTTGTTTCAAGTAAAAGAAGTTCGTACATTATCACTGTCATATAGTTCTCATCGTGTGTCATCATGTTTGTATTTTAATCTTGATAATCCTGGATTGTTTTCTGTCTGGGATGTACTATAATGCTGTTATGAACATTATTTTTTCATGTCTTGGTAAAAATACATTCGTTTTTCTTTAGTATATACCTAGGAGTAAAATTCTAGGGTCATAGTATATACCTGTGTTCAACTTACCTAGATAATGTGAAAGTCAAATTGTTCTCCTAAACGGTTCAACAAATTTTATTCCTACTAAAGTGGTCAAAAAATTTTTATTTCCACCAATAAAAATTACTCCACCAAAATAATTCCACCAATAACATTTTCTACCAATAATAACAAAAACACTCTAATAGTTGATGAGAATTCTGGTTGCTTGACTACTTATTAATGTCAATATTTTTATTTTTGTCATTCTAGTGGGTATATAGTAGTATCTCATTTTGGTTTTAATTTGCGTTTCCTTGATGACTAAAAATCTTGAGCACCTTATTATGCGTTTGTCAACCATTTGGATATTCCTATTGGTTTTGAAATATTTGCTCTGTTATCTTTTTTCTTATTGTTTGTTTAATTTAAAAATATTTTCTGGATAAAGTGTGTGTGTGTGTGTGTATGTGTGTGTGTGATATGTGCTCTATATTTTCCCAGTTTGATATAGTATTACTTATCATTTCATCCTTTATAATTAGTGCTTTATGTGTCCTGATTAAGGAATTCTTACCTACCTCAAGTTTATGAAGAGTTTTTCTTGTATTATTTTATAGAAGCTTTGTTGTTTTACTTTTCACATTTTGATCTACAGTCCAGATGGTGTTTTCTGCGTGGTGTGAGTTGTGGATCAAGATTGAAAATTATTCATATTGATATGCAAGACCTAGAAATTTTATTGAAAAGACTTAACTTGCCTTTTAAATTTCAGTGTCATCTTTATTATCAATCAAGTGACATATATGTAGGGATCTGTTGCTCAACTCTGAATTCTGTTTCATATATGTATGATTTTATATCTCCATTCTGTGTTCTGTCTCATTGGCCTATGTTTTGTCTTAATAAAGTACTGTTGATTTAATATTATGTTAATTTTTGGTAATACCTCAAGCTTGCCCTTTTTTTTTTTTTCAAGATTCTCTTGCTCTTTTGGCCCTTTTCATTTCCATGTAAATTTTAGAATAAGCCAACCACTTATGCTGGGAAGAAAAAACCTAGTATTTTAATTGTAATTGTAATAAATGCATAAATGATATTTGGGAGAAGATTCATCTTGAAAATCCTGAGATTCTAATCTATTTTCTTAATATATCTTTCTACATGCTTAGATGTTTTTCTCTTAATAATGTTATTTCTAAACTGAATTGTGGTATCCATTTTATGTATCTCTAGATTAAATTTTCTATTTTTAAGGTTTATTTTATGTATATATATATTTTTATATCTCTGTTTATGAGAAAAATCAACTTGCAATTTTCCTGTCACGTAATTACCTATTGCATATTTATATCAAGGTTATGTTGGCCCCATAAAACAAACTGGTCAATATTTCTCTTTTTTCTCTTCACTAGAAGAGTTTGTATAACACTGCTTATTTAAATATTTGAAAAAACTCATCAGTGAAATTTTGAGTCTGACCTTGGCATTTTGGTTTTTATGTCTGATGTCTTGAGAAGCATTTCTATGACCTTAAATGTAGTAGAACTCTATATAATGTTTCATTTTTGCAGATTCATTTTTGTCTCACTTAGGCTGATAATCTCTGTGAAACAATATCCAACAGAGAATTAGGGAAACTTTCCAAAACAGTCATGTTTACCATCTAATAGATAAAGCATGAAAAAAGCCTGCTGCCAAATGTCTCCCAATGTGACACCCTCTGTAACCTTGCTATCTGCTTCAAAACTTCAGGATTTAACTTGTTTAAAAAATACTTTCATACACTCCATACATGCCCTGCCCCCGCAACACACACATTGTATTCTGAGATTCAGTATCAGCAGTGGTTAAAAAAGCAACTGAGAGAAAAATAAGGACCTACAGAAAGGAGAAAAAGTGTTTTATTTTTCCTCTGATTCAAGTATATTTTGGGATAAAGGAAACATCAGGAGGAGAAATTCTGTATCTCATCCCAATTTTATTTGTGTCCCTCTATTCTGGTGGAAATACTAAAAAGGTCTCCCACACATACCAAAAGGTGGGGAATGCCAAGAAAGCATCATTTTTTTCTGACATTTTCACATTACTCCTTTCCTCATTCTTCTCACCAGGCTGACTTTATATATAAACCCACTGTCTTTTCTTTCAGACTCATCCCTTTTAAGCAAAGTGGCACACATAGAAAGAGGTTAAAGAGTCTTGATAAGGTGAAAATTTTCAGCGTTGGCATGAGTCTCAGTCAAAGTTGGTGACAGACTGTGTTTGCTGATCAGAGTTCTAGAATGCAGGAAGATAAAGAATTTTTTTTTTTTAATGGAGGTGGCAATTTTAAAGTTCACAGTATTTGAAGTGTCTGGTTGCTCTTTCCAATTTTTTTTTATTCAAAAGATTTTTGCAAAGAGAAAATCTAAATTAGTTCTCAAAGCATTATGAGATACTTAAATGTCAGCATTTTAATTCCTGTGTATAATTTCTATGGAAAAAGAATAGCAAGTTGCCTCAAATCTCTCTCTTACTCTCTTTAAAGAATTGAAGACAGTCTGTAATCAATTGCTATGTCTAAAATCCAGAGCCAGATTGTACTGGGGTATTTAATACTATGACATAAACTGTCAGGGTTAGATAAAGATTGATGATAGAAAGACTTAAGAGTCCCGCAGGCGTTGATTTATATAAATGCGTTTGCCTTGTGGCCTGAAGCATTTCCTTGCATGCAGGATATAACCAAGATGTACAAAGTTGTCTGTCTTTATGACATGGAACCTCTGTGTGTAGACTAGTCCATCAATCAGTTGATTAACAGGTAGTTGTTGAGGGCCTACTAGGGGCTAAAAAGCTACTATGTTCACCACTATTTCATAAGTGTCACACTTATTCTTTGAAATGGTAAATACTGTTTACACAGGAGACACTTTGTTTTGCTTTAGAATTCTTTTTTTATCAATTTAAATACAGCTTAAATTCCATTTGCTTATTAAAATATAATCTGACATCTGTATAATAATATCATCCAACATCAGTAAAATAATAAAAATAAGTCCTATTAACCTTTTAAGATAATATATGTATATTTTTAATATAACTAAATAAATCAGACTAATAAAGCAGATGCAGCAAAACTGTTTTCTCCTTTCACTGACTTTCAAAGAGAAATTTAAAAAATAGATTTATGAAAGATTTTTGGAGGGTTAGAGATTACATTTGTATGTAGATTTATCTCAATATTCAGTATATGTATCCTCAAATGCTTTTTAATGTAAATCAGTGGGAGCATCTCCTTGTGCTGAAGGATGATATTTTTATGTTTTATATGCCACATTGGCCTCTATTTTACAGGTTGTTGCAGTTGTCTACTGCTGTTGAACAACCACCCCCAGCTCCACCTGAAACATATAATCTCTCATAGTTTTGTGGGTTGCAGGGCTCCTCTGGAGTTGTTGCCTGGGATTCCTTATGCAATTGTCATCAGATGGTGGCTGGGACTGGCATTATACATTGACACTATTGGGCTGGGTAGTTTTACCACAAAGGCAGCAGTTGATCCTTGATATCATCTTGCAGCTCACTAGTCTGTCTTCTGAAGCTCCTATGTGTGCCTTTACTGTGCAGTTTGGGTTTCTCACAGTAGAATGGCCGAGATCCCAGAGGGAACAAGTCAAAAATTACATATTCTGTGAAACAGGAGTAGGAGATTATAGCTCTGGATCAGAAAATTATCACAGGGTCACTTCTGTATCCTATTGGTCAAAGCAGTCACGGAACTTGCCCACATTTATGGGAATGGGAAATAAACTCCACATTTTGATAGGAATAGTGTCACATAATTTGTGGTCATCTTTAATCCAATATACAGCTCATCTGAGTACCAGTGTGAATCACGCATTTTCTAAACTGCTACATTTGCAGACTGCAGTGATAAAAACATCCCTAATAAAAAGGTTAACTAAACACTAAGACCCCAAACAGAGAGGCCACAGTGGTAATGATCATTGATCTTTCTCATGATTTATCTAGTTTTTAATTCATGCTACTATGTCTTTTTGCATGTCAATTTAAACCAATTTTCTGGGTTCTATTTCATGACACATTATAACAGGCATTTTACTGAAGTCAAAGTACAGAACATCTACTGTCTTCCTTCTTCTGTACATGATAAGAAAAGCTTTTAAGGAAACAACAGTAATTTGTTTTTAATATACACAATTAAATATAGTTATTCAAGGCTTTCTATTGTTGCTTCTGCACGCAAAATATTATTTTTCATCCTCCTTTACTAGCCATTCACAACTGTTTGTTTTATTTATTTTTTTCTGCAGTGAATCTTTCATTGCATTTTTTCTTAAAAAATAGAAGTTTTAAGTCAGTTTGGCAGATTCAGAAAAAATTACTCCATTTGTAAATCGTATGAAGTAGAATCAATTTTACTTCAAATGAAGTAGAAGCATTTACCAGAGGGTATCAGCAGCCTAAGGAATTTCATTTTCAATTCAACTAAAAGTATACTTCCTATGTAAAACGAAAATGTGTCGTGGTTATACAAAATATTGCTCTTTATTTTTTATTTTCTTGTAAATATTGCAGACCTTTCCTCCATGGAGAGACATGGGATCGTGGAGCTGTGCAAAAGATTTGGGTGTCCATTTTTCTTTCAGCTCAGAATAAATGATGAGAAGAGCCATAAACTTTGCAAGAGGCATTGTTAACCATTAGCATATCTGTAAGGGAAGTTTAAAGTCGTACTGTCATTCCCCCTAACCTGCAGACCCCCCTTGGATGCCTGAAACTGCATATAGTACCAAACCCTCTATATTTTATATTTTCTATACACAGGTACCTATGATAACATTTAATTTAGGAATTAGGCACAGTAAGAGATTCACAACAGTATCTCATAATAAAATGGAATGATTATAGCAATATACTGTAATAAAAAGTTATATGAATGTGGTGTCTCTCACACAATATCTCACTGTACTATACTGCAAATAACTGAAACCATGGAAAATGTAAACTATGGATAAGGAGGGACTACTGTAGAAGGTCTAGAAAACTTAAAATTACAGAGTAGAGAAGAATCGTTGAGAAGTGGCCAGACGCAGTGGGCTCATGACTGTAATCCTAGCACTTTCGGAGACCGAGCGGGGTGGATCACCTGAGGTCAGGAGTTCGAGACCAGCCTGGCCAACAGAACAAAACCCTGTCTCTACTAAAACTACAAAAATTAGCTGAGTGTGATGGCGCATGCCTGTAATCCCAGCTACTTGAGAGGCTGAGGCTGAGGCAGAAGAATCTTTTGAACCCAGTAGGCGGAGTTTGCAGTGAGCAGAGATCGCGCCACTGCACACCAGCCTGGGCGACAGAGCAAGATTGTGTCAAAACAAAAAACAACAATAAACAAACAAAAAAAAGGTGAGAGGGTCTAATGCAGAACAGAGAAGCTTTACATCAGAAGTACTGTTTTTGTATATTCTAAAGTCTCCTATGTGGACTTTCTGTGTAATTTGTTAAGACTGAATAATGACCGACCAAGAAATACTTCAGGAAATCAAATTTTTACTCAATTTTTAAAAAATCGAACTGCTAATGTAATTTCAGAGTATAATATTTTGAGAGTTAAAGAGATGCTTATTATTTAAAGTTTCCAGAAAGAAAATTTGGAAGGGAGATTATGGAACAATGTATACGAAATACATAAATCAGATTAGGGTTCTTGTAATACCTTTTACAATTATGAGAGGGTCACATGCTAATGGTTCTCAACTAATATTACCAGCTCCAACTTCTCTCCAGAGCTGCAGAAATACACAGTGGGCTATTGACTTAATTTTCCACCTAAATATTTCCACTCAAATTTTACCTATCTAAACCAGAACTCTTGTCTTCCCAACCCCTAGTTCCAATCTACTCCGTCCTTCATGTTCTCCATCTTAGTAAATTGAACAGTTTTTGAACAGTTTCTCAGGCTAAAAATTTGGAGTAAGTCATTTTTATTTGTTCATGTCTTCTCAGACTGTACATCAAATCCACCCAAAACTGTACCATGTATGACAGTCTCCACCATTACCACCCTCCTCTAAGCAATTATTATCTCTGATCTGAATTACAGCAAAAATCTCCCAAATGGATATTCTCTAACTCTACAGGTTTATTATTTGCCCAGTAGCCTGAATGATCCCCTGATCTTCACCCTCCAAAGGCTTCATGGTGCATTTTGGTTTCAATCCTAAAGCCATCTCTTGTCCTGAAGGCTCTCTTGGTGCTCGATTCTCTCTTCTGACTGACATCTTCTTCCACTCTCTTTACTGCTCACCAGGTCTCATTGCTGTTCCTAGTGCACTTCCTAGCACACTTCTACCTTAAGACCTTTGCACTTATCCCCTATCTTCAAATCCATTTGTCTGTCTCACTGCATCAGGTCTCTTTTTAAAGTTTCAATCCCAATCCCCACCCTACCAGTATAACTCTATTTTTTTTTCATAGCTTTTTACCACTATCTGACATAATATCTGTGTGCTGATTTATTTTCTTTTTCTCCTATTTAGCTCTAAGCTCCATAAATGCGGACTTTTAAAATTCATTGCAATATCCTCTACATCTAGAGCACTACTAAGCCCAGAGAGTTGGTGATTTATACATCTATATTGAATTACTTTTAAAATGAAACAAAGGCTGAGAGATATAAAATGACTATCTAAGGTGGCACAGCTTCTCAATGACCACTGGGACCTGGTACTTCCTTGCAATAATGCTTATGAATACATCTCTCCTGAAAAATACTAAGCTGCATAGAATTGGTTTAAAGCAGGTTTGGGGAATGTTGCTAACTGAAACTAAAAGCCTTCAAATATCCACTTCTTGTAAGACTTTGGAGGACCCTTGCTATTCTTCTCTTAGATTTAAATCTTTGTTATTAAATCCTATTTTCCCTTACCTCACAATATTACCAATTTCAACATATTTACTTTTATTCTATCTTTCTATCTTCACTTTTTTTGTATTGATCTCATGGATTTAAATAGTCGGAAACTCTGCTTTCACGCCATTCTCCTGCCTCAGCCTCTCCGAGTAGCTGGGACTACAGGCACTCGCCACCACGCCCGGCTAATTTTTTGTATTTTTAGTAGAGTGTTGGCCAGGCTGGTCTCGAACTCCTGACCTCAGATGATCCATCCATCTTGGCCTCCCAAAGTTCTGGGATTACAGGCATGAGCCACCGCGCCCGGCCAAGGCTGCTCTTGAAAAGGAGGGAAGGCCCAAAACCTGCCTGGGAGGTAGGGGCTCCTGCGCCATCTCGGCTCACTGCAAGCTCTACCTCCTGGGTTCACGCCATTCTCCTGCCTCAGCCTCTCCGAGTAGCTGGGACTACAGGCGTCCGCCACCACGCCTGGCTAAGTTTTTGTATTTTTAGTAGGGATGAGGTTTCACTGTGTTAGCTAGGATGTTCTCGATCTCCTGACCTCGTGATCCACCCACCTCGGCCTCACAAAGTTCTGGGATTACAGATGTGAGCCACCGTGCTCGGCCAACCACCTGCAATTTTCAAGACACATAGAGATGAAAAATAGGCAACAGGCCTTTTGGCTGGCCAGTCTGTTAATAAGGCACTATTCAAGTGAACAATGCACAATTCCTTATTGGGGTTTCCAGGTTTAGTAAATAAAAATACAAGACATCAGAAAAATTTAAATTCTCAATACATTATGAGTAATTTTTAGTATATGTATGTAACAAATGTTGCATGGAACATTGTTATTCTGATAATATGTTTTCATTATTTGTCTGAAATCAGTGTTTTATATTTTATCTGGCAACCTCACTTCTCATACTTCTTACTGCCTCCTATCTTTTGAGGTGCATGAAGAGTTTTCTGTTGTAAATGGGAAATGGAGGGGCCTTTCTGGTTTGGTAGCAGGGGCTACAGAACAGAGGACTAAAAAATGAGTTTGGATGGATATGTACCTGCGTCCTGCCTTGGATAGTCTTTAAGCTTCTGTAGTGGGACTAGAAGAGGCTGGGAGCTAACAGAGCTCCTTTCTTGAAAGGCTCTGTGGGACTGGGTGGGGGCTTGGTTGCTTCAGGACACAGGTGGCAACAAGCAGCCCTGCTTCTGGCTGAAACTCAACAATGACCTATTTCTTCAAGATCTGGTGGGGTGAGCAGCTTCAGGACCTGCGTATTATTTCTCTTAACAAGGACAATAGACCTCCTATGATGGGTTCAGTTAGTGACGGCAGCACTGGTACTGTCAATAGAGGTGTTAAGGAGACCTGATGTTGACACGTGGTAGCTAAGGTAGAGGGAAAAATATGAAGATATTGCATGGAATAGCAGTTGCCAAATTGTGGACGGACTCTTGAGGGAAGCTTAGCTTCCTGATTCATAAGAAATATGTTTATGTTAATTTGATTATGAATGGAAACCTGATCCAAATATACATAAGTTGTAAAGTAGGTTTCTTTTGAGTCGCTTACAATGACCAACACTCTCTGTCCAATAATATTTCTTCAAATTTTCAGGATGGACTTGTGTTTACTGATTAAGACCTAGTTAATGCAACATCTTTTATTTAAGCCTTCACTGATATTCCTGCCAAAACAACCTCTTCCATTCTATTTATATGGCTTACACATATTTACCTAATGTAATTTATCACTTTAATTATTTTATGTAATCATTTATACATTAATATATTTAAGTATATTTACTGACCACTTTCAATGGGCACTGTTTCAGACATTGAAGACAAAGCAGTATACAAAACAAATGGAAATTCCTCATAGTTCATTCTAGTGAAAGTAGACACATGGAAAACAGAACAAATTAGCAAAACATATTGTATAATTTCTGGGATGAATAGTGAATGGGCCTCAATTTTGGACCCCTCTTTATACTCACTCCATTTGCTATTAACTTTGCAGTATCTCCCACTTAAAAGGGTGGTGCTCATTTCTCTGCTCCTTGACCTTGTGTTTGACTAAGTGACTTGCTTTGCCTAGTAGTGTGAAGCAGACATGATAGTGCGCCAGTTTCAACTTTATCCTTTTGAAAGTCCTCACATTTGTCTACTTGCCCTCTTGCATTTCTGCCACAGTCATGAGAATAATATGCCTGGGTTAGCCCAGTGTTTCTAGAAAGAAGACCAGTGCCCCAGGAGGCAGAACAGAGCCTACCCAGTGGACCCAGGCTAGATCAGCAGTCACCCAGCAATGCTCAGCATAAATCAGATCCTTCAACTGACCCATATGCTTGTTAATTAAATAAATATATACGTTTTTATGCTACTAGGATTTCATGCTGAGATATGCTGCAGATTATGAAATATCTGGATGGCCATTCCATTGATTTTTTTTTGTCAGAGTAAGATAGAAACTGTTTATTTTTAAATTTTTAAATTTTTTTTTAAGGAGGAGTTAACATTTTATTATCTTTAACAGGGTCATTTAGGGCAAAAGCAAGGAAGCTACTGCAATAATCTAAGTGAGACATGATGGTGACCAAGATTGCCTAACATTTTCCACAGTTTTATTTGACTTTAGAGTCTTCCTGACTCTAGGCGCCTGACCTACTTTCTTTAGAGCCTTTACTTTAGACAACATGTAATTGTACATACTTTTTCTATCCCTTTGAGATATAAATATTTTTCAAAAGCCATTGGCCAATATTACAATCAATACTATCTTTCTCAAGTACCTGAGAACCATCCCTTTGGAATGTAATCACCGAGGATAATTACATCAAGGAAGACAGTGCCTCTATTCCCCAGTCTCTCTGGTAGGGCAAGGGCCTAATGTTCATGGGTGCTCCTTAGTGCACCTTAGCAAGCACAGGTGGCTGAACCACAGAAAGAAACTTTTAGCAAACTTCAGGACAAAACTCAATGTACTGGACACATTCCATTGATCAACATCTTTTCTAAGATCCACCAGTATTTTTCCTTTTACTTGTACTGTGATTTATTCAGTGTTCACTGCACAGGCAATGCAAGGGCATAGGCCAAACACTTGGGCTTCCCAAGGTCACAAGTTCTTTTTTCTTCAATTTGCACTTAAAAATCCTCCTGAAGGCTTAGCCTTGTGGGAAGAAGGTAACACCTCCAGGAGCCCTAACAGGTTTTCACATTAAAGATCTCAGAAAACCTCCTTCATGCTTCCATTAGGGAGAAAGGAAAGTAACCATTTTTAAATACATCCAGATTTTCCATTTTTCTTGATAAGGTCTGCCTTCAAGATAAAGTATTTTACTTAGAGCTTAACCTATTGTAGTTTTACCAGAGATAACTAACCTGGTGAAGCAGCCTCATTGTCTGGGATGCCACCCGAAGTTCTTTGTCTCACAGTTGAGGAAATCAAGAATGTGGACACTCCAAGGGTGAGGTTAGAGCAGAAGCTTAATAAGAGAAAGAAAGAAAGAAAGCTATCTGCCATTGAAAGGGGTTCCAAAAAAGAGTTGCCATTTTAACAGTTGAATGCAAAGGCTTTTATAAGAAACTGATGAGGGCTGGGCATCTCATTTGCATAAGGTGCTAATTTCTGGTAGCTCCACCCCATCGTCCAAATGAGCATGTGGGCCCTTAGCTTGAGTTACTCCATATTGCTTTGCTCCCCTTACTGTGCACATGTTAAGGGATGGAATTTTCCACTGGAGGCATGTTTGGGCAAGTCACTTGTGTAGCCTTTCTTATCTATGCAGCTGTGGGCTTGTCTTAGGCAAGCCCCTCTGTACAAGTTCCCTTATCTGTGCCTGCAGCTTGATTTTTTTAGGCTTTTCTTTTGTTTGAGAGAATTTAACCAAGGACCCACCCTAACTGACTGCCCTACTGGTTTCTTCCTTTCTCCTCTCTCACTAGGGAAGGGAAATATCCAACTCCAGGCCAATGTAGCCTTCAAGGCAGCAGCAGGGAAGTACTCAATTTTAGTACCCTCTAGCTTTTTTCTTTCTCTTAAGGTCTAGGGGTAAGGATAGTGTAAGGCAAAAATAAGACCTTAAGCCTCCTATTGACTGAGCAAACCCCCTCTTGGCCAAGGGGAGCTCAGAGAAACCTGAAAAACTGGATCCCTGGCCATGACAGGAAGGAAGGCGGGCCAAACACATCTTGTAACACTCCCTCCCTTTTGGAGTTTAGACACAACTCACCCACATTAAAATTAAAATAGAGATCATAAGACTGGCAAAATAGACATTTGCAGCATTAATATACTAAATTATAAACAAGACTTAAACCTATTCAAGTAAAGGTTAAGTCACACTCTACAGCCCATAAAATCTCCTTAAACAAGTTTTTTTGTTGTTGTTAACCTGGTATAATGTGGCTTCTTTTCAACCTGACTCTGTTATAACATCACATGACAGCAGGCCCTAAAAGCAATCAAAATATTTTACCCCAAAATATATTTCTTTGACATATTTTGAAATGACTGCCACAGTGCCAGCAGACTTAAATAGCCTTGCAAAGCTATTTTTGGTGGGAGAAATTTGAGTCTGTGGAGATCTCCATAAATGCAGCCAGGCCTTTCCTGGATCTAGGAGAGATTAACTGAGAATCTGACACCTTTAAAAATCTGAAAAGAGACATTTGACATCTATTCTCTTTGAGGGCTGTGACCTATGTGTCTTCATCTGCATAACAAGGGCCTTGGCCCCCACAACTCCTTTATCTTAACTTAGGCATTTTTTTTTTAATCTGTCTTCAAGTCTTTAATTAATAGCTTAATTATCTCAATGGGTTGTCAACTAAAGAATCCCTAAAACTCACCTAATGACTAGTAAGACTGCACTGGGATGTCCTGCCTTTTTGGATTGAATCAATGTATACCTTCCCTGTATCAATTTATGTCATTTTCTGTAGCTCCTGTCTCCCTAAAATGTACAAAACCAAACTGTAATCCAACCACTTTGGGGCTACTTATTAAAGGCTTCTTTGGTTTGTGTTTTTTCTTGGCTATAGTCACTCATACTGGCTCAGAATACACCTCTTTAACATATTTTACAGAGTGTGTTGTTTTTCGTTAAAAGTCCAAAACAATACTATAAGCCATTGTGAAGGCCCTAGCTAAGGGATACAGGCTCAGTAAAAGACAGAGACTTGAGCTAGGCTTGGTGGCTCACACCTTTTAAGAGTCTGAACTTCCTCAAATTACTCCTGGTAGTAACACCATTGTTGTAAAACCTATGATCAGTGCTTCAGATATTATGCAGACTCTGCATTCCAATGTACCAGCTGACACCACCCAGACCAGTAATCTGACTCAACCAGTTCTGTGATCCCACCTGGGGTTTACAATTTGGGGAGATTCAGATTCTTGCAAGGTGTGAGCCACCAAGCCCAGTTCAAGTCTCTGTCTTTTACTGAGCCTGTATCCCTTAGCTAGGGCCTTCACAATGGCTTATAGTTTTGTTTTGGACTTTTAATGAAAAAAAGATACTCCGTAAAATATTTTAAAGAGGTTTATTCTGAGCCAATATGAGCCAAAATACCAGCAATTTGCAAGGCCAAGGTAGGAGGATTACTTAAGCCCAGAAGTTTAAGACCAGCCTGGGTAACATAGTGAGACCCCATCTCACACACACAAAAAATTAAGACAGAGAGCTAATCAGTACTATAGAGTGCTTTTCTCTCCCTCCCCCAAACCTTGCCACCACATTAATAAGGCTCCTGTGTAATCATAACCACCCAACAGGTTCAACTTGTCTTCTGCCTACACAGAGCCTATTTGCCAAGACAAGAGAACCGTAATAGAGAAAGAATCATTCACTATGCAGGAGACCAGAGTTATGTTGTTACTCAAATCAGTTGCCCCCAAAACTTGGGAATAGGAGTTTTTAAAGATAATTTGGTGGATAGGGGCTGGGGAAGTGGAAACTGCTGACTGTCAGGTTGGAGATGGAATCATAGGGGTCAAAGTGAGTTTTTCTTGCTGTCTTCTGTTCCCAGAGGGGATCATGGAACTGGCTGAGTCAGATCTGGGTGATGTCAGCTGTGCATTGGAATGTAGGGTCTGCAAAATATCTGAAGCACTGATCTTAGGTTTTACAACAATGATGTTATTACCAGGAGCAATTTGGGGAGATTCAGACTCTTGCAACCAGAGGTCGTGTAGCTCCTAATTGTAATTTCTAATCTTGTTAGTCCTACAAAGGCAGACTGGTGCCCAGGCAGGAAGGGGGTTTGTTTTGGGAAACAGCTGTTGTCATCCTTATTTTAAACTATAAATTATGTTCCTCCCAAAGTTAGTGCCGACTATGCACAGGAATGAACAAGGACAACCTGGAATTTAGAAGCAAGATGTTTTTGGTTAGGTCAGATTCCTTTCACTGTCTCAGTTATAACTTTGTGATGGCAGTTTTGTAATGATAGAGGGATACAATTAAAAGAACAGTATTTTCAGACAATAATTAAGAAGTCACTAGGGAAACTGAAAGACAACAGAGAAGACAAAAATAAGAACACCAGAGGAAAGTTTGACCTCTGATACCTACAGCTATGGCAAACAGTAAACACATCCCAACCCCTAGCCAGATAAATCTAAAACCTCACACTATAGGCTGATTTCCTTAGTTCTTTTTACACAGTACAAATAGCCTGACTTGCCACAAAAATTACAGGGCATACTGAAAAGGAAAAAACAGCACACACAAAAACCCCACAGTTTGAAGAGTTAGCACAAGCATCAGTACCAGACTCATATAGTAGAGATTTGGGGATTATCAGACAATGAATTTCAAACTACTATAATTAATATGCTATGGGCTATAATGAAAGAAGTAGACAGCATACAAGAACAGATGGATAATGTAACCAAAGAGATGGAAACATTAAGAAAGAATGAAAAGGAAATGCTAGAATTTTTTTTAAAAAACACCATAATAAAAATGAGGAATGCCTTTGATGGTTCTACCAATAATAACTGAGAAAAGAATTAGTGAACTTGATGCCAACAGAAACTTCTAAAAATAAAATCTCAAAAGAAAGGAAAAGAATAAAAAAGATAGAAAAAATATCCAAAATCTGTGGGACAATTATAAAATGTATAACATAAGTATAATGAAATTGATCAGAACAAGGAGAAAAAAGAAAGGAACAAAAGAAAAGTTTGAAACAATTATGACAGAGAATTTCCCCAAACTAATGATAAACACCAAATTATACACATAGGAAGCTCAGAGGACACCAAGTAGAATAATATCAAGTAATCTATACTAGGCATATTACAATAAAAATTCATAACCAAAAATAAAAGACAAAAACATTTCAAAAGAAGTCAGAGGAAATAAAATACCATACCTATCAATGATCAAGGTTAAGGACTGTGTGAACGGCTCTTAAAAACTATAAAAGCAAGGAGAGAATAGAGTGAATTAGTTAATGTGTTAACAGAAAGAAAAGTATTGCCAGCCTAGAATTATGTACCCAGTGAAATTATCCTTTTATGGTGGAGGCAAAATAAAGATTTTTTTAAAGGAAAGACAAAAATTAATGGAATATGTTGCCAGTACACCTGCTTTGGAAGAAATGTGAAAAGAAGTTTGTCAGAAAGAAGAAAAATTATATGGGTCAGGAACTTGTACCAATATAAAGAAAGGAGCATTAAAAAATGAATAAATGAAAAAAATCCTTATTTTTATTTTTTATTAATCTATAAGATGACCACTTGTTCAAAATAATAATAGCAAAAATGTATTTAGTAATTATAGCTAATGAATACATGAAATAAATGACAAGAATTCGGAGAAAAAATAAACTATACAAAATAATTAAATTAGAGAATGCAGAAAAAAATAGAAGACCAAAATAGAACAAGGGCAATGAATAGAAAACAGTAACAAATATGGTACATATCAGTCCTAATTTATAAAAATGGTGTAAATACACCAATTACAGAGACGTTCAAGAGTTGTTTAAAAAATAAGACTTAACTATATGCTGTCCACAAGAAACTTATATATATGAATATCTCTAAAGTAAATAAAGATATACCATGCTAACACTAATCAAAAGAATGCTGGAGTAGATTTATACTATTAGATAAAGCAGATGTATTAGTTTGGGTTCTCCAGAGAAACAGAACCAATAGGAGATACATAGATGATAAATGAATAGACACATACATAGGGAGATAGGTTTATTATAACAAATTGGCCAACATGATTATGGGGTCTGACAGTTTCCAAGAACTGCAGTTGGCAAGCTGGAAAATAGAAGAGCTAATGCTGTAATTTCAGTCTGAGTCCCAAGGCCTAAGAAGCAGGAGAGTCAAAGGTGTACTTTCAGTCCAATTGCTGGCAGGGTTGAAACCTAGGAAAAGCTGATGTTCAGTTTAATGCAAATACAGGAGAAAAACAAAAAACAAAAAAACAATGTCCTAGCTCAAAGCCAGCCAGGTAGAAGGAATTCCCTTTTACTTATACTTTTTATTCTACTTAGTCCTTCAACTATTTGTGTTAACCCCATCTTCATTAAGAAGGGCAATCTGCTTCTCTTGGTCTATCAATTCAAATGTTCATTTCACCCTTCACAGATACATCCAGACACTCCTAGAATAATGCTTGCCAAATATCTAGGCATTCTGTGGCCCAGTCAAACTGACACATAAAGTTGACCATGATAACCGACTTCAGAGTAATAGAAATTATCAGGGAGAAAGAGGGGCATTACATAAAGACAAAATAATCAAATCTTCAAAAAAAAAAAAAAAAACCCGCAAAAATCCCAATGTATATGCACCTCTCAGCAGAGAATATCTAAATATTTGGGACAAAACCTGATTAAACTGCAAGGAGAAGTAAATAAATCTGTTACTGTAGCTAGAGACTTCAAACCCTTCTATCAGTAATTGCAAGATCCCGAAGGTAGAAAATCAGTGAGGACATGGTTGAACTGAACAGCAGCATCAATCAACTGGATTGAATTTACATTTACAGAATATGCTTCATCCAACATCAGCAGAATACACCCTCTTCTAAAGCTCATATGGCCACATTCTGGGCCATAAAACACACTTTAACAGATATAAAAGAACATAAATCATACAAAATTTTTTTGGACCAAAATGTGATTAAACTAGAAATCAATACGAAAAGATAGCTAGAAAATCCCAAAATACTTAGAGATAAAAAAACACACTTATAAATAGCACATGAGTCAAAGAAGTCTCAAGATAAATTAAAAAATATTTTGAATTAAAAAGAATAAAAATAGAACATTACAATTTGTGAGATGCAGTGAAACCAGTGCATAGCAAGAAGTTTATATCACTGGATGTTAGACAAGAAGACTAATTAAAAATCAATAATTTAAGCGTTAACTTAGGAAACTAGAAAAAGAAGAAAAAAACCCCAAAGTAAGATATATAATAGAGCAGAAATTAATAAAATTAAAAACAGAAAATTATTAAGAAAAACGACAAAATTAAAAACTAGTTTTTTAAAAACATCAAAAAATTGATTAACCTATAGCCTGGCCAACTAAGAAGGAAAGAGGGAACACACAAATTACTAATATCAGAAACCAAGAAGAGGCCATCACTACTGATCTCCTGTATTAGTCCATTTTCATGCTGCTGACAGAGACATACCCGAGACTGGGCAATTTACAAAAGAAAGGTTTAATGGACTTACACTTCCACATGGCTGGGGAAGCCACACAATTGATGGAAGGCAAAGAGGAGCAAGTCCCATCTTTCATGGATGGCAGCAAGCAAAGAGAGCTTGTTCAGAGAAACTCCCATTTTTAAAACCATCAGATTTCACGAGACTCATTCACTGTCACAAGAACAGTGTGGGAAAGACCTGCCCCCATAATTTAATCACCTCCCACTGGGTTCATCCCATGACACGTGGGAATTGTGGGAATTATAATTCAAGATGAGTTTTGAGTGGGGATACAGCCAAACCATATCAGCTCCTTAAAGAAGTTGAATTAATAATTAATAACCTTTTAAAACAAAGCACACCAAGCCCAGATAGACTGATTGGTAAATTCTACCAAAGATGTAAGCAAGAAATTATACCAATTA
The DNA here is from genome assembly GCF_009828535.3 of Hylobates moloch. Lineage (NCBI taxonomy): Eukaryota > Metazoa > Chordata > Mammalia > Primates > Hylobatidae > Hylobates > Hylobates moloch. The sequence goes on from NW_026652283.1 coordinate 93,910,140, forward strand.
TCTACAATCTTTTCCAGGAAACAGAATACTCACTTTTTGATGCCAGTATCATCTTAATGCCAGAATCAGACAAAGACATTACAGAAAAGTAAACTGCAGACCAAACTGCTCATAAAATAGATGCAAAAAACTTAACAATATAACATAACAATGCATGAAAAGAATTACATGACTAGCTGGGATTTATTTCAGGTATGCAATGCATAATATCGCGTGAAAAGAGTTATATGACTAACTGGGATTTATTTCATTTATGCAAGGCTGATTTGAAAAATCAATGATTGTAATCTATCACATCAACAGGATAAAGAAGAAAACCTATCATATCAATTGATGAAAAGAAAGCATTTGACAAAATCCAATAGCCATTCATGACAAAACTTCTCCTCAAGGTAGGAAGAGAGAAGAATTTCCTCTATTAACAAAAGACATTTACAAAAAAACCTTATAAGTAACATTATACTTAATTGTGAGAAACTAGATACTTTCCCACCGAGATCAGGAGCAAGGCAAGGACGTCCACTTTCACCATTCCTATTTAACATTGTATTGGAAGTTCTAGCTAATGTCATAAGAAAGAAAAACATTTTTTTTTTTTTGAAATGGAGTCTCGCTCTGTCACCCAGGTTGGAGTGCAGTGGCGCAATCTCGGCTCACTGCAAGCTCCGTCTGCCGGGTTCACGCCATTCTCCTGCCTCAGCCTCTCCGAGTAGCTGGGACTACAGGCTCCCGCCACCATGCCTGGCTAATTTTTTGTATTTTTAGTAGAGACGGGGTTTCACCGTGGTCTCGATCTCCTGACCTCATGATCCGCCCGCCTCGGCCTCCCAAAGTGCTGGGATTACAAGCGTGAGCCACCGCGCCCGGCCAAAAGAAAAACATTTTTAAAAAAGATATACAGATTAGGCAAATTATCATCATTCACAGATGACATAATTGTCTATATAGGAAATCCAAAAGAATTAACCACCACAAAAAAATCCTGAAACAAAAAGGCAACTATAATAAGTTTGCATAATGTAAAGTTAATATACGTAAGTACATCACTTTCTTATAAACAATCAACAATAAAATTTTGAAATTAATAATACAATACCATATATAATACAAAATGAAATAGTTATTAACCTAACAAATATGTACTAGATTTACATAAGGAAACTGTAAAATTCTGATGAAATAAACTAAAGAAGCATAAATAAGTGGGGAGATATTGACTGTTTATGAATAGGAAGACTCAATATTTATCAAGATAACAGTCCCTCACAAGTTGCTCTGTATATTCCATGCAATTCCATTCACAATCCTGATGTTATTTTGTGGATATTCACAAACTGATTCTAGAGTTTATATGGAAAGGCAATGTCTCAGAATAGCGAATACAATATTGAATGAGAATAACAAAATCAGAGAACTGACAGTACCCAAATTAAAGATTTTAAAGCTGCAATAATCAAGGTAGCATGTATTGGCAAATAAATGGACAGATAGGCCAATGGAAAGAAAATAAAAGATCCAGAAACAGACCCATATAGATACATTCAACTGGTATTTGACAAAGTAGTAAAGACATTTTAATGGACAAAAGATAGTATTTTCTACAAATGGTGCTGAAATATCTGGAGATGGACATGCAAAAAATGAATCTAGATGGAGACCTCAGACCTTTCACAAAAACTGATTAATAATGGATTATAGACCTACTTGTAAAATGTAAAAACTGTTTTTACAGTTAAATCCCCTAGTAGACAGTAACATAGGAGAAAATCTAGGTGACCTTGGATTTAGTTATGATGTCTTAGATTCAACATCAAAAATACGATCTACTAAAAGAAAAAATGATAAGTTGGATTTCACTAAAATTAAAAATTTCTGCTGCACAAAAACACTGTTAAGAGAATGAAAAGATAAGGCATAGACTGGGAGACTATTTTTGTAAAACACATACAGATAAAATGTTTGTATCCAAAATATACAAAGAACTCTTGAAACTCATCAATAACAAACAGTGTAATTAGAAAACTGGCAAAAGATCTGAACAGACACCTTAATAAAGAAGAGAAACAAATGGCAAAGAAGCATATGAAAAGATATTCAACATTATATGTCATTAGGGAAATGCAGATTAAAGCATGATACCACCATACACCTATTAGAATAGTCAAAATCTGGAACACTAACAACACCAAATGCCGGCCAGGATGTGGAGCAACAGGAACACTCATCCATTGTTGGTGGGAATGCAAAATGATACAGCCACTTCAAAAGACAGTTTGGTAGTTCCTTACAAAATAAGCATACTCTTACCATATGATCCAGCATTATGCTCCTTGATATTTCCCCAAATGAGTTAAAAAATTACATCTACACAAAAAACCTGCATGTACATTATATAGCACCTATATTCATAACTGCCAAACGTGGAAGCACCTAAAGACATTGGATTCACTAAAGATGTCCTTCAGCTGGTGAGTGGTAATCAAAATGTGGTACATCTATACAGTGGAATATTATTCAGTAACAAAAAGAAATGAGCTATCAAGCCACTGAAAGACATTAAAGATTCTTAAATTTATGTTGGTAAGTGAAATAAGGCAATCTGAAAAGTCTATATACTCTGATTCCAATTATAAGACCTATGGCATGCAAAACTTTGGAGATCATTGTTTGGCAGAAGCTTGGAGGGATGAAAAAGGGGATGAGTAGGTGAATCATGGGATTTTTAGAAGTAATAGAGAAGCTATTATTCTGCATAATATTGTAATGGTGGATATATGCTATATATTTGTCAAAACTTACAGAATCTATAACACAAAGAGTGAACCCTAAACTATGGACTTTGGTTTAGTATAGTAATAAAGTATCAATATTGACTTATTGTTTGTAACAAATGTGACACACTAATATAAAATGTTAAAAATAGGGAAAATTAGTGGGAGATGAGGGATATTTGGGAATTGTTTGTACTTTTCCCTTATTTTTTTCCTAAATGTAAACGTGTTCCAAAAAGTAAAATTTATTAATTTTTAAAATGTACATTCATATCAAAAGGCCTATCAAAATAATAACATTTATTGCTAAAATTAAAGACATTTTAAGAATAATTCTGACTACATGCAAATGTGGGTTTATGGGGTACTCTTTTGAAGGTAGCTCGCCTATGATGACTCACACTTTTGAAATATTTGATATATCCTAAATTGCACTTTAATAAAATTCCCATGTGTATCGTTGGATTGAAAGATAAAAGAACACTTCAATATTTTGTTTCAGTGAAATTGAATTCAGACTGATTTCTCTTTCTTTATTGCAATAGTCTTTCTTCCCTGTTTAATTTTTGTCTGGTGAAATTTTTGCTTTGAAAATGGTGACTTGGATTATGGTGACTTGGAAATAATGGGGATGGTGACAGGAGGCAGATTCTGGATACAGCTTGAAGGAGAATCTGACAAGGTTTGCTGAGGGATTGGATGTGAAAAGTGAGAGAAAGACTTGAGTTAAATTTTATTTCAAGGCATATTGACCCGAGCAATTGAAAACATGAAGTTGCCAATAACTGAGATTGGGAAGACAGCAAGGGAAAATGCATTGGAATGGGAAGAAGATGAAGGAATTGATTTTAGAGAAACTAAGTGTGAAAACCCAATTAGATATTCAAGTGGATTTTCTGAATAAACAAGATGCAAGATACATAAGGCTGGAGTTTGAGGGAGAGAGGTCTTTATTAGAAATATACATGTCAAGCAATATTTAAAGCCATGAATGGATAAATATTACCAAGGAGGTGTATATATTTATTTAACAAAATAAATCCAGGTATGAAGTTATGTGGCATTCAGAACCAAACAACATTTGGAAGGAGAAGCCAGTAAGTTAGGAGGAAAACAGCAGGTGGAAAGATGCAGGGCAACAATGTCTTTCAAAGAGGAGAGAGTGCTCAACTCTATCTAATCCTACTGATAGGTAGGATACTCATTTAGTGTCCAAATTTGAACACTTTTAAGCATGAATACTGGCACTATTAATACCTGTAATAGGACAATGGTTAAAATCAGTGATTGTTACAGCCTAACCAGGGCACATGGCTACTTACTGTATTGTACTATGAAAATAGAATTGATCATGGGATTTACCAGTGTGGAAGTCAGAGATAATCCTGAAAAGAGCAGTTTCATAGGAGTGGCAGGGGCAAAAGACTGATTTGAGAAGATGTAGGAAATGATAGAAGAGTTATTAGAGACAGTGAGTATAAAAGACATGAGGCATTTTGTCATAAAAGATTTCAGGGAAATAGGCAGTAGCTGGAGTCATAAATAGGGAAGGAAATACTTTTTTTTTAAAGAGATAGAAAAAAACCAGCATGTCTGTATGCTGATTGGAATAAGGCAGTAGAAAGGAAAGTTGGATGACGTGAAACTTTGCATTAGAAAGTGGAGGAGTGCCGGTGTGATGCTCCTGAGATAGTGATGCTCCTTTCCAATTTCACATTTGGGAGGAAGTGTGTTCTTGTGCAAAGATAGAGGTAGCCTTAACAAAAGGCACCATGAACTTATCCACAGTAACAGCAGGGAAAGCCAATTTATGGGCATGGATGTTAGTAGGCAGGTACGGGTGGGGTCTCAAAAAAGTTTCTTCTCATTGTTTGCATTTTGTCTGTGAAGTAGCAAGGTCGTCATCAGAGAAGAAGAAAACAGATTAGAGTCTGGGTACAGTGACTCATGCCTATAATTCTAGCATTTTGAGAGGCCATGGCGGGAGAACCACTTGAGAACAGGAGTTCAAGATAAGTCTGGGAAATGGTGAGATCCCTATCTCTGAAAAAAAAAAAAAAATCTACTCAGGAGGCTGAGGTGGGAGGATCACTTGAGCCCAGGAGTTCAAGACTGCAGCGAGCTATGATCACTGCACTCCAGCACGACAGCCTGGGTGACACACCGAAACCCTGTCTCAAAAGAAGAAGAAAAAGGAGGAGGAGGAGAAAGATTAGAGGGATAGATTATGGCTTGGCTATTATAGGTCTACTTGAGATTAGTGGTTATGACTTTAAAGTAAGAACAGTCAGCATAAGTGTGTTTTTCTCCTTCCATACATAGCTATGGAGGTTTATGTATAAGTAGATGACAATTTATATTTCACCAGGGTTATTGGTTTTCCAATTGAGTAAATAAAATAAGAGAAAGGAAAAATATATTCAAGATACAAAATTGACTGTGGAATCTGTTTTATACAAGGAAGCATTTGAAAGCATGAAAAGGTTAAGGTCAGAGGTAAAAAGATGGTATGATCAGAAATGAATGATTCAGAAGTCTTTGTGGGTTGAATACTGTTTGTTGTTGGGTAAGAAATTAAGTCAACTTAAAAGAGAGTAGGTTAAGTTCAAGATTGTGAAGAATTGGCCGGCCAGGCACAGTGGCTCACACCTATTATCCTAGCACTTTGGGAGGGTGGACCATGAGGTCAAGAGATCAAGACCATCCTGGCCAACATGTGGAAGCCCTATCTATACTAAAAATACAAAAAATTAACCGGGTGTGGTGGTGGGTGCCTGTATTCCCAGCTACTCGGGTGGCTGAGGCAGGAGAGTTGCTTGAACCTGGGAGGCAGAGGATGCAGTGAGACAAGATTGTGCCACTGTACTCCAGCTTGGTGACAGAGCAAGATTCCTTCTCAAAAAAAAAAAAAAAAAAAAAAAGGATTGTGAAGAATTTCAATCACTGACAATGGGAAGGTTTAGGTATGACCATGGCTTAGATAGGGTGAAGGACAAGCTCATTGAGAAGAGGAAGTCAAGGAACTGAGAGATCAGTGTATCAGAAGATTAGGTGAATACTGATGTTATCAAAGATTATGACCAGCAGAATATAATGGAGAGTGCCTGTGCTAGGAGCCAAAATCTTCAAGGAAGAGAAAATATCCTCTATTTGTTGTTGACTGACTCTAATAATGAAGGCAGCGGACAGTATGTGAAAATATGAAACTTAAATTTGGCTTTTGATGGTAGAGGGAAATGAAGTGGTGGATAAAAGACATGAAGACCAAAAAGCACTTATCCTAGCTATTTTATATTATTGAATTATTTTTCTAAGAAATTATAATGGCCACTGATATTTCCCAGAGGAAAAGTGCAGAATATTCTAGCCATATTTTATTTTATTATTTTTTTTTTATTTCAACAAATTTAGGGGTACAAATGGTTTTAGTTAACATAGATGAATTATATAGTGGTAAAGCCTAGGAATTTAATGCACTAATTATCCACGTAGTATACATTGTACCCAACAGGTGGTTTTTCATCCCTCATCCTCCTCCCATCCTTCCCCCTTCTGAATCTCCAAGATCCATTATGCCATTCTATATGCCTTTGCATACCCATAGCTTAGATCCCACTTATAAGTGAGAACATGCAGTATCTGGTTTTCAATTCCTCAGTTTCTTCACTTAGAATAATGGCCTCCAGTTCCATCCAAGTTGCTGCAAAATACATTATTTTGTTCTTTATTTATGGCTGAGTAGTATTCTATAGTGTATGTATACCACATTTTATCCACTTATCCTTTGATGGGCACTTATGTTGATTTCATGTTTTTCAATTGTGAATTGTACTGTATTAAACATATGCATGCAGGTGTGTTTTTGATGTAATAACTTCTCTTCCTTTGGGTAGATACGTGGTAGTGGGATTGCTGGATCAAATTGTAGATCTACTTTTAATTTTTTGAGAAATCTCCATACTGTTTTCCATAGAGGCTGTACACATTTACATTCCAACAGCAATGTCAAAGCATTCTCAAGCAATATTTTTTTTTAAAACGAACCAATTCTCCTTGGTTAGTTTTATATACAGGGAAAAATAAAAATGCCCCCTTCCTCAGTCGATTTCCCTTCTTCCATTTTTGTCCCAACAAACCTAGAAGATTGCCCCTCTTAGAGCCTGATATTCCTAATAGGCTGGGCTCATTAGCTCTCATCATTTCTCCATATTCTAGTTCCCTTTGCAATCAGTATGTGCAGCTTCAGATTTTATGGTAATGTTCTGAGTCACAATTTAATGGTTAGCCTTTCACATTCAGAACACATTTGGTGGTGAAGCTCATTATAAATAATATCCTTTTATCAGTAGAATTGAAATTCCCATTACTTGTTACAGGGGCTTAAATAGCTACAGTTTAATTAACTAATGATGCCTTTCTGAGGACAGTCAAATGGCATCTTCTAAATTGTGTTTTCACAGGCAGTACACAGGTCGTTACCAGGGCGGCACTGGGAACAAGAGGGTGAAGCTATGGCACGCTCAGCCTCCTGGTCACAAACTGCTTTCTAGCTCAGCAGGGAAAGATGTGCTGTGTACTGAGAGAGCACTCACGGTTCATGGCTTACTTGTAAATTTAATCAAATTGTCATTTTGCATCATTTGTCCATTTCATTTTGACTTAAGATTTTATATTCTCTTCTGTGATGAGGAAATTATCAGTTAGTGCTAGAATTCTTTTTTTTTTTTTTTTTTTTGAGATGGAGTCTCGCTCTACTGCCCAGGCTGGAGTGCAGTGGCGTGATCTCGGCTCGCTGCAAGCTCCACCTCCTGGGTTCACGCCATTCTCCTGCCTCAGCCTCCCAAATAGCTGGGACCACAGGCGCCCACCACCACACCTGGCTAATTTTTTTGTATTTTTAGTAGATATGGGGTTTCACTGTGTTAGCCAGGATGGTCTCGATCTCTGGACCTCGTGATCCGCCCGCCTCAGCCTCCCAAGGTGCTGGGATTACAGGCTAGAAGATGCTCTTTTGAAAGATGATTCCTGAATTGAAATGTTGGGAGTTACTAATCTATTTGAAAACATATTCAGTATTATCTGGAAGATGCCGAATCTCACCTAAAGATGCCAATATTCCCCAAAAAGATCTTCAAAAATAAATATTAAGTGCTGCTTTAAAAAAATTATCTTGGTAAAATTCCTCGTTTTATGATGGGGAAGGGGGCGCTGAATTATAAGGGAAGAGAGAAAATCCATTGCAGTGCATAAATCTACATAAAATATCTTTATTTGACCTAGTCTCAAAAGACATAATCTAAACTGTACTACTCACTAAACAATAGTTCCTACAAATCTGCTAACTAGACCAGCCCTTGTCTTGATTATGTTATCCAGGAAAGTCCAGGGCCATGGGAAAGGTGCGTGACTAGGAGGAAATACGTAAATTAATATTAATGTACATACATATTTACGTTCTTGCATATTAGTGCTACTAATGGCTACTTATCTGTGTGTGATTTTTGCATACATCATTCACTAGTGGTTCACTTAAACAATTCTATGAGATAAAACCAGGGACTCTTAGACCAGAGTCCCATTGTTTTCGGATAGGGATCTACTTACTATTCAATAGTACTTTTGCCTCAGCTTTTTAATGACATCTCAATATGACAGTTTTTACCTTTATTTCTTCCTTGTGCTTTTTCCCAATCTTGTAGTTATACTTTCTCAATAGCTACTTGCATTAAGAGGCAAGGCCTTGAGTATCTCTGGCCTTTAAAGCGTCCATATCTAGATGCTTTGACTACAGCATTAGTGGTATACCATAGATTATATTTCCAGTCATTTAAGTCCCACACCTATAAGCTCTCCATGGTCTCAGAAACCTCTTGAGCTGCATAGATTGTGTTTGGCATTCACCATTTAATCACTTTGAACTCATGGCCAGGGCTGGTATACACTGACAGCCACACCTCTGCAGCCTCTCTATCTTCCAAGAATTCTGTTTCCTGTTTCCCCTTATACACTGGTAAAATTTTTTCTGCATCTCTGCTTCCTCAGTGCAGCCCCTTGGAAGGGTATGTGTATCTACATTTTTGGAATAGCCTGGGCTTCAGCAGAAGTGCCATTTTCATGACTATTTCCCCAAGAGAAGCCAGGAAATTTCAGTATCATCTCAGAGTTCTCCCTCTCTTTCTCCACATCCAATCAGTCACTGATTCCTGCTAATTTTACCTCTTGTATTCCTCTAAAATCCATTTATTTTTCCCTTCCCCATTGCTGCTGCTTTTGCTGTAGTTCAGGTCTCATCAGTCTTGCTTGGACTATTAAATAAGACGTCTTCCCTGCCTCCCTTTCTGCAGCACCACACCAACCCATCCATCTATCACAGAATAGATGCCAGAATAATCTTACAAATACCCATGATATACATGAAAACATTGAATAGTAATATTTGAAGTGTAACATTAAATTCGTTTTGGCATTATCTATTTCTTTTCTTTTTTTTTTTTTTTTTTGAGACAAGAGTCTCACTCTGTCACCCAGGCTGGAGTGCAGTGGTGCAATCTCGGCTCACTGCAAGCTCCGCCTCCCGGGTTCACGCCATTCTCCTGCCTCAGCCTCTCCGAGTAGCTGGGACTACAGATGCCCACCACCATGCCCGGCTAATTTTTTTTTTTTTGTATTTTTAGTAGAGACAGGGTTTCACCGTGGTCTCGATCTCCTGACCTGGTGATCCGCCCTCCTCAGCCTCCCAAAGTGCTGGGATTACAAGCGTGAGCCACCGCGCCCGGCGGCATTATCTATTTCTAAGCAATTTTTAAGTTATGCCATCATTCAACACCTTGATAAGTATGTTATAGATACTATTGTAAGTAATGAGGAATATAGAGAATGGTCAGGGAAGGTTCCTTCCTATACTCAGTTCACAGTAAGTATTCTCTTGTAAACTACATTTCAGTAAGCAATTGCCAGCCTCACTCTGAGTTAATACATGCTGTTCCATCAACACAGAGGGCTCATCTCTCATCCTCTATCAAAGCTCTTATTATCTTTAAAGAACCATGTCAAATGCCATCTTTCTTTGAAGCTGTCCTAGAACCTACAAGTTGGAATTACTGATTATCATTCAAGCATGAGGGCAAAGAAACAACATTCAAAAATACCTAAGACATCTTAAAGGACAGATTTTTCTTGAGACTTTTTTGAAGAATCTACTGGAAGAGTAATTTTAGCCTATGAGAATAGACAAAAAATACAATATGTGGCTATAAAACAAGCAGACAAAATTTAGATATGTATAGTTAAAAATAGGAAAAGTGTTAAATAAAGTGAGATAAAAATGTAAGAACTAGGTCTTGGTACTGCAGTATTTTTTTAAAAATTTATTCAATAATCTAAAGAGAGTCCTTAGATTGGATTAATTATCCAATTGTGTGTGATTTATACAATACATTTAAAAAGTAAAAGAACTAGACATCTAATTTGAAAATGTGGCAAAAATCAGCATTTGCCCCTTTTTCTTTTGAGAAATCCTCTCAAAATATCAAGGGGAATCAGAAGTAAAAATGTAAATGTGTATTCAGTGAAACATGAAGAAAGCTGAAAATATGAACCACAAGATAAGAGAAATGACTGCCCAAAGTACTTGAAACGGAACAGAGGCATAAGAGAAGAAATTTTTGAATGCACACACGCAGTGGCAGAGCTCAGAAGGAGCCAGCCAATTACACTGCTAAAGGTGGGGAGCATAACCTGGAGGACCAAACAAAAAATCTCTCCTTTTCAAGAGTGAAAATGAGGTGCTTACGGTCGAGGGAACATCTTTTCTAGACCTAGTTTAGTGCTGTAAACCAAAGGAGGAGGGCTGAATAAGGTTTCCCACAAATAACTCAAATTTGGAAGAAGGACTCTGTCTATTTGCGGGGAGAAACAAAGAGGTTTTGCCTAGAAAACAACCTCACAGCAGTCCATCTCCCTTGGCTGGGAAAAATGAAAGATTGAAATGACTCACATGCATAAATATGTATAAAAAAACAAAATGTCTGCTAGGTTTGAACACTGCCTCACTGTATTTCCCTACATCTCACCTGCCAAAAAATTGTTTATGGAAAATTCCACTTTCTAAAAATAACAGGGCTTAAAGGTTCTAGAGTAGAAAACTCTTCCATCACCCACCCCCAAATTACTACCTTAACACAAGCAAAGCAAAAGAAAACAAGCAACACCACCAGAACAAGAGAGAAAGGCTGGCCGGGGTCTTGGACTGACTTCAGTAACTGCATCTGGGCTGCTTTAACTTCCTCTGCTATGAGACTATAGAACAACTAATGACTCAATAACTTCCTCATTCAGGATGTTATCTTTTGAAATGCCCTTGGAATAGTCCTTCAAGTTGGCAAGTGATCTCATTTAGCAATCTTTAAGGCATTTCAAAATTTGGTACAACTTTCTTAACTTTTCTGAAATATTGAAAATATTTTGTTTTGCACAACTGAAAGCAAGAGATTGCCCTGTGGAGTTGTAGATGATTTCTTTTATTTTTTGGCAATATGAATTTAGTGAGGTCCAATGACACAACCTGCCCTAATTTTATTGTGGAATAAAGTGCATTTATAATATATATCTGTGTGTCTTCTGTAGCACTAGGCATGCAGGACATCATGGAGGAACAATTCAAGGCTAATAAGGTATCTTTTCCAAAGACGTTTGGATGTAGGCCCTTGGATGCTGAATTTAAGAAGATACCACTTTTGTCACTCCTATAAAGTAGCAAAGGTGCCCAGTGGTCTATCAGAGAGCATTTGCCATATCAAGAGTCATTGAAAAGTATTCATTCTTTTGTGTAGGAACCCAACTTCTGAGATTTTCTCCCAGAAAGAAATCCAAAAGGAAATATGCTCTTTAAAGAGAAATTTTTATTTCATGATTTAATATAGAAGTGAGAATTAGAAAACATCTAAAGTCTGGTGGTAATGCAGGCATCTGCCATATGGGGTGTCTATGTATGGAAATAGAACCTAAACAGAGGACTGGACATATGAAACAGCAACTAGAGTTTGGGGATACTAGGGCAGATGGTATTTGGGGGGCAAGCTACTACAGAAAAGAGAAACAGAGCGAAGGAGTCATGAAAATCTGTGTAAAAATATGCTATTCCTGGTCAGGGTGATGTGGGAGGCCCAGCTGAGTACAGTTGCTGGGAAGCTGAAAGCTGAATAGTAATTTCAGAGATCACACAAGGCTGAGGAGACTCAACTAGATGGAATACTCATCATGGATATCTTTCTAAAGTGTTTACTTTTATGAAATTCTTACAGTGCTACAAATCATAAGGATTTGATGTGTAAGTTACATTTGTAATTTTCAGAAATTTCATATTACGACCTTAGACATTTAATCGTTGGGTACCTGGACAATTTCTAAATAAAAAAACCCATAAAACAGTATTCATTAATCTAACATTAATTTACTGTTACCTTTTAAATAACTAGAAATTATAAAATATTTAAAAGTTTTTTACATATTATTTTTGATGATTATTGCAACTCGAAATCATTAAAATTACAAAAGTAGTCATTTTTATAATAGCAAGTTATTGAATTTCTGTTCTCTAGTTTTCCCCTGTGCTTAGAGAAAACAGTTTAATTAAATATAATAAGTATTAAATATGATAAGTATAAATAGTATAAGGAGTTATTCTATTTCAATAATTCAATATTTAATATGTATAAAAATATCATATTTGTTTCTAAAGTTATTGTAGTTTATGAATAAGATTGATTCCATAGGATATGCATTATTTAACATTCTGACAATTATATTTTCAAATATAGTCAAAACTTTAAATTTATTACCTATTTATATGTTTATGTGTATTTTCATGACAAAAAGACATATTAATAAATTGTATGCTGAAAATTATTACATGAGTAATATACAAAAGGAATAAAATCAAAATATATTTTTTTCTGTAAAATCAGTATTTTGTGCCCAGATTTGTAAAGTTTCCTCCTTAGACCAAAAATATTCTTTTAATCTCTGTATCCTTTTATATTCTTTAATAATTAAATATCATTATTTTTTACTTTAAAAAAGTTAAGTTCCTGATAATCACTTCTGTTTATTGTATAGTTTGGGCAATGCTACTTTAAAATATTTCTTGTCTCTAGATATTTATGATTAAATCTTGTCTGCTTTGACAATATTTTTATGTGCCTTTTCCAAATTTAGACCTTGAATTCAGAATAATAAAGCTACTACTATACCTTTTATGCTTAAACAGAGTTTTGATTTTCTAAAAGGGCTAGTAAATGACAAAATTTTGCTTCTTCACTCTGTAAAATAAAGAAGAATATGAATATTTTGTTTTGTCTAGCATTCTCCAAATTTTAATTAATTCAAGACTGTATGAGAACTTGTTTATTTACCAAATTTGGGGGAAAACTGGTGAATCTGAAAGAGATTTTATCCTTCTAGGTTAATCCTGCATGAATAAAATATGTTGACATTCTTTAATGTTTATATGCTTTTCAAGTTAAAAGAAATATATTCATATTGAAGCACAGAGACTGGTAGAATAACTTTTTACATCAATAATTTTTTCCAGGATTTTAGATTAACAAACTCTTTTTATAAAAAGAGGGCTTACGGAAGATCTGGACAGGGACTAAGGCTATTAACCCAATTACACTGATATCATCAGAGGCTTATTGCTTACCTCAGTCTTTTTTTACTTAACTCCAGTAGTCAAAAACTACCCACCCATCTAAGTGCTATAGCAGTAATGGCAGATGTATTAAAGTTCCAGTTTAGTTTTAAGGTCTCCACTAAATGCTTTACTGACCCTTCTGTGGGCAAAAAGCCCCCTAAACTTCTGGCCCAGTTGCCTGAACTTCTGTAAAGTATTGCATTTGCACACCACTATAAATGGCTGTAACGCTCTTATCAGCCACCGTCTTTCCCCTACCCAAATACAGACAACCCATAATTTTTACCTCAGTTAAGAAACTATCCATACCCTGCATAGAGCTTCTAGGGATTTTGTGGGATAATACTGAGGTCTTTGTATATGTTGAGGGTTCATATATAAAAATAAAGAATAAAGATCGTCAAGCAGAGTATTATGTTAGATCTAATTTTACACTTGAAATAATAAGCCTCTCCCCAAGATTCAATAGGTTCCAATAGCAGAGTTAATTGTCTTTGCCTGTATCTACCAGCTAGCAAAAGACAAAATGGCAGATATTTATATTAATAGTGGGTATTATTTCAGGTTTGCCTACTACTTTGTAGTGTTTCAGAAAAATAGAGAGTGACTGACTGCTATAGAAACCCCTACAAAATCAGAATCAAATGGGAGATTATTTAGAAGCTTTCCAACTGTAATAGTCATCTTTCTGTTGGGAGCAGCTTAGCTAGCTGTTTCTGGCTCAAGGTCTCCCATGAAGTTGCAGTCAAGCTGTCAGCTGGGACTGCAGTCATTTGAAGACTTCCAAACTCATGTGGTTATTGGCAGGCCTCAGTTTCTCCCTGGCTGTAGGCTGGAGTCCTCACCACATGGGACTTTCCATAGGCCATCTGAGTGTCCCGAAGACACTGGCTGGCTTCCCCAGAATGAGTGATCCAAGAGACAGAGAAACCAAAGATGACAGCTGAAGTCTTTGATAACCTAATATCAGAAGTGACATGCCATCAGTTCTGCTATATGTAGAGTAACTTACCATATAATGGTAAGTTAGTATTTCTACCAGATAGATACAATGTGTTCGGGAGTGTAGATAATAGTAAAATGTAGTTTTAAAAAAAAAGAATAGAAAGTGAAAAATTTTGAGCATTAAATATCTTTTTTTTTTACCATACTTTAGTTATGTTTATACAATATAAGTTGTAATAATGGATATATTTAACAATGGCTCACAAAATTGCTGACGATTAACAGCTCTCTCAAGAGAGAACTGTCACAGCACACCACTGGTTCTACTCCAACTTTGTTTTAAATGTTTTTAATGGTGTCTTTTGTGTGCTTTTTTGAATGTCTCATTTCTTGAAACTTATTGAGAGTCAATAGGACATTCCTGGAAGAGGTCAGGTTTTGGTCTCAGGAAACACATGTAGGTCCAACGTGCTATGAATGTCAAAATTGCCAGAGGGAAATCTCTATTTTTGCAGCCTACGAGCCCCGTGGCATTAAACAGTTTACTCCATTTCTCTGAACTTGAATCCTCTTGTGAGTTCGGGGTTAAACACATACACACACACACACACACACACACACACACACACACACATACGCACACACACATACGCACACACGTACAACCTATTCTCCACCCACTGAGATTGTAAGGGTAAACTGAGATAATTCAGGTGAGTTACCTTTTTAGGTAGCAAGTCTTTTACATTTTTAAAAATGTATTGTAATCCTGACAACAGCTCTGTTTGAAAGTCATTAGTAACTCTGCTTTATACAAAAAGTCAGAGGGGTTAAGTAACATGCCCAAGGTCACAGAACCAATAAGGCTGCTCCATAAATGTGAAGTAGCAATGATAATGTTGGCTCAAAAACAATAACCTTCCCTGTGAACTGAAATCAATGGACAAACTTTAATTATATCAGGAAAAAATTATTGTGGGACTTTAATACCGACAAAGCTATTTCAGCACCCTCCCTTTATCAGTGAGGTCTCTTGGGAAGATATAAACTCAGATTTAATTAAATGAAAAATCCTACACCAGCAAATCCTAGACATACTGCTCCTCATTTAACCACGACAATGAATAATGTGAGTTCTTCAGTGTTCACTGCACAGGCAACGCAAGGGTATAGGCCAAACACGTGCGTTTCCCAAGGCCACGACCTCCTCAATTACATGACAGATATGTTCCCATGGATGTCATATCGGGGCAAGGTCTGCAAATGGAGGGGAGTAGACTCAAGTGGAGGAAAGGGTGTTTCCTAGCAAAAAACATGGACCATCCATGCAGCAGCCAATTGAGCAAAAGGAGAGGCACCTCAGGTATCTGTTAAGTGGTTTCTAGTAGGAAGTAATTATCCACACATCAATGACAAATCTGGGAACGTGTCAAAGTGTGAGTGTTTAGGCACATGCTAAAGGTACCTTTTAAGTGCAATGCAATTTTTATGAATAGATCAATAAGCCAAAAAAGGATTTTTTTTCCCAGCTACAGCCTAGACATGATTCTAGAATCTATGGAAATAGAGGACAAGATATAGGGCCAAAAGAAACAGGGCTGGAGTATCAATATAGCCAGGATAAAACTCAGCCTATGAGAAGACACCCCAGGCAGCCTTTCTTGAACTTTCCATTCCCGAATGTTCCTGAGGCATTTAAAGGGGTTACATTGAGACTAATAGTGACATTTGTCATCTAGATATTCCTAATGAAAGTGTATTCTGGTGGATTGCAGGTCTGGAATTATCCTTCTCTTCCACAGTCACATAGACACTTAGGAACTCTGTTTCAGGGTAATAATCTGCATGCAAATTAGCATGTATTTCACAGGTATACAGGCAGCTTATAAAGCACTTCTATAAGCATTAATTTATTTGGCCAACACAATAATCATGCGAGGAAGACAAGGGTGATATCACTAACCAAATTTTAAAGAGAAATTCTCAGAAGCCGAGGCTTGGAGAATTTAAGAATATTATCCAAGGACCCACATTTTAAATGAGAAGCTGCAGTTTAAACTCAGAGTCAAAATGTACATGGTAATATGATTAAAGCCATGGGTTCCATTCTTGTGGAAAAATGGGTACTTTTCTTTTTCAAGACTACTTACTGAATTTCTGACTTATTTAGTTTGGGAATTCTGACTAGAGATGAACTGTAGACAGATAAGGTGAAGTCTAATCCTGAAATCAGGTCTATTGGAGCCCAATAAAAGAAAAATAGATGGCAAATAAATGAAGAAAATAAACAAAACACAACCAATCACATAAGCAAAATAATCTCTAAAATGAAAATATCTGGAAGAGGACTTTGCCGTTTTTACACAGGGATTTAGTAAGCTCCTGACATTGGAAGCTGCCACATTGCACATGCCAGTCAGAGTGTGTCTGCTTCCTGGAAGGGCACTTATCCATTAGAGAGATGCCTGAACTAACTGACATTAAAACAGGTTACAACTCTGAGATTCCAGGAGCCAAAAAATGTCCACTCTGTAGAAAAATGTTACAAGAGTATCATCATAGCAGAGAAGGGACATCAAAACATGGTCAAAGTTTGACTACCTGCACTGCATAACCCCCACAATCCACAGCTAACATATTAAATGAATACAGAATGAATAAATAAACCAGCAAATAGGTAAACAAGCTCTGAAATTGGATATGGCAACAAAATAAATGCTAGAAGTAAGGTACAAATAACATTGACTATTAGGTTAGAACTTGAGTGCTTTGAAAGAAAATAGTGTCTTAAAAAATAATAAAGAATTAAATGATGTGTATGTATGAGTCCAGTTGTTCCACAGCATTTAATCCTGCTGGCAGTGATGGGTCTTTTTTGTTGTTTGTTTGATACCCTCCCACAGAACCCAGCAATGTTATCAATAAGGGCTTGCAGAACAAATTGGTACACACTTTGCCAGTATAGCTAAAGTCAACATTAAATAAGCCACAACCAGTTTGCCAAGAATTAAGAAGTCTTTTTCTCACTTAGCCTTTGTAGTTGATCATCTGTTTATCTGTTCCTGGAGTCCCACTCCAGTGACGACTCTGCTTTCCTGGGTCTTGCTGCACTGTCTGATAGGGGTAGTGCTGACTCATTGTAGGAAATCCAAAACAGCCCGCCATGCTAATTAATCAGCCAGGATTTGATGTGACAAACCCATATTCCTCCACTGAAGCACTAACAATGCCTGAAGAACCCACTCAGATTTTTTAGGAATCTTGAGAATTTAATCTGGTACTGGCGTATTGATCTCTGTTATCTCTACTGCATATATTAGGGCTTGAATTTGCATATTGTGTTCATTAGTGATTTACATTCCTTTAACATTCATTTTCTGAGGGCCAACAATGTGGCAAATACAGGAGTTATGATAGTCTTGTTCTACTGGAAAATGAGTGAACTATGTTCACTTTTAACTTTAACACAGGCAAAAAAAGGCCCTTAGAGAAAATCAGATCAGAAACAATGCTCTGTGGATTCAGAGGAAGAAAGAATTGCATCTGACAGAAGATAACCAGGTTAACTATGTACAGTAAGTGAGGTTTTAGTTGAGCTTTAAAAATAAGTAGACTCTAGGCATGCAGAGATTGTAGTGAGAGCAGAGTGGAGCGAAGGGAATTTAGGGAGGAAGGTAATGCATGCAACAGGGCCAAGGTCGTGAGTGTTCACATGTGTGCATCCATGAATCTTTGAGCATCCATGAAGTGATCTTTGGCCTATCTACTTGAAGAGGTACAGTAGGTGTCTGTTGTGATCCAGAGTACTCACAGCCTCAACTACTTTGGCTGCAATGTCAGAGAAAAATTCCAGTCTATTTTGGTGGCATGTTTCTAGCCTCATTAAACCCTGATTCAGCCCTTCATCAAAACTTTGGATTACAAATTTTAGAAGATTCTCTTTCCCTAGACATTTCTAACAGATATTTACCCTACTGCATGTGCACAGCATGGACAGGGCTGAGGTTTCCATAGTCACTGAGAAGGAAAGCATGAGTCAGGTACACTCAATTCAAATATTTTTGCTCAACTGGTACCAAAAAACTTGAAGCATACTGCCCCCAATCTTGAAGCCCTTTTCCTATAATCTGTTACTTACGGGCAACCAGTATTTAGGACTTCGCCATCCTTTTTGATTGCTGGTGATGACAAACCAAGGAAAGTATTGTCTTTCAAAAGATTCCTGGACAGATGTTGTGTCAGCCAGATGGATGAAAGCCATGACTGATACAGCTGAACATGAGAATGATCCATGTTTTCCCTGCAGTTATCAGCTAAGCACCAAGTGGGATCTACTAGCAAAGGCTGGTGGGAACACCCAAGTGTATTAAATGCATGAGCCAAAGTATTCTACTAAGACAGCTCTGTGGTGTGGTCCATCAGTGTGTGACAATTACGACTACAAAGAAATGCCCAGGCATGGCTGGAACCAACTTAGGTCCCATTTACTTGAATATGATCTTAGACAGCAGTTGTCTCAAGAGGAAAGTGGAAAGATTGAAGATAGTAATAATGATAATAATCATCAGGCCATTGTCTACTACATTCCAGACAGGCAATATTTAAGTGGAGTAAACAACAGCTAGAAGTTTGTGATAATCTAAATAAGTCTGTTGTATTGTTTTTCTTTATAAGAACAAATGCAACTAGTATTGGTGATGATGATACACTACAGAAAAGATGCTGTCTCTTTATAATTTCTCTTGCTCATGTTACCTTTTGCCAGTGTGAAACACCAAAGATATATTATTATTATTGGTTTGGATTTGTTGATTTCTCCCCATGCAGTTTGAGGATTAACATCCCTGCTTCAGCTTAACAGCATGAACTCACATTTATCCCTCAGTTCATGTTGTTGACTGCCTCCCACTCCCTTTCTCTCTCTCTGAGTCAGGGCAAGACTCAGAGACTGGCATGGAATATTTGTTTACTTTAATCAATTTCAAAGCCAGCAGAAAGATTCATTAGGGATAAAAGATGTTAAAGATATCCATAAAAACGGAGGAGAGATGATTTTACATAAGTAGAGAGATTTTAAATGATTTCAGTCTGTATCCAATGGCATTGTAATTATTTTTAGACATAACCAACAATAATCTTACAAATCTGGGAAACAGTATCATTCCTATCTGATATGGTTTGGATCTGTGTCCCCACCAAATCTCATGTCAGATTGTAATCCCCAATGTTGGAAGTATGACCTGGTGGGAGATGATTGGATCATGGGGGCAGATTTCACATGAATGGTTTAGTGCCATCCCCTTGATGCTGTCCTTGTGATCGTTTATGTGTTCTAACAAGTCCTGGTAGTTTAAAAGTGTGTAGCGCCTACCCTCTCTCTCTTTTTCCTGATGCGGCCAAGTGATGAGCCTCCCCTTTCACCTTCCACCATGATTGTAAGTTTCCTGAGACCTCCCTAGAAGTTGAGCGGATGCCAGCACCATGCTCCCTGTACAGCCTGCAGAACCAAGAGCCAATTAAACTTCTTTTCTTTTTGAATTATCCATTCTCAGATATTTCTTTATAGCAATGTGAGAGTGGACTAACACAATATCATAATGCATTTTGATAAGTTAACAATGCTAGACTGGCTAATTGTTGTTCAGAGTGAAATATAATCCTTATCTAGTAATTTGCTTATTAATGACTTGGCACCTTTTTCATTATTACATGTTGTATACATGTTTCATTATTACATGTTGTTATAGCACAAACATCTTCACATATGTTAAATATCCTAACACTCGCGACTTCCCCATTTTCCTTGACCAGCTTCCAAATAGCTATAAGTGATGAACAACCATATTGAAAGATGATTATAGGAAATCAATAGTTGCTACCAATTTTTGAGAGGTTGAATCTCCCTTTCAAGTAAATTGTGTTTTCTCTCTACAACAAACTAAGAGCCTTATAAGGAAGATGCTAGTATCCATTTTACAGACAGAGAATTCAAGGCTGAGAGTTGTTTAAGTAAATAAGGTAAGACTGGTGGAATGAGGACTTGAATCTAGATCAATCAGATGCTGCAGCCCCTGCTTTATATGCTAAACCATGCTCCTAATATGCATGTATTTTCCCATATACATGTTATATATCTCCACACGGCAATTCAATTATACACTAAATGTTGTTGCAGCTCATCTTTCAGAATGCAAATGTGAAAACATCATGGTCTCTGCTTCCATGGACAGTATAACTTGGCAGAACTAAGTATACCAAAGGCAGATAAAAGTGTCTTGAGAGGACACTAGACAAAATGTTACATGGACTTCTAAAGGAAATCTCCCACATCTGGTTTTAGAATCCAGAAGTTCTTTCAAGAGAAGGAAATGCAATTAGATTCTTTCCTATTAATCTGGATATTGTTAAAAATGAAGTAAGTTTTAACTACATAACTGGATCTATAGATTCTATATATGTAGACTGAGGGATAAAAACATGTATTTTCAGTTTGAAGGATTCAGTTTGAAGGATTTTGTAGACACCAGCAAGGTCCTTTTTATTTTTAAATAAGGACAAAGTTGAGGGCTTTATTTTCTCATGTGAAGTTTCTTTGTGTTATTGTGAGAATATTGTTCCAAGTTAGTCTGAGTGTAATGTTAAAACGTGAGCTGTGGAATTAGAAACCTGTCCACTCCTTCTTGTCTCAACTTAATTGCATCTTCTTCATAGAGGTCACTCAATCTCAATAGTTTCCATGTTTTCCCTTCTTAGAGTGTCTTGAGCTCTTTCTTTAGAACACTTATTACGATGAATAAGAGTATAATAGTTTATGATTTTTATTATTTTTTTGTGCATGTCTTTCACGGCTTTGTGCATTTCATGAAGAAAGAAGCTCTGCTTGTCTCATTTATTGCTGCATCTTCCTTGCAGGTACAGTGCCTGACACAAAGTAAACTTTCATGATATAATTATTGGAATGAATAAATAATTAGAGTCCTGACTTTATCTCTTATGAGCTGAAGGGGCTGCGGAATATTTTATTAATCTTATAAGCCTCAGTTTTCTTATCTGTAAAAGGAGCAAAAAAATAATTTATGACACAATGGGTTATGAGGATCTCTTAGAGAACATAATAATAAAAGCACTTTGCCAGTGTTCAAGTGCTAAGCCAATATTTATTATTGACTATTGTCATGCTGTTATAATTTGTAATGAGCATAAGACCAGGAGCATATGCTAAAACCAAAGTTAGTACAGAGTGTAAAATGTGCTGCCCAGCTTCTGAAGTGACATTGCAGACCCTTATGAGAAAATCTGTGCTAGAAAGCACTGTGCTGCTAGGTTGTCAATGAAAACCTTTAATAACCCTGTATTTACGTGCTATCCTGGCTTTCCCCAAACTTATCGTCTGGGACCACGACTAGTCCTAGTCTAAGAATTTGGTAATTGCTTTTGCCCAATCTGAGCACAATCTGTTCCACTACTTTTGAGCCATTGCGAGGGTGAAATAAATACAGAACAAGCTTGCAACTACATTAAAGAAACTCAAGATGTGCTTTGCACACGGATAAAAGTTAAAAAAAAATGCCTGAACTTTCAAAGTCAAAACCTCTACAAGCAGCAGTATCACGAGTAAAACTTGAAAAACCTAGTGGAATCACCCTGTAGTGCTTTGAAATGCAATGTGTGATATTATATCCTCTAAATTGACTTCCTGAGATGAAGCTAGCCCCATCCCCGTATCACAAAAGATTGAAATTAGGATAGCTTTAAATAGTCTTCCCCAAAAAAGATCTGCTTCTCAGGTATATATATACGTATATGTATATGCACACAAACACACAAAACTATATATATATATATATGTTTCTATATATATTTCTCTCTATATATACATTTCTATATATACATATATATTTTTCCCCTATCAAGGCCAATGTAACTAAAACTAACCACATTTTTTTTCTTTTTGCTTAAAGCAAAATGAGCATCCCAGTTTTAGGAATTTGCAGAAAAAGCCTCACCCTACTCATCTACCTAAAAATGTCTTATATTTTTAGGTTATTTAGGTTATTTATATTTGTCAGCATATATTACATTATATTTTAAAATATATAATTTTAGTTTCAATTTTATTCCATTGTGACCATCTTTGAAATGATTCATGGAATATGGAGTATTTTAAGTACATATAAAAATAATTTCAACCACAGAATGTTAAGCAAGTCAAACTCAGGCAAAATCAGAATTAAAATGACCTACCCTCAGGAAGAGTCATGAAATTTATGACTGAGAATATATAACAGAGCCTGGATCAGTTAAAATGCCCAGGGCAAAATCTCTGGAAGGTAAAATTTATCAATATATTTGAAGTTGTAACTAAAAAAGCTATAATTTAAACAATTATAATACATGGATAAAATTGACGTGGTCATAATTAATTCTAATCATTTTCCTGGATTATCCTTTATCAATGATAATTTTAACAATATCAAGAGGCATTAACAACAAGAAAAACTGGTTTTATTTATCTTAAAATACATAGGTCTACCATCACCTCATACACAACATTACATATTAATACCTTTAATTTATGTCTATATTTAAATTGTGAAGACAACAGTTCTGTTCTCAAATTCTGAATACACTAAGTACATGATTAAATTCTTATGAGAGTAACACTATAGTTATCTGTGACTTAGATACTGGAGATAAATTAATCTCAGTGACTTTTACTAAATTGCATCACTATAGATGATGTTTCACATGTGAACCACTTTGTCTCAGAATAGACAAAATATCAGTGAGTTATTTGAGTAAAAATACGCCATCGTAGGAACATTTAACATGATTATTTGCTGTTATTAGCTGTGTCTTTAGAAGCTAGCATTACATCACAGTTGTAATACACTTTTCTCTTGTTTTGTTTTTGCATGTTGATTATAATTTATTGACTATGCACATCTGGCATTCCTCTTTGATTAGCACCACATTGTTTTCTCATTACTTTTGTTTGCAATTATTCTTTCTTTCTTTAGAATTGTCTTATCCTTATTATGATTACAGAGGTTTTTGTTTTGTTTTGTTTTTGAGAGTTATGGTCTATTTTAGTTCTTTTAATTTTACTAGGAACTAAAATTCTTCTAGAGTTTCTTATATTTTTTACACATTTTTATAACTCCTAAAATTTAGAAGTACTTCATGAAGTAAAAACATGCTCAGTCAGCAGTTCATATGATGCTATTTCACATTTTGATTTCCATTAATTTCAAAATAATTGACATGTTTTAAAAATTAAAGAAATAACACTTAAATGCATACAATTCTTATAGTCACTTGCTACCTGTCACCTGTTAGTATCATCACAAGATCACTGGAAGCTTGCATGTTTATTGAGGTCAGTGGCCATATGAAAACAATGCCCAGCTGAAACTAGGGACAAAATACCGGCAAGAGAAAGGAGACAGAGAATGAGTAAGATCTACGAAGAAACAGTGTTTATATTTTATTGAATGTCTCCTATCTGTGAAGTATAGGACTAGATGCATTATCTCCTTTAACCTCACAATATACCTGAAAGATAGGTATTGTTTTTCACCTATAGTACTGAAGGCTAAAAAAAAAAAAAAATCAAGTAATTTAACTTGTTCAAGGTCACTCAACCCATAAATAGATGCTGGCCTGTCTGAGTCCCAAACTTTCTAACAATGCATTTTATTTTATAAGTTGATGAGCTTATAAAAGAAAGTAGCTTGAATGGTGTTCAGAGAAAGATGAACAAAAACAAACAAACAAACAAAAGAAGTACTCAGTGTCCTTGGAAGACTATCTAAGGAAGAACCATTGAACAAAGCAATGAAAATTATGAATCTTGAAAAGAAACTGTAATGTGGGGCAAGAATATTTTAACTGGTGTTTCCAGGGATTGACCGAGTTATGCCTAAAACCTTTCTACTGTCTGCTCCCTGAAGCCTTACCAGATCCCTTCTAGTTTAATATGACTTCTGATTACCCTAGAAAAGTGCCTACATTGGTGGACATAAAAGAAATTAGTACATTTAAAGTCAAAGGAATTAAATTAGCTTCCTGATTTGTTGATAATTCATTTGAGAATTTGGTTAATAAAGTCACCTCTTCTGAGTTAGTTTTTAGTACCTTGAAAACATCATGTTTCCTAACTAGCAAAGCTAAGTTCCAGACTCAATGACTGTGGTGACCAAATCAGGAATTGCCTTTGAAATTGTCTTCACATTTAAAATATGTCTGTGGACAACACCTCCCTCACACTCTGTCTCTTTAAACACAACATTAAAGCCTAACCATGAGGACAAGAAAGGAAAGACTTCTAACCACAAGTACTTTTGTTTGAGACTTTGTGTCTCACTTCTTATAAGCATTTCTATGACCCTGGAAGCTTCTAATAATGATCTGTGGAGAGAAATGACATTTTAGGGGAACTTTTCTCTAAATGTTTAAATCTGCAAGTTTGTGTTAGTCTTTCATTCAATTAAGAATATGTCTACTAATATAATTCCAGATATCTAACAATGTTCTTTTTTTTTTTTTTTTTTGAGGCCGAGTCTCGCTCTGTCACCCAGGCTGGAGTGCAGTGGCGCGATCTCGGCTCACTGCAAGCTCCTCCTCCCGGGTTCACGCCATTCTCCTGCCTCAGCCTCTCCGAGTAGCTGGGACTACAGATGCCCACCACCATGCCCGGCTAATTTTTTTTTTTTTTTTTTGTATTTTTGGTAGAGACGGGGTTTCACCGTGGTCTCGATCTCTTGACCTCGTGATCCGCCCGCCTCAGCCTCCCAAAGTGCTGGGATTACAAGCTTGAGCCACCGCACCCGGCCTATCTAACAATTTTCTAACTATAATGCCCCATATATTGTTTTTGCTCTCTAAATTTTAAAGCTGATTTTTAAAGGACTACTTTTTTTTTTTTTTTTTTTTGAGATGGAGTCTTGTTCTGTCACTAGGCTGGAGTGCAGTGGCACAATCTTAGCTCACTGCAACTTCCGACTCCCTGGTTCAAGCAATTCTCCTACCTCAGCCTCCCGAGTAGATGGGATTACAGGCATGCGCCACCATGCCCAGCTACTTCTTCTGCTTTTAGTAGAGACAGGGTTTCACCATGTTGCCCAGGATGGTCTCGATCTCCTGCCCTTGTGATCTGCCTGCCTCAGCCTCCCAAATTGCTGGAATTACAGGCATGAGCCACCATGCCCGGCTGGTAGGAGTACTTCTTTAATAATTTAATAGTATTTTTTTCTGTTTTGAAAGCATCCTGTACAGATTTTCTCTCTACCTCTTTGATATTCCTCCTTTGACTCTTGGCCGCATCCTCTTCTGATATCTGGTCCTTAAATTTTGCAGTTTTCCAGTGGACTGTCATATTGCTGTCTTCATTTTGCAATTTTTGTGGGAATTGTCACAATTTTCATAAATTTAGTTGTAACAAATATGCTGATAATTCCCAACTCTAGTACAGTTCTTCCCTCTTTCCATATTCAGAGTCATTTTGAGTTATTCACTAGAAATAACTGCAGAAATGCTAATATCTCAAGCTTAATATGCTCCAAACCCAATTCAATACTATCCTTTTAATCCTGTATTTCTTGAATATTCCACGTCAATTCGTATTTTTACTTAATCCTATCTTAGAAATTTGGCCTCATCTCTGTCTCAATGTTCTTCTTGACACAAAACAAATAAATTACTATAAAATTCTGATATCTTTACTATCTAATTGTATTTAGAGTTTATTCTTTTTTATGTCAACATTTAATACTCTTCAATCGCTCACAATTACCTACAATATTACAATAATCTTATAAAAGATCTCTGTTCCAGTCTTGTTCTTCTGAAATCTATCCTTCACACAGACACAAGAATAATGATTCTGTAATACAAACTTTTTTATTACAACCCTCTGAATAAAACACTTCAGTGTAACCTTATGTATAATATAAAATGCAGTATTTTCAAAGTGATAGGGTTATTCCTTAGGACTTATTAGAATGCAAATTATGATTATAATCATCATAATAATTATAATTTTAACCATCTTTAAGGCAAAAGCAAAATCTACTGGACAGAACTATAGATCCTTTCCTTTTCTTGAAACAGATACTTGTCTGACCTTCTGTGGCATAATATTCTCTAGTTTTTCCTTTTTCCTCTTAAACATTCCTTGTCTACCCCATTTACATTTTTTTTTCATGGTTAAATGTTGGAATTTCTAAATATTGAAACCCATGGTCAGTAAAATGTTTAATCTGACTTCCTCCATATACAAGTGACTCCATTTTTTATACCTCCTTCTAGACATCTCCTTCAAATTCCACCCTCAAATAGTTAAATGAGCATCTCACATATTCTCTGGGGTGTTTTGGAGACCCTCAAATTCAATATGCCCATATCCTCTCCCAGCTCCCCCTTCAGACGATATGCCAGAGCCTCCTCTAATTCTCCCTATTTCAATGAATAGTATCACCATTCATGTACTTTGATAAGCCAGAAACTTATTTTTGCTTCCCTCTCAGTAAACATTGCCATTCGATGCAATCCCATGTTCTTTCAATTTTTATTCCTAATTATCTCTCTTATCTCCCTGCTTTTCCCCTTTTCCACCCAGGTACTCTTTGACATATCTGCCAGCATCAGAGCACCACAATAGTTTCATATGCTTCCTCATATCCTCTTCCCGTTCTAAGTCCTTTGCCACACTAAAACTAGAGAGATATTTTTAAAATGTTATATGATTAACTATCTGCATCTACCATCAATTAAAATAATTGCATTTTCTTTTAAGATAAAGTTAAAATCATTTACAGACATCGAAGTCCGTGTGTGCCTTTTTGTGGAGTGTCATCTCACAGGACATCCTCCACTTATTTTGTCTTCCAACTCTGCTGTTCATGCAGTGCTTTTTCCTATCCGCAGAACTCAATACATGTTGTACTTTTTATTTGCAGGTCCTCCCTCTGTCTGTCTCTCTATCTGATAACTTCACTTCTAACAGAACTTTATAACTCACTTTGACCATTACATTCTTAGAAAACCTTCCTTCATTAAGTCAGATTCCCACAACATCCTAGTTTCAATTTTACATTTATTTGTTTGTTTAATGTTTGATCCATCTTTGTCTCACCCAGTAGACTGTGTGCTGTATCAGGGCCTCAATGCATCTGTTCTTCTTCATGTTTTGTATTCTTAGAAGCTACCTCCAAATTGGGCTCTGTAAATGCATTAGAGACCCTCAGATTCAATATGTCAATATGTGGCACTTTGTAATTGAAAAATGCCTTGATGTCATACATTGCGTTACAAAGCAATTCCGTGAGTTAAGTCAGTGTGATTTGCACTTTATAGATGGAGAGACTGGGATGTGACAAATGCCCAAAAGCCCAGTAATAAGGTATTAATGCCACCTTTCTAAATATACTTCAAGACACATAAATGTTAAGATACAACAACAAACTAATTTACCTCAATTTTAATTACTTTGTTTAGATATGAGCATAAAAGAGCCTGGAGGGCTTGGAATCAAGTCCAAAAAGAATATTTATTCATGTATTTAAGATAATAATAATAATCATCATCATCATCTTATACTATATAATTATCTTAGTGCTTTGGAACCCTTAGGAATAAAAGCAAATAATTCCATCACAGAAATGAAAAAGAACATTTTAAATTCTGTTTACTGTTAACTTGGTAATGACTTTGTTCACTAAACTTGGTGCATATATGTAATAAGGGCTAAATAAAATATGAAGTTAACAAAAGACTCAATTTTTTCTAAAGAAAATGTTAAGCAAATTTTACCATAGGAATTTTGTGTTGAAAATATTTTTCTAAGCAGCCGTCTGACACTCTGATAATCAAACAACGCTTATAAGCCTACCAAGTGGTCATGTTGTCCCATTTAGGATTGTAGCTGCAGGCAAGAACGTGAGAGAAAAGCTGCGGTTGAGGTCTGGCTCTGTCAGGGACTTGATGCATGACGTTTGGAAAGGCATTTTACTTTCTGTGATTTATTTATAAATGGGGACAACAACGAACTGATTGCTTGAGTTTGCTGTGAAGAATAAAAACCAGCATATCTGATAGCACTCTCTATCCATAGATTGTTGTAATGATGTGATATATATGTGGCTTTATTGAAAGGGATCTCCCCAACCACAGTCAAGCCCATCAAGTTCACTGAGAACCAGAGACAGCAAGGAGAAATGTAGAGGTTATTTTCCTTTTCATCTCAGGTAGAAAACTCAGGACCACCCAAGAGTTCTTTAGAAACCTGGTTACATAAGCTATCAAAAATGTTCACCTGAACAGTGAAAAGCTAAACCTCTGCTACCTGTTTTTTTTTTGTTTTCTTTTTTTTTTTCTTTTTGAACATCCTTTAACTATTTTTTTTAAATTATTATACTTTAAGTTTTAGGGTACGTGTGCACAATGTGCAGGTTTGTTACATATGTATCCATGTGTCATGTTGGTGTGCTGCACCCATTAACTCATCATTTAGCATTAGGCACTGAGGTATTTGGTGACATTTTAAATCTAAATGTGCTATATTTTAGACACACAGCTGAATCAAGTCCCTAGTCCCTTATTTCCTGCAAGTGTCATAATCAGTTTATTTACATTTCTGTAGGCCTTAATTTATTAGTTCTATTTTATGACTCTCATTTAACAGATCAGTAATCAGATTCAGGGAGTTTAAGTGGCTTACAAACGTCATTCCTCTATAAATGCATTGCTGAATCTTCACAAAATTATATTAACATTTGTTTATTTGCTGTTCTTTGACTTAGTGAAAGTGTCAGTGGTATGAAAGAAGCAAGAGTTCTAACTTCCAGAATGGGTGCCCTGCATATTCTCTTACGTATAAGCCAAGCTGCTGCCTCATAATCATCCTGATTTTTGATGATGAGTCCTTATCCTTCACAAGAACTTTTGCCTTTGCAACTTAAATTTCCTCTTTAAATCAACTGTCTTGTTCTCCCCATGCCAGCTGTCGATTGCCTTCAGGCACCCTTTCCAGGACAATAAGAACATTTGTTTAAATCTCATTTCTAGATCTAGGGAATTGAGTGATACAAGAACCCTCTGTGAAACTGTTAATCCAGCTTCCTTCACCCCTATGTGCTGCTTCATTTTTACGAATACACATTGGCATTTTCCCTCTAGTGGGAAACAACTGCTAGCAATTTCAGCAGCATATAATTTATGCCATTGGAGAAGTGGACTCCATCAATTCCAAGTCTCTGAGAGGACTTTGGTTGGCACGGTCAGGTGTGGATATCTACCTATGGCCCTAACAACCATAGCTGGTGTGGGGAGGGGCCTCACAGAGCTCAGGTGGCTGGTGGGAAAGTAGTTTTCAGGAGGTGGAGGCAGTATGGAAGACAATTGTGTCAATGTCCATGATAGCTCCTGCTCCTTGAGGGCAGGCCATGCTCCCACCTGAAAATATTCTCTATTCTACCCTTTCCTCTATGTTACCATTAGGGCTCCCTTCCGTTACTTGGAGAATAGACTGTTTAAATAAATTATTCTCAACGTGTGGTCTGAGCACCAGTGAGGATTCCTGAGGCCCTTTCAGGGCATTCATGAGGTCCTTGCTGTTCCGATAATATAACTCTGTAAATCTGCTGTTTCTTCATATACTTAAACCAAAACAACATATCACAAGAAATTGACTATGGAAATAGACTTGATAATCTAGTTGTTGTCTGTGGTCAGACTTCAAATATATTTGCGGAAAGTATAAAGCAATGCCACTCTTCTCAATACCTTTTTATTTTGAGAAAGTAAAAGATTTTTTTAACATAAAAATATGGTACTATTTTTTTAAACATGGTATTTAACATAAAATATGAATCAACATATAATAAGTATATTATAGATATTTTAAAATTTACTGATAACTTTGAGGTTTTAATTTCTGATATGATAAATGTTGATATGATACACATAAACAAAAGGTCTTTGGCATCCTCTATGATTTGTAAAACTGAAAATAAATACTAAAACCAAAATGTTTGAGAACCACTAGTTTAGATGACCTTTACTTACTTAGAAGTCAATAGAATTAATGGACTTTTAAATAAATATAGAAGGAAACATTACCCAGGTTTTTGAAATTATTGCTGGGGAGGTAAATATATACCGCCTTTGGTCAACTGGTAGTGGCTTTCTGGAGGTCTGTTCAAAACAATCTGGATAAAAATGCTAAAATCAATTAATTGTGTTCATCACAGAGTCAGGAGAGTAGAGTCACCTTTGCCCTCTGTGGATCATGTAAACATGTGATTCACAGATATAACAATAGTATTTCTTCAAGACAAAGATGCCTGTGGGTCTCAATGGAATTCACAAGGCCTTAATGTAAAAGCTATCTAAAAATTTATGGATTAATCATTGTATATGTAAATTAAGAGTCAGGCCTAAAAACTGTAATAATAAAAATAATGACAATAGTATGGCAATGGCTAAAATATATTTTCTTACTATGCACCAAGCACTTACATGTGGGATGAAGACATAAAAAAGCAAGGAACTGATACAAAAGTAATAAGTTTGGAGATTGATTTGACCCTGATAATCTGACTCCAAACTCAAACATCAGAGCCACATTACACTACCTCCATTTTCTGTAGTACATTATGAAAATGGTTGCAAACTTTTCACCTGACATCAAGAGGTAGAGCCTATGTATTCCTTCTCCTTCTAATCTTTGACTTGAATTATTCAACAAAATGCAGCCAAATGCCATTTTTGTGAATTTTGAGGCTGAACCTTTCCTGTCACCCTTTGAATATCTTGTCCTGGCCACTGGGGTTAACCTATTGAAGAAGGAGAGAGTACATAAAACAGACCATTCCATCTAGGCCATCTTTGAACAGCATGCCCTCAATCAGTCTGGAAGCTGACTCCTGACAAATGAATGCACCCGGTTGAGACCAACCAACCCTGGCACAGGTCAGCAGAACTGTCCAACTGAGCCCAGTGTAAATTGGCAGTGATAGAATTGTTAGATTAATACATGTAAGTCATTCAGTTTTAGCATGACCTGTTATGCAGCCTGACTGATAAATGTCTCAAGAAGAAATAAAAATAGATGCTATATTATCTGATAAAAATTTAAAAGAAGAATAATCATATCCTTGAACAGTAGGAAAAAAAAAGATGACACTATAGGATAAGAAGTGTAGCAAAAAGCTACAGGGCTTCCTTTGTATTTTCATGTGAGCTACCTGCCCTTGCACATTCTTTGATATAGTTTAATATGTGAAGGACCTGAAAGAAGCGTAATTCAAAGAAGTCAAGATATTTTAAATTTGGGAAAAGAAAGAATTGAAGGATGGAAGGAGGAGTAAAACTAAAAAAATAGGAGGAGAAGTAAAAAAGATTTAAATACGAAAGGAAGCAAATATCAACTTCTCGATGTTATTTTCAGCATCTCCAGCTCTTTCAGGTTAGCAAGAGGAAAAAAAAAATGTGTCTGCCTTGGGAAGAAAAATAGAAAAGAAAAATTTAGAGAAAAATGTGCTGATATTAGGTGTGCTTGGTTATGAAAGAGCAAGAGCCAGATTTGAAAATATGGCAAAGGCTAACTGCAGCTTTATGTCCTATATATAAATCCCCAGAGTGGAATTTTACTTGGGGATGATAGTACTTGTGGAAATGGCATCTTGGAATATAAAGAAAAACGCTGGTATACGCAGAGCAGACTCTCTTTTAGCTGGGGACAAATAATCCTAGAGGGGCCTCCAATCTTACCTAGTCAGTAACCTCAATCTAGAATTCATAGACACTTATGACAAATTGAACACCAACTTGCTTATTTTCCACTCTTTGTTGCCTTTTTTAGTCCAACTAAAACACTCAGGGGTTTATGTTTGCCTTAAATATGCATGTGAGAGAGGAACTTTATGTTCTTCTGATGTTCTGTCTTTCATGTGGGCTCTGTAGTTACAGTTGTTCTGTAGTAAAGTATGTATGACAAAAATGAGTATACAGAAGTGCAGTGTTATAAATTGGGGAAACATCTCATGATGATAGAGCATGGTCCTTCGAAAAATCTTCTTTTTTTTTTTTTTTTTGAGACGGAGTCTCGCTCTGTTGCCCAGGCTGGAGTGCAGTGGCGCCATCTCGGCTCACCGCAAGCTCCGCCTCCCAGGTTCACGCCATTCTCCTGCCTCAGCCTCCTGAGTAGCTGGGACTACAGGCGCCCGCCACCACGCCCGGCTAATTTTTTTGTATTTTTAGTAGAGACAGGGTTTCACCGTGTTAGCCAGGATGATCTCTATCTCCTGACCTCGTGATCCACCCGCCTCGGACTCCCAAAGTGCTGGGATTACAGGCGTGAGCCACCGCGCCCAGCCGGTCCTTCGAAAATCTTCTGACTTCTCCCTCAGCAGTTCAGTACAAGCTCAAATGTTAAGCTAAATGGATTAAAAGAAGAAAATGGGAAGGATTTTCAGAGGCTAATTCTCTTTCTCTTATAGAATATTGAACCTGCTATTGCTCTTTTACTAAAATAGAGTTGCCAATTTTATAATCAGAGCCTTGGTTAGAGATTAGCTCTTGTTGGATGGAGTTGCTATGCTTTAAATACAGAAGACCATGTTCAAGTTTCATACTTGAGATTTTGGCAGACCCTCTTTGAGAAAGGTGACTATCTTCTTGTTTTTCTTTAGCATTTCTGTCTAAAAAATCATCCTAAGATCTTATCAAATTAAATCTTTAAAATATAAGCTGTCTCTTACTATATATACCATACTGGAGTCCAGCCTAGACGAAAGGTGAGCTTTGGACAAACATATTCTTATTTAGTGGTTTATGATCCAGTTTTAGGATGGTTTTCAGCCTGAGTGAGCCTAGAATGTTCAATTGGTTTTAGGTAGATCCTGAGGCCTTGGAAATTTGATCTTGGCCTAGAGAATCAAGAATAGAAGGTCTCCTCCAAGACAGTGGGGTTAAAAGATGACCTACCTAAATAACTTAAAATTGTCTTAGTCCTAGCAATATGTTCTTAGATGACTTTGCCATTCCTTAGAATCATGCATCTTCCATAACTAGCAGATTTGAAGAATGAAAATCACTCCAAATCTATTATGATATAAACTGACTAACTGGGAAGATTGTATGATATTTTCATGACTTAAAGATGAAAAAGTAGCTGCTCCATTTTGTTTTCCCTCATGGTGTCCTATATAATAGTAAGCATCCTAGAGATTCTATAGATATGAATCAAGATTTTCTTCAGAAAGTATCCCTGTCTCCAAAACAGACTATTATATTCATATAAATATTTACAATTATATTATTGGACAAAGCTAATTATTACAGAATCAATCTAGATCAATTTTTAAATGTAATCTCAAATTCCATCTTTGGGTAGAGGAAACTTTCCTTAATTCATCTTATAAAATCATAAGTGTACAAAGTAGTACTTTGACTGAAAAACATGAACTCTCACTTTAGAGGCAAATATTGACATACTAAGACAAATTCTACCCCTACAAATATCCAAACTGTGGATTTATGTAGAGTAAAGAAATGGAAAATTTGGGGCAATATCAGACCTGGGAGCAGCAGCCACCATATCGTCCATGAGCAGTGAAGTCTTAAGCAAAAATGAGCACCATATTTAAATATTTCTGAGTCAAGTACATGGATAAATATTTAGAGAAAAATTGATTTTATAATGTGAAATTTTCATTGCAATTAACTGCACTCTCAGAGCTAGCATAACAGTTTCATCAGAGTAAACTGATGAAGAAGAATTTTATCCTGTAAGTTCTCTCCTTCCATATGCTACAAATCAGGCTCAGTAACATGTTAAATATCTGTATGCTTCATTTTGCTCATCCTTCCTCCCACAAACCTCAGAGCTAAACTGATAGTTGCTGTAACTATCTTTAGCTCAGGTTTTTCTTGTACCATTATACTCATTCCCTCCCTTTATAGATCACCTGCTTCTTTAACTTTGGCAAATGCACAATTACATCAACTGTTCACAAATTATTATGTTGACTGAATCCTACATTTTAACTTTAAGAGTTGGTTATTGAATTTTTGTATCAAAAAAGTAAAAAGTGGTTGGGCATATACATATCCTTAGAGAATGTTTAGTCTGCTTTTTATCTCAGGTTCAAGTGTTACAAGCTATACATGGTCATTTGGATAGTGGAGATTTTAAAATAGCTCCTTACTACTTAACACGTAAATCCGGTTTTGCTCACTTCATGAGAAAAGAACCTTTGTTCTAGCTTATGAAAGTGCATCCTATGGCCAACTGCTTCTGTTAGCAGAGAGATCCCACACTTCTTCCAATGATTCACTCCATTACCCTATCTTCTTCCGTAAAATTTTAAAGCCCAACTATTTTGGTATAAGTTCTTTGAGATACGGAAAATATTATGCCATCATGTCCAGTTCTCATCCAATTGAGGTGGCTTTTATAAATAATTTCAACTTTTATTTTAGATTCAGGGGATATATGTGCAGATTTGTTATGCGAGTATATTGTGTGATGCTGAGGTTTGGGATACAAATGATCCTGTCACTCAGATAGTGAGCATAGGATCCAATACTTACTTTTTCAAACTTTGCCCCCTGTCTCCCTGAGAGTAGTTCCCAGTGTCTATTGTTTCCATCTTTATGTTCATGAGTACAGTGTTTAGCTCCCACTAATAAGTGAGAACATGTAGTATTTGGTTTTCTGTTTCTTCATTAATTGACTTAGGATAATGACTTCCAACTGCATCCATGTTGCTGCAAAGAACATGGTTTAGTTTTTTATGGCTGCATAGTATTCCATGGTGTACATGTACCACATTTTCTTTATCCCACCATTGATGGGCACCTAAGTTGATTTTATGTTTTTGCTATTGTGAATAGCACAATGATGAACATATGTGTGCATGTGTCTTTTTGGTAGAATGTTTTATTTTCTTTTGAATATGTACCTAGTCATAGGATTGTTGGGTTGAATGGTGGTTCTAAGTTCTTTGAGACATCTTCAAACTGTTTTCCGCAATGGCTGAACTAATTTACATTTCCAGCAACAGTATTTAAGTATTTTTTTTTCTCCGTAGCCTTCCCAGTAACTGTTGTTGTTTTATTTTTCATTATAGACATTCGTCTTCTTTTGTTTTTGAGATGGAGTTTCGCTCTTATTGCCCAGGCTGGAGTGCAATGGCGTGATCTCTGCTCACCAGAACCTCCGCTTCCTGGGTTCAAGCGATTCTCCTGCCTCAGCCTCCCGAGTAGCTGGGATTACAGGCATGTACCACCACGCTCGGCTAATTTTGTATTTTTAGTAGAAACAGGTTTTCTCCATGTTGGTTAGGCTGGTCTCAAACTCTGGACCTCAAGTGATTCACCCACCTTGGCCTCCCAAGTGCTGGAATTACAGGTGTGAGCCACCACACCCAGCCTCTTTTTTTTTTTTTTTTTTTTTTTTTTTGACAGCGTCTCACTCTTATTGCCCAAGTTGGAGTGCAGTGGCACAGTCTCGGTTCACTGCAGCCTCAAATTCCTGGGCTCAAGTGATCCTCCCACCTCAGCCCTCCAAGTAGTGGGAACTGCAGGCATGCACCACCACACCCAGGTATTTTTGTGTGTGTGTGTGTGTGTGTGTATTTTTAGTAGAGATGGGGTTTTGCCACATTGTCCAGGATTAATAATAGACATTCTCAGTTGTGTGAGATTGTATCTCATTGTGATTTTTGATTTGTATTTCTCTAATGCATAGCAATACTGAGGATTTTTTTTAAATATGTTTATTGGCTGCTTATATGTCTTCTTTTGAGAAGTGTCTGTTCATGTCTTTTGCTCACTTTTCAATGGGTTGTTTCTTGATTGTAGAATTGTTTCCATTGCTTATTAATTCTGAACACTAGATCTTTGTCAGATGCATAGTTTATGAATGCTTTCTCCCATTCTGTGTTACCTGTTTACTGTGGTTTTATTTATTATGCTATGCAGAGACTCTTTAGTTTAATCAAGTTGGAGATGGGAGTTTTGATATCTGACAGTGGAGGAATACAAGAACAGAAGCCTTCAGAGAGGTCTGAAATCATATAGGAATAGCAAAATATAACAAAAGATTTTGAATCATGAAGATAAACTTTTTCTGCTATAACCTCTGTATCTTACCAGCCAGAAAGAGTGTAGATTCTTCCCAGAATTGAAACATGTCAAAAATCCATCCCATTATTTTCTTAGCCTCAGTGAGGCGCAGGAAAACAGAGAGGTAGGTGAGAGTTGGAGAATCCACTGCAAGTGAAAAGAAAGTACTTGGAGACTGGAGTAGATGGTACACCTGAGAATCAAGAAAAGAAAGAGTCAATGTAGACCTAGCAACGAGTTCCCTCTTTAAGAAATTTCTGCTTTCAAAGAAAGGGATCTGATGTTTGGTCGCATTCTTAGTGTCTGGTACTGTGCATGATACATCATAGACACTCAGCAAATAACTGAATTAACTATTTAGGTAAAAATAACAAAATAGATGTAGACTACATTTCCATTCAGTACAGACATGGGCACTGAGCTCACATCCATTTTTTTTTTTCTAGCTCTGTATCCTTAATTTATTATGGCACAGGTCATTTGGAGAATCTGGGGGGAAAAAAGGTATAAAATTCTTCCCCCAAAACGCAGCTACAAAATTTTACCCCCATTTTTGGGCTCATGAATCCTCCAAAGCTCATCCAAAAAATTGATAATCCACTGTGGGGAGGGACTGGGAGAACAGTAATCTCTTCATACCTTTAAGATGCTAGAGACTTTCCACTATACAATTTTATTCAAATAAAATATCAGTCTTTAAGTTCCTCATAGAAATTGTCATTCTTCCTCATTTTTCTCATGTTCCACTGTACTAAATTGCTTTAAAATGGCTCGTAAGACCCCGTCTCTACTAAAAATACAAAAAATTAGCAGGGCGTGGTGGCGGGTGCCTGTAGGCCCAGCTACTCGCGAGGCTGAGGCAGGAGAATGGCGTGAACCTGGGAGGCGGAGCTTGAAGTGAGCCGAGATCGCGCCACTGCACTCCAGCCTGGGCAACAGAGCGAGACTCTGTCTAAAAAAAATAAATACATAAAAATAAAAAGATGGCTGATAAGCATGCACAGAAGTTAGATCCATGTAGCTAAGATAAAACATTGACATTTCTAAGTATATATCAGAAAGCTACCTAGTCACCCAAACCCACAATAATTTGTGGCTACATTGAATGGTTCTAGATTGGTGTAACAATTTTCATACTCTTAAGATGTCTACTAGGATTACAGCTAATGCTGAACCTCTCTGTAAAAAAGCCTCTGGTGGTAAGGAGGCAAATACAGCGATGGACCACATAAGCCCAGCTCAGCAGCAAGTAATGGATCTGAATGCAGCAGCACATCACATTGGGATCCAATTTTTGGAAATAGTACCTGGCAACTCAAGAAGCAGAATGTACTTGCACTCAGGAGATATTCATTGCTATAACTATATAATGATGGTACAAGTCAAAGTTGAAAGAAAATAGAGGCTTCAGAAAGCCAAATAATTTTAGACCAAACAATTTTGACATGTTTGACTTAGTCATAAACTCCTAGGAGTGTTGTAACACAGAATTTTTAATAAAACAAGGGGAAAATACCTTATAGTCTCCCCTGTTTGAATTAAGTCAGAAGTCAGGAAGGAATCTCTTGAGGCTGAATGCTACAAAACCGTGCAATGGGTTCACAGAAGGAAAGGTTCTTATTTGTGAAGTCTGTCAGAATCACCTGAGGAGTTAAAACCCATGTACGCCTGCAGTTTCCCTCTTCCCTTTCCATAACCTGGGGTGAGGTTGGGAGGTAAGTGCTGGACAAACTAAGGAGAAAAACAACATTTACTAGGTTTTATTGTGTACCTGTTATGCATTTCACCTTTATCATATTCATATTGCGTAAGAAATATTTTGCCTAGGAGAAAGCATAGCTTGCTGGTCAAATAGATAGACTTAGAAACCCAATGGCCTAGGTTTATGTTCTGGTGCTCTCCCTTAGAAACTATGTGACTTGGATGAGTTCTTTATCCTTTACATACTTCAGCTCGTCCTCTTTAAAATTGAGATAGTTTTCATCTGAGTTTTTTGGGTAATGATGGGGATTAAAATGGAAGACTTTAGACAAAATATGTGGAACAGTATTTGGCACACAGTGACCACTGAGCAAGTGCTGGCAATCACTCTTAGGACATTTTATAAGAAAGAAAATGGAAGGTTTAGAAGATGAAGTGGCAGTTAGCTCAAGGTCATGCAGTGATGGAGATTTTAAAAGGAGTCTAGCACACTTTTATGCTGGGGCTCATACAATCTAAATTTGAGGTGGCAGGATGGATTCACTATCTTTTCAAGAGCATGAGAGACATTTGATTCTGTCATTTACTTAGCACAAGAGAGCAGAACTCCACCTTCATTTTCAAATGCATTCCTTCTTGTGAATATGAAAATAAATGGCAAAAAATAATGTGGCAATTAATTATGTGAAAATCATTTAATATTAATAGAGTTTTTCTTGGCTTCTCTGCTTCAATTTTTTGACTGCATACAAAAAGGAATCTAAACATTTTACAATGTTTTTGCCATGTACATTGAAAGAGTCAGGGATTTTCATGATCAGGGCACAAAACCATGTCTTGCTTTTATTTCATCTTCCCTAACAGTTCCCTTGGCCACTGCTCCTGAAGTTCAGGAAATATTGGTCACCATGATGGTCTACAACTGGTGTTGCATAGTCTGTATCTTAGGGTTTCCTTGTTATCAATTCTTGACCAAAGTGTCTAGATATCACAGTTGTTCTACCCTAATATCCACACCTACCCCCAGCAACATTATCCCTGGGTACCGGGCTCCTGGGATTTTCCCCGGCCTCTAAGTTCTAAATTACTTTCTCAGCCAGATATATTTCCTGTCTGAAACTGCGCTTCTGATCTTAGCTTAACTTTGCTTCTGATCTTGCCTTGAAGACTGAGACTTCCCCTTGCTTTCTACCAGCTTTTACCCAGGACGGACATAAATCTCATTTCCTTCTTACTTTATGTGCCACACTGTAAGCTAAGGCTGTCTCTTCTATATCCAAGATCAGTCTTAAATAACCTATTCTTGGACATAGGTGAGCACTCACAGAATCTATTTGATTCAATTTGATCCAATTCAATTTAATTCAATACAATTCAAGTACTCTGGGCATTTGCTTTAAGATTAGTCCTACATTCAGCACTGTTTGTCCATTGACCAAACAGGATAAAAATGCATAATAAGGATAAAATATCACATATCAATATAAATATTCTGTCTTTCTGTTCCTCTCAACTTTAAATAAACTCCACTTATCTATTTTATTTCCCTTCCCCTGGAACAAGCTATCAGGCTTTTTAAGAGTCCTTGTCACATAAATACAAGTATCTGGTTTGAGGTATCACCAGAGATCTGACAACTGCTTTGGAAACAGAGTAATAGCACGTTTTTCCCATGGGAGCCATGGGCAATTTGATTCATTTCACAAATTTGTGAGAGAATGTGTATGGATGGGGTGTTGCCTCTAAAATGCAGCTGACAACGAGTATTTGCAAAAATTTAACTATCTCTATCAGTGTACACCGAATGCCATGTCAAATTTCACCTCTTAAACCTTGCTCCTGCTTTGTGGGCAGTGGATGTAAGAAGTGGCATATGCACACATCCATACCCATCTGCCCACACTCCCACGCTCACACATTTGGAATTTGCTCACAGGTTGCACGCTGATAAATACAAGACACATCTGCCAAATGTCTGCACCAGTGACATCTGATATTCTTGTGCCAGTCACTTCCCCAGAGATGAGATTTACATAGCAACAGACCCAGCAGGGTCCATTAAATTTCTCCTTACCCTTTCCTAGGTGGAGTGAGTGCCTATTAAGAAACCCCAATGGCTCTGTATGTTTTTCTGAGTCATCACTTGCTCTTTCAGCTGGCTGCCTCACCAGTACTCCCTCATGCTTGGTCTCTCTCTCTCTCTCGGGACTGGTATGCATGGCCACACATTG
Source organism: Hylobates moloch (assembly GCF_009828535.3). Lineage (NCBI taxonomy): Eukaryota > Metazoa > Chordata > Mammalia > Primates > Hylobatidae > Hylobates > Hylobates moloch. The sequence continues at coordinate 93,950,612 of NW_026652283.1, forward strand.
TTAAACATTCCACACTCACAATGAGGTTGGTGTGACAGCTGGGGACAAGGTGGAGATCTGCACTGTGGTGGCACTCATGCACCTGTTGTTGGTAGTGAACTTCTGGCTGCCATTCAGTCAGCAGCTGTTAACTACTAAGATGCCAGGACAAAATGAAATGCAACCAAGAAGTCATGCCCCATCACAAAGGTATAGTCCTAGTCAAATACCTTATACTTAAACTGATATGATTTGGTACGTCCCCACCCAAATCTCATCTTGAATTGTAGTTCCCATAATCCCCATGTGTTATGGGATTGACCCAGTGGGAGGTAATTAAATCATGGGGGCAGTTACCCCCATGCTGCTGTTCTCATGATAGTGAGTGAGTTCTCATGAGATCTAATGATTTTATAAGGGGCTTTTCCCTTTTTGATTGGCACTTCTGTCTCCTGCTGCCATGTGAAGAAGGACATGTTCGCTTCCCCTTCTTCCATGATTGCAAGTTTTCTGAGGCCTCCCCAGCCATGGAGAACTATGAGTTAATTAAATCTATTTCCTTTATAAATTGCCTACTCTTAGGCAGTTCTTTATTCCAGCATGAAAATGGCTAATACGGTAAATTGGCACCACAGAAAGTGGAGTGCTTCTACAAGGATACTCAAAAATGTGGACGTGACTTTGTAACTGGGTCATAGGCAGAGGTTGGAACAGTTTGGAGGGCTCAGAAAAAGGCAGGAAAATGTGGGAAAGTTTGGAACTGATGCAGGATTTTTTGCTTCTTAGTTCAACTAAATCTGGGTTCTTGTCTCACAACCAGGAAAAATTAGGCATGAGGACACATTGCAAGGTGAGAAGGGTGAAATTCATTAAGTGAAAGGGAGCTCTTAGCAAAGAGAGGGTTCCTGCCAGCCAACTCCCACCTCACAGATTGAATACCAGGCTACCACACTGAGCTGAGCTGAGGAGGCCAAGCTGAGGAGCTGAGGAGCTGAGGAGGCCAAGCTCTTCTCCTGCATAAGACATGGATTCCTGGTGGCCCCACCCCATTCCCACAGTGCATGTGGGCCTCCAGTTAACTGTGGGGATGCCCAGGCAAGCCCCCTCTGCAGGTTCCTTTAGCTGCACAAAAACATCTCGTGTAAACACTTGAGGGGCAGGTCAGAGATTCTCTGGGGACCCTTCCTTGTCTGCCCCCTGCCTCTACCAGAACTTCCTAGAGACTTGGTGAATGGCTTTGACTAAAATGTTGATAGTGATATGGACAATGAAGTCCAGGCTGAGATGGTCTCAGATGGAGATGAGGAACTCATTGGGAACTAATGTAAAGGTCACTCTTGCTATGATTTAGCAAAGAGACTGGCAGCTTTTTGCCCCTGCCCTAGAGATCTGTGAAACTTTGAACTTGAGAGATGATTTAGTATCTGTCAAAAAAAATTTCTAAGCAGCAAAGCATTTAAGAAGTGACACAGCATAAAAGTTTTGAAAATTTGCAGCCTGACAATGCAGTAGAAAATAAAACCCCATTTTCTGGAGAGGAGTTCAAATATGCTGCAGAAATTTGCATAAGTAACAAGGAGCCAAATGCTAATCGACAAGACAATGGGGAAAATATCTCCAGGGCATCTCAGAGACCTTCATGGCAGCCCCTCCCATCACAGGCCCAGAGGCCTAGGATGGAAAAATGGTTTCCAGAACCAGATCCAGGGGCTCCCTGCTGTGTGCAACCTAGGGACTTAGTGCTTAAAAGGGGCCAAAGTACAGCTCAGGCCATGGATTCAAAAGGTGTAAGCCTCAAGCCTTGGCAACTTCCACATGGTGTTGAGCCTGCAGGTGCACAGAAGTCAAGAATTGAGGTTTGGGGACCTCTGCCTAGATTTCAGAGGATGTATGGAAACTCCTGGATGGCCAGGCAGAGGTGTGCTGCAGGTGCAGAGCCCTCATGGAGAACCTCTGATGGGGCAGTGGAGAAGGGAAATGTGAGGTTGGAGCCCTTACACAGAGTCTGCACTGGGGCATGGCCTAGTGGAGTTGTGAAAAGACGGTTGCCAGCTTTCAGATCCCAGAATGGTAGGTCCATTGACAGCTTGCACTGCATGCCTGGAATAGCTGCAAACACTCAATGCCAGCCTGTGAAAGCAGCCCGGAAGAGGGCTGTATCCTGCAAAACAACAGGACTGGAGTTGCCCCAGGCCTTGGGAGCCCACCTCTTGCATCAGTGTTACTAGGATGTGAGATATAGAGTCGAAGGAGACCATTTTGGAACTTTAAGGTTTAATAACTGCCCTATTGGATTTCAAACTTGCATGGAGCCTGTAGCCCCATTTTTGGACAATTTCTCCCATTCATAATGGGTTTATTAACCCAATTCCTCTACCCCCATTTTATCTAGACAGTAACTCACTTGGTTTTAATTTTACAGGCTCATAGGCAGAAGGGACTTGCCCTGTCTCAGATGAGGCTTTGAACTTGGAGTTTTGAGTTAATGTTGGAATGAGTTAAGAATTTGGGGGACTGTTGGAAAGGCATGATTGTGTTTTGAAAAGTGAGTACATGAGATTTGGGAGGGGCCAGGGGCAGAATGATATGGTTTGACTGTGTCACCACCCAAATCTCATCTGGAATTGTAGTTCTCATAATCCTCACCTGTCATGGGAGGGACCTAGTGGGAGGTAATTAAATCATGGGTGCAGTTACCCCCATGCTGCTGTTCTCATGATAATGAGTGAGTCCTCACAAGATCTGGTGGTTTTATATGGGACTTTTCCCCTTTTTGCTGCCATGTGAAGAAGGATGTGTTTACCTCCTTTTCCACCATGATTGTAAGTTTCCTGAGGCCTCCCAAGCCATGCAGAACTGTGAGTCAATTAAACTCCTTTCTTTTATAAATTACCCAGGATCAGGCACTTCTTTATAGCAATGCGAAAATGGACTGATATATAAACCCTACCATTAAAACTCTTCCCTTAGAGAGTCACTGTTCACCTTAGCCTATTCATGACACTGATTATGTTTGCAATAAAAATCTGTTTAACTTTTTTTAACATGTGTCCTCCAAACATCTTGACCTTGGAACTCCCTACCTTCCACAGATAGCTCCCTAAGTATATGCACATACATAAACACACATCATGTAGCACCCATTAACCAGAATTCTGGGCAAATAATTCTTACTTGCATTTTCCTAAAGCTGGTTTTTCTTGATTACTTGAGAAGCATATATTATAGTAGCTAGAGCTTATGGCCTAGCAGAGTGACCTTCAGCAAGTTTCAAAATAGTGACTATCTTAAAAAGTTGTTGCAAAAGTTCAATATAACAAAAGAACTAGAAACAATATCAGGTTCCTTGTAAGCAGGTAATGAACATTAATTATTGTTAATTCCTATGTAGACTATATTTTTGGAAGTCCTAAATTATTCTTGTTAGTCACATTGTTTATTTTTTCCTACATAGTCAATTTTAAATATTTCTCTTTTTAAAGCTTCTGTCAAAATGATGTTTCTTATCAGTGTTAAGTCTAGGATTTATTTTTTGTCAGCAAGGTAACCAATGCAGTGACCTCCTGTAAACCAGCCATAGATACATCTTGCTCTGACTCCAGCAGAGCTTAGGCTGGGCCTAGAGCCCTAGGACCCAGTTCCTGTAGTGGCACCTAATTTCCTCTTTACTAAGCTTGCATGTTTTTGGGAAAATAAAGGAGGGGATATCTAAAGCTCTGGACAAACTTGAGAAGCTCAATTTTTGCCACCCTGAAGAAAGTGTAAGGATAGATATTTAATGGAGCTGCTGCTGCTGGGTCTGTTGCTCTTGTAAGTCCTTCCTCTGGGGAAGTGAAGGGCACAACAATATCGGATGTCAGATTTTAAAGGAAGGGAGTATCTTCATCTTCTCTCCTGAACCACTAATTGAGATTATCTATTGCTTGCTGCCAAAAGAAAGACATAAATAGAAACAAAACTGAAAGTAAACAATAAAGCAAACAAAAACCTGCAAACAATGAAACCAAATCAAATCTTTCCAGTGTAAACTCTGGGCTTAACATGCCTCCTGTTGTGTTTTGATATTTTTGGTGTCATAAAAAAGTAAAGAGGTTGTTTTATTTCCAGGGCCTTATAAAGCCAGATGATAGGGGCCTCATCTATTCTTTGGATACTTCTGGTATCCTCCATTGGCTTAAGCCAGATTTAGACTCACCTCATACTAGGAAAAAAAAAAAAAAAGTGTTCTAAACATATGAAAATAGAAGCAGAATGGCAAGGCCTGGACTCAGATGAAGCAAGTGGGGCATTTGCATTGTCTGAAAAATTTAAAAGGGTGCCAAAAAACTTAGTAATTGAGGTAAACAATATTTTAAAGCAATATTTTAAAAAAATGAATACAAAAAATGATGATGAACAAAATATCAAAATTTTAAATAAAGGCAAGATCAGCATTACTGAATATTTCTTTTACCTTAGACTCTAAGACAGGCAAAGCACTGTGGGATGGAATTTGAATGTAGGAGTGATAGGAAAAAATTAGGTCAACAGTAAAAATTAATTGACAATTTCCATTAGACTAATGTTTTTCAAGCTGAGAAAATTCTAAGAAGCTGTAACTGATAGCAAAAATAGTTACTGAGAAAAATGTATAAAGAAACATCTTCCTAATTGTCTAAGAAGCAAGATCAACATACATACTTTTTCCAAAGCAAAAGGAGACAGTGGGGTAGGGGAAAGGAAGATTTATTAGATGGGATCCTGTTGTTACTTTTCATGTGATCCTTTAAACTTCAAGATATCCAGAATTATTTTTATTATCATTTGATTGCTAAGCGAATGGAACTTGGAGAGTAATGCTCAAATTAAAAACTTATATGGCAATAGAGCTAGAATTTAGCTCTAGAATTTGCTCTAAAATCTTTGTTTTCTTTCCTCCACTCTATTTTGTGTGTGCCTTGGCTTTTTTGTATGTAAAGTAGTAATAGCACTAATGCTTACCATTCCTTTTTAGTGCATAATGGTAGTCAATGCACTTTAAGCTACAAATACACAACAGAAATATAAAGTTTGTTTATTTTTTAATTCATTACCTATGTTTTGAGTATCAGGAAGTCAACTATTTTTGATCTGAAATACTGTGGCGTTTGGGAATAAGGAAACTGCCATTTTGATTTTAAGTTTCACAAATTTGCAGGTCTTAAACATTTGAATTGACTAGTCTCAATTTTCCTTCTATTTCATGTTGGAAACAAAAATGTAGCTCCTTTATTTCTAGGATACACTGCCTTGAATTGATTATGAAGGCAGGTAAGTCATCATCTAGGTAATTTTCCAAATTTTTGCTGCTGCTTTGCTGTTAAGAGATTTGGTCCACAGGTAATGATAAATCATCATATCTTAAAAGTTTCCCCCATTTTTCCTTTTTATTCTTCACTTTACCGATACAACAGAATTTCTGCAGTAGGGTGACTGTCAATATTCCCTGCAGTGTCTCTTGAGTGAGTAGACAGATCTTACTCTAGACTTCATGAGAGCTGGAAAAGGAATCTGTGTTTCAGATGATGACCACTGGCTTTTCTGAGTTGGTGATAAGTTCATATACATAGCAGGATTCTGAGAAATCCTGCTTCAGTTGGATAATTTGCTTATATTTAAAGGACTTATGACAGCATATTTGAAGTACAGTCTTTTATAAGGAATATCTCTGGTAGGTAGTTTATTATTTATGAATCTAATGACTTAAAATTTCATGATAAAATATTTAGTGCAAGAGGATGTCTAGCATTGCCCAAATTATTACTAATTGGTAGCTAATAGCTATTACACCGGTTATGTGTATAATTATGTAAAATGAGACTGATGGCCTCAGGTGAGCCACTCTTTGGGTATGGAGATATACTTGAGCAAGCAGAAACAAACTCCAAGTGCTCAGACAAGTTCTTTTAAATACGTTATCTCCCTTGACGCAAACTCTTTCAGTTGAAGAGGAGAGTTCCTATGAAGGTCTAACTTTTGATGTTGTTTTGGAAATATATCTTAATAGGAAGAAGTATAGCAAACTTGGTAAATGGTTAAAAGTGTGAGCATCAACATCAGATACCCTGGCTGTACATTTTCACTTCTTTACTTTCAAGAACATCTACTGTAACTTTGGACAAGCAATGTTACCTCAGTGATACTTGCTGACCTCACATAAAAAATACAGTTGGCTGGGTGTGGTGGCTCACACCTGTAATCCCAGCACTTTGGGAGGCCGAGGCAGGCTGATCACGAGGTCAGGAGATCGAGACCATCCTGGCTAACACGGTGAAACCCCGTCTCTACTAAAAATACAAAAAATTAGCCAGGCGTGGTGGCAGGTGCCTGTAGTCCCAGCTACTTGGGAGGCTGAGGCAGGAGAATGGTGTGAACCTGGGAGGCGGGGCTTGCAGTGAGCTGACATTGCACCACTGTGCTCCAGCCTGGGCGACAGAGTGACTCCATCTCAAAAAAAAAAAAAAAAAAAAGAAGAATAAAAAAATACAGTTATGATATCTAACTAATAGTGTTGTTGAGAGAACAAATGAGATCATATATATGTGATGGAAAAAATATTAATAAAGAAATGCTCAGAAATGTTGTCTCCCCACCCCAGTCTACCAGAGAGAATGCTTTCGTTGCTAACCCAGCTTTCAAGTCTTAGATTGCTTCTGTATAATCTGTCTCTGCCAGAGAAAGCTTTCGTGATGCAGAATAATCCAGAAGAGATTGAGCCTAAGACTCAGGAGGAACATGGGGAGGACTTAGCAAAGAAATGAAGTCAACAGATATAAAAGAAAAAAGAAGTAGGCAAGGAAGGAGAGTGTAGAATGAGAGTCTGGAGAATGTAGGGATGCCAAGAGCTAAGAAAGTAATAAAAGTAGCTACCAGAAGCTTGTATTTGTTTTCTTTGAAGGACTGGAAAAAAGAATTGGGCTTCTTATTTTATTTCGTTTCATTTTCGACTGTTCTACTTTGAAACTTTGCATATGACCTTACTAAGGAACCTATTTAGATGCCCTAAATTACATATGATTAGACATGTAAAGTGATTATTATTGAGCATGGCTCATAGAAAATCCCAAATAAACAAGAACTTTTATAATAATAATAATAATAATAATAATAATAATAATAATAATATAATGATGATGGTTGTATCTGGAGTAAAATTCCAGCAAAACCTTCATTGAATAGGCATGTCTTATGAACATATCATTAGAGAGACTTGTATAATTGGAGCCCTTAGAAAAAAAATGGATATTTTGTCATCCCTTTCTTATGTGGATCACCTCAGAAAATATATTTCATTAGAAAAAATATTGGAGGAGCTTTCCATTCCTAATGAGATAAAAAATTAACATGAGCTGCTGATCTCTCCCTCAAAATGAACCCTGGAGAAATTAGAAAAATAAAGGAATGGGCCGGGCGTGGTGGCTCACGCTTGTAATCCCAGCACTTTGGGAGGCCGAGGCGGGCGGATCATGAGGTCTCAGGAGATCGAGACCACGGTGAAACCCCGTCTCTACTAAAAATACAAAAAAATTAGTCGGGCGTGGTGGCGGGTGCCTGTGGTCCCAGCTACTCGGAGAGGCTGAGGCAGGAGAATGGCGTGAACCTGGGAGGTGGAGCTTGCAGTGAGCCAAAATCGCGCCACTGCACTCCAGCCTGGGTGACAGAGCAAGACTCCGTCTCAAAAAAAAATAAAAAGAAAAAGAAAAATAAAGGAATGAGAGACATTTTTGGAAATGTGAGGCAATTATCCTGCCTTGGTTTATGTGCATGTGTGTATATGTGTGTGTGTGTGCGTGCATGTGTGGTGTGATGGAATGGTCTGCGGACTTAAGGCGATTGAGGAGCTAGATATTTAAGAGTCTATTTCTTGACCACTTCTCACAGAAATTGCAGTGGCCATGCTGTTGGTATTGAGGGGTCAATATGAAAGCAGCATAAAAAAACTGCTAGGATGAGGGTTGATGAAAACAATTCTTTAGTATTTACTACTTTAGTCCCTTTCCTCCAAATCTCATGGGTGGTGGATTAGAACTATGAAAAATACCTCTTTACAATATTCTTTATTTTTCTCTAAAAGTTTAAAGGTGATCTCCTGACTGACACTGTTGCCTTTGAGAGTGGCAGAGAGAGGAACATACAAAGTCATTCTGTAGAGTCTTGGACCTATTTCTTGCCCTCAGTTAGGATGTGGAACAAGGCCAGATCTTTGACCTATTACATTGTACATTATCATAGAACTGGCACCCCAGACCAATATGACTAGATACCTGAAGCTTATAAATACTTTACAAAAAAAAGAAAACTTTAAATGTATGGCTATTTAAAATAAATACAACAAATATAATTTTAAAAGGGGAGATATTGGCAATATGAAGTTAGGAAGTTTTAAATTAATACAACTAGAAGTATTTTGGTATCAAATACTTAGTATATAAAATAAAATGTTCAATAGAAGATATAATTACCAGAAAGAACACCACTGAAACATGGATTGGTAAGGTGAAAGATGTGATGAAAGAATTATTTTAGAAGATAGCAGGACATGATAAAAATCAAACATAAAATTAAAGGTAGGAATTGTTGCAGTAGAAGTGCCAACAACTGATGACTATGTTCCAGAGGAGTCAAAAATGGAGGATTGGTGTCAATGATTTGTTACAACCAGTAAAACATGGCAGAAGTAGCACTTCTGGTATCTTCTGATGCTAAGTCAACAGAAGTCTTGCAGGTTCTATCTTGATCTCTTTGAATGCCTGTGCTCTAGATGTTCCCTCTCCAAAACCAGTCACCATCTGAGAGAGATATTCAAACCTCATTTAAGAGCTCTGGTCAATTGTACAGTTGATCTCAACCTTTCAGCAATCTTCTTGTGGTAGCGGATCTCTCAGCCACAAATCTGTCAGTCTCCAGCTGTTGGTCACTGTCAGCTGATCTCATCAACCCAGTTAAGTCTCCAGACATTATGAACTAGAGAAGAACCATCTTCATTGTACCCCTCTTGAATTCCTAATATATAGAATCTATGAGCATAAAATTTTGAATTGGTTGTCTTTGTTTTTCCCACTATGTTTTAGGACTATTTATTATGCTATAGGTAACTGGAACATTTGATGTGTTCTTTTTCAAGAGGTACTTTTTGCTATAATATAAAGAAACTCAAGTAGGCCCAATTTATGTCTTTCATATATTCATTCATTCACTTGTTCTTCAAATATTTGTTAATCATCCATCATTTATCAAGTGCTATTCAAAGTACTGAGGATACAATAGCGTGTAAGACAGACACGATAGCTGAACTCATAAAAATTACAGCTTTCTTCTGAATTCTTGGAGGAACAGAACTTGTACTCAAGTTAAAGCCATACATCCAGGCACAAAGAAATAAGTATTTATAGTTAACACAACATTGCATGCCATATAGTCATAGATCAAGTAAATTAAATCATGAATGAAGGAACAAAATATATGAATATTGAAATGCCTGTATACTAAAGCTTCAGTGAATATATACACACACAAATATATTGCCTTCTTTAATATGTATATCATATACAATGAGTTAAATGCTTTATTTGAATTACAACAAAGCCTTTAATCAAGAGCAAATGATTCTATCTAGAATAGTACTAATGAAGATGATTTTTGTTTCTCAAATGGCATGATCAAGATCACCCATTAAGAACTCTGGAAGAAAATTCTATAAAACTACGGAGATTCAAAGTATTCTGGAGCTGACATTAACCTTTGAGCTTGCTGACTCCAACCCCCTTATTTTACAGCTGGAGCAACTGAGCTCCAGCAGGCAGTGAACCAGATGGGTCATGGTATCAGCGGTGGTGCAGAGCAAGCTAAACTCTGTGAGGTCGGCTGAGGTCCTTTGTAACCCAGAGGGATCCTGGCATGAATTTTAAATCCTCTCCTCAATTCTGGCATCAGTTCTAGTATCCATATGTCTGTGCATACATAGAAGCTGAGGCAGAGAAACTCATGAGAATTGCCAAGGCCCTAGAATCCTGAAAACAGTTGCTAATATCCTGTTGCCATGACAACCCACTCAGGAAAGAGCCTAGGTGCCAGACTTAGATTTTTTTTTTCCTGGGTCCCAGAGGAGTACCAGAGTGAGTTGATAACTCTTTTATTGCTACCTGGAGAGAAGCCTTTCCTGCCCTGTGTATCTTCCAATGGCAGATCAACACTCCAGGGATGGTAACTGATGCAACTGTGGCTGGTTTCATTTCTTTTAGAGACAAAGGTCTCTGATGATTATTGTGCCATGAAAAATAAGGGACTTGTACAAGCTAACATGTCTATGAAAACATGTGATTTCTTTAGTCCCAACTACCTCCGCATTTATGAGGCTCCCTGCTTTATTTTCCCCTACTTGTTTTTCACCAATGCATCTGCTCCTTCCTGCAGAGGAAATGTTTGTACCGTTCAAATGGTTGGACTATGAGTCACAGATTAAACAGGAGGGACTTTTCTGAATGATGCCGAGCAAGGCCTTAATTAAAAGGAAGGAAGAAATTCTGGTGAGTGCGAGCAAGGTTGTGTTGTTTAGAGCCATGCAAAGTGCCAGCCTCTCCCTAGGTAACCACTCACCTTCTGGCATGAAATCATCCAAGTTTAGGATATGTAAAATGCACAGGACCTGGAAATTCTCAGAACTGCATCATGATTCCTCCAGAACCTGTGTACCTGAATGTTGGAACAAGATAATGATTACTCTCACTTGCTTCCTATATGTCAGACATTATTCCAAGCATTTTTATATTCTAACTCACTAAATCATCACAATAATTTAATAAAGTTGATACTAGTAAAGTGTACCAACTCAGAAGTAAAGTGTCCTCATGGACACCCAGATAAATCAGTGGCAGTGCCAGCACGTGAATTCAGGAAGCCTACACTCTGACCCATCATGCCAACCCACCTCTACTGATGTATGACTGTCTGGCTGGCTGGTGCTAGATGGCATCATATGCCTTAATCATGACTTGTTGAATAGGCCACTACTTTCACATTCTTCTGCTCTATCCAAAATGCATTTGGCCATTATCTCCTTCTTTTCGTATTCTACACTGCTGCCTTAGTTATTAATTCTTATTTATTTATTTATTTATTTATTTATGTATTTTTCTTGAGACAGAGTCTTGCTTTGTCACCCAAGCTAGAGTACAGTGGCACAGTCTCAGCTCATTGCAGCCTCTGCCTCCCGGTTCAAGTGATTCTCCTGCCTCAGCCTACCAAGTAGCTGGGATTACAGGGGCATGCCACCAGGCCTGGCTAATTTTTGTGTTTTTAGTAGAGACAGGATTTCGCCATGCTGGCAAGGCTGGTGTTGAACTCCTGACCTCAAGTGATCCTCACTCACTGGCCTCCCAAAATGGTGGGATTACAGGTGCGAGCTACTGCACCTGGCCCTAATTCTTTCTTGACTGGGAAATTCAGCATCCACATAGTGTATCTCCTTGCTTCCCATGTTGGTTTTGTTCAATCCATTCTCCAGATTGCAACCAAGTGATTCTTCTAAAATGTATCTAAGATATTTTTCACTCTTATTTTAAAATTCTGCAATTATTATTTTGTCTTCCCATTGGTTCTCAAATATTTAGCAGGCTATCCCTGTGTCTTAAGCACACTGCAGCCACAGTTAGTGAGAGGTGACAGCATGCTGGCAGTCCTCACAGCCCTCGCTCGCTCTCGGTGCCTCCTCTGCCTGGGCTCCCACTTTGGTGGCACTTGAGGAGCCCTTCAGCCCACCGCTGCACTGTGGGAGCCCCTTTCTGGGCTGGCCAAGGCGGGAGCCAGCTCCCTCACCTTGCAGGGAGGTGTGGAGGGAGAGGCGCCAGCGGGAACCGTGGCTGTGCGCGGCGCTTGCGGGCCAGCTGGAGTTCCGGGTGGGCCTGGGCTTGGTGGGCCCCCCCCCACTCAGAGCAGCCGGCCGGCCCTGCCAGCCCTGGGCAATGAGGGGCTTAGTACCCAGGCCAGCGGCTGCAGAGGGTGTACTGGGTCCCCCAGCAGTGCCAGCCCACCAGCACTGCACTCAATTTCTCACCAGACCTTAGCTGCCTTCCCGTGGGGCAGGGCTCGGGACCTGCAGCCCGCCACGCCTGAGTCTCCCACCCCCTCCATGGGCTCCTGTGCAGCCCGAGCCTCCCCGACGAGCACCACCCCCTGCTCTATGGCGCCCAGTCCCATCAACCACCCAAGGGCTGAGGAGTGCGAGCGCATGGCACGGGACTGGCAGGCAGCTCCACCTGCAGCCCCTGTGCAGGATCCACTGGGTGAAGCCAGCTGGGCTCCTGAGTCTGGTGCAGATGTGGAGAACCTTTATGTCTAGCTCAGGTATTGTAAATACACCAATCAGCACCCTGTGTCTAGCTCAGGGTCTGTGAATGCACCAATCGACACTCTGTATCTAGCTGCTGTGGTGGGGCCTTGGAGAACCTTTATGTGTAGCTCAAGGATTGTAAATACACCAATGGGCACTCTGTATCTAGCTCAAGGTTTGTAAACACACCAATCAGCACCCTGTGTCTAGCTCGAGGTCTGTGAATGCACCAATCGACACTCTGTATCTAGCTACTCTGGTGGGGCCTTGGAGAACCTTTATGTCTAGCTCAGGGATTGTAAACGCACCAATCAGCGCCCTGTCAAAACAGACCACTCGGCTCTACCAATCAGCAGGATGTGGGTGGGGCCAGATAAGGGAATAAAAGCAGGCTGCCGGAGCCAGCAGTGGCAACCCGGTCGGGTCCCCTTCCACACTGTGGAAGCTTTGTTCTTTCGCTCCTTGCAATAAATCTTGCTACTGCTCACTCTTTGGGTCCACACTGCTTTTATGAGCTGTAACACTCACCGCGAAGGTCTGCAGCTTCACTCCTGAAGCCAGCGAGACCATGAGCCCACCGGGAGGAAGGAAGAACTCCAGACGTGCTGCCTTAAGAACTGTAACACTCACTGCAAAGGTCTGCAGCTTCACTCCTGAGCCAGCGAGACCACGAACCCACCAGAAGGAAGAAACTCCGAACACATCTGAACATCAGAAGGAACAAACTCCGGACATGCTGCCTTTAGAACTGTAACACTCACTGCGAGGGTCCGCGGCTTCATTCTTGAAGTCAGTGAGACCAAGAACCCACCAATTCCGGACACATTAGGTTTTTCTCTATTGTGATTGTCTATTTGGTCTAGCTTAATTGTGACCTAATCCAAGACAGAGCTTATGATTTTATCATTTCCTCCACTCCCTTAAACACCTTTTTGCATATGGTAAGTGTGAAATAAGGCAAAGAAAATTGAGTTAATAGTTATTGAACTAAGATGAATAGTTAGGCCTTGGTCTCCATATTAAGAAGCTGCCATGATATACTTCTGTTGTAGCTTACCCTATATGTGAAATTACCATTATAAAGCATGTATTCATCTGACAGAAAAATTAAAGAACATGAATCTGACAGACACAGTATATACTACTCTGGAGAAAAAATTTTCTGAATCAAAACAAATTGCTTTCAGTCTCAATCCAGAAATCATTATCAGAAGTATGTTTTTGTTTTTGAAAATTAATATCTGCCTTTTCTTTAAGTACCCAAAGCCATGCAAATTCTACTGGGTGAACATTGCTCTAATTGCTTTTAATGCACATGATCCATTAATGCCATATGTCATAATACATCTTGTTAGGGAACATTGTTTTATAGTCTCAGTCATAATCAGCCATATTTGTTGATCATACACAGTGTTGAGAACAATGTATTAGAAAGTTTAGTGCAGAATGCACAGGAAATGCCCCAGTGTCCTGAGGAGAATTTCCTCAGTTCAATTGATGGTACTTTCTTTCATCTAGCCATGTAATCTATCAACCTTGGGTCTGCCTTCCTCTCCCTCAGCTTCCACATTCAATAGCTTAAATAGCTATTGAATCCATCCCCTCCTCATCTCCACTGCTACTACTTCTGTCCTAGGCTTTGTCATCTCCTAGTGGAAACTGGAGTATCTTCCTGGTTAGTTTCCCTGTCTCCTGTCTTACTTCTTCAAAATGCCTTCATAGTATTTTATCAAGAAAGCAAAGCTTATCATGTCATTTCCTTATTTAAAACTCTCTGGACACTCTTCATAATCCAAGTTCTGCAGCCTAGAATTTAAAATCTCATATTATTTGGCTAACAGTTAAATTTACTGGGTAGCAGGCACTGTTCTAAGTGCTTTAGTTCTCTTGTTGGCTTCTAAGGGTCTCCATGTCTCCCCAGGAGACACTCCTATGGGGGAAGTGCTATTTTATCACTGCCTTACTTTCAACTTCAAAAACTTTGTATTCTCACTACATGTTGTACATATGTGAGGTAACTTGTACTTCAAAAGATTTTGTGCGTTTTATTTTCTCTGCTTGATATGACTTCCATTTCCTTCCCATCTCATTGTCTTAACTGGTTGCTCATCCTTTAAAACTAGTTATAGGCGTATCAAAAATTACAGGCTCCAAAAAATGCCTGTTTTAACCTCATCCATGAAGCCAGGCAAGGAGCCCATGTTCTATGTTTCCATAGCACCTTATATAAAATCTGAACATGATATCTGTCATGAAGAACTCCTATTGTCTTTTTATGGACATATAATTGATCTAAGTCCCCAAGGACAGAGGCTATGTTTGATTCTGTATCGATCTTTGAATCCTGCTTACTTCCAGTGGATGTTGAATAAGTACCTATTCAATAGAATAAGTATTTCCCTGCATATTCATGTAAAATAATATTTATATATTCTTTTATGATCAACTATTGGTTTCTGAGTGACCATTAGGGATATAAAATGGGCTTTACTATTTTCTAATGTTTTCTTTCCCATCCTGAGTCTCAATATGCTTTATATGTCAGAAATATTTTTAAATTGTTATAACAAATATTCAGAAAACAATGAGACATTTATGATAATATGTTACATTATAACTACCACTTCAGGTAGAAAAGAGAAAGAGAGGAAACCAGAATTATTGTGAGAAAAAAGAGACTTGAGATCTTTGATACATTATTCCAAGGCAACAAAAGTAAAGAAGGGTGACGACAATGGGCTCACTCAGGCAACTGACATCTTAGTGAGAGAGTTTCATGTTTCTAATAAAGTTATGATGTTAGATATAGATATACTGTGGAAACAACAAGGGAAGAAAGAATAAGAAACCAGGAAAAAAATCAGAGAAAATTAGATATAATCTGAGCACAGGTGATAGCTGAAAACAGGAGCAGTGAACTAATTGAGGGACAGAATTTTAAGAAAGAAACTTAAGAGCCCTAAATAATACCTGGTTAGTGAGCCTGCTAGAAAGGGGATCAGCAAAGGAAAAGTGTTTATTTGTTGGCAAAAGCTCCAGGGACAAGTCAGCTCTTTATTGAGTTTGAACATAAGGAGAAGTACCCAAGAATGTAAGGCTTTCATCACATTTGTTTCATCTGTCACTTTATTTACTTTCTCTTGAGAATTTAAATGGAGAGAGATCTGAGCGAATTTGAAATTTGTTATTTTATAATGTTAAGTCCAAAGCTTCTAAATAGTTTTGAGAAATCATAAGGTCTGTTAGAGATTTATTTAGCACATTTTAAAATGTGCCTGTTTCTTACATTTAAAGTCCCCCTTCTGTTTTCTACACATTACCAGCTACATTTGACCTTCAAATAGAAAAAGAAAATTATGACTGACACTTACAGTGGTTAAGAGATTTCTATATGACAAGAAATAATGCTGGACCTTTTATATAGATGACCTTACCTAGTCCCCCCAACTTAATCAGTGAGGACTTATTTAATCAGCAAACTATGTATTGAGCACCTATTACGTGCAGACACTCTCTAGCTGCTGAGAATACACACTAAGCAAAATAGATTCCAATTCTTGACCACATGGAGCTTATATTCTCATGGGGGAAAATAGACCATAAACAAAATAAATTAGTATAATATAACATATAGTATATTAGAATATTGGCAAAAATAATAATGAAATTTCTTGGGGCAATGTTTCATTTCAAGTAGAATAATCAGAGAAGGCCTCGCTGACAAGATGACTTTATTAGAGGCTTTGATGGTGAGGATGTATGTGAGAAGAAAATTCACAGCAGATGGAACAGCAAGAACAAAAGCTCTTCTAATTTATGCTTTGAAAAGCAGTATGGAAGCCAATGTGTCTACAGTGTGATCTATACTCTCTAGAGTGAGGAGAGTATGAAGAAATAAAGTTGGAGACAAAAAAGGGAAAGAAGGTGAGCCAGGGAGGTGAGAAGGATCGTGGGGAGACTTAAAGGGCCTTAGAAGAAATTGTTCCTTTCCCCTGAGTGGGACAGGAAGGCTTTGACAGGTTCTGAGCAGAGCTATGACCGGATTTGAGTGATATTATAGCAGGATCAGCACAGGAAACAAGGTACCCAGGGAAGAAGGAGGCAGGAGTTGGAAGAAGTGATATTTTTTTCCGGAACAATATGTGTCACTTGTGATGTAAATATGAACTTCCTGCTAATGGATATGTAATTTTGAGGCCAGTATGCTTGTAATATCCTAAGCCCCAGCACTACTGATTACAATGGACTCCACTTGTTGCAAATAGACCATTACACACTAAATTCTCTTTTATTCTTTTTTCATTAGACAACTGCAATAAAATTACTTCTATTGCCTCTGTTACTTTTTTTTTTATGATGTCAAACCAATGTCTTACATTATTAAAGAACTTAAAATACAAAAGTTTCCTTCTGTGGACCGATCTTCAATTGCTATTTATTACTGCAAAGGAAAGTACATCGTTATTACTGGTAATGTAATATAGTCATAAGCCTGAGGTGACTTTGGTCAAGTTGACATTAAAATATGCCCTACTAATGTCAGTCATATTTGCTTACTGATACGTTAATAGTTAAATATTGTTACTGTGAATATTCACTTGGCATCAAAATAATCACAAATGCCAATCAAAAGCAGTCATTGAAGTTATGAGATAATCTCTGCTAATTGGTTGATCAAACAGATGATCTAGTATATGCCTTTATATCTTTGTAAATTAAATTCCATCTATAATACAAAATTAAATAATAATAATCTTAGTTAATAATATAATAAATATCTCAATGGTCCTTTTAATAATTAAAAAATGGCCATTGCTTTTTACCTCTCAAAAAGAGGTTGATATATTAGCCATCTATTGCTACAGTGATGCTGTGTAACAAACTGCCTTCCAACTCAAGAACCTGAAGTATAATAAAAAAAAAAAAAAGGAAAAGAAATAGCCCCCCTTCATTCCTGGAGCTGTTGCAGCTCTGAGTCTACTGATGAAGACAAGACTTAGCAAGTTTGTCTCTTCTTTGAATTGCAGGACTTTGAGTTAGCTGGGGGATAAAAACACTGTTCCATGTGCCTTTATCTTCCTTGAACCAGTGGGATAGCCAGGGCACATTCTTCTCAGAGCAATGGCAGAGGTGCAGAAGAGCCTGGACAACCTCAAAAGTATACTTCCAGCAGGCATGTGCCACAGCTGGCTATATTTACTTGTAAGAACTGATTGTTAAATGTTCAGCATTTTCTGAGGTGGTTGTTAAATACAACCATTATTAAAATTTAAATTACATAAAGGTATAGAAAAATACATTATATTAAAAAAGAAAATAAACATTAAAAACTCACCACTTCCTAATTATTTTCTACATTATTTTAATCTAGGATCTTGAGGTCATTTACATCTAGTATGTCTATACAGTAGAGATGTTATAACATGATATGTTACTGTGCATCTCTTTCCATCTCCACATTTACTAATGTCTCATTGGTAACATGAAGTTGGCCGTGGTGAAAGTATTTATACCATGAATATCATCAAATGTGAGAAATCAGGAACTTCCTCATCTTGTTTAACTGATTCTCAAACCAAGCTCTTTAATAACTGGAGAGCCAGTTGTTACACATTTTTAAGCACACCATTCATTTTGAGACTTTGCTCACATCAGTTCTCCAAATATCCTATTGATCAAAATCAAACAATGGTGAAATACACTCTACCTTTAGTGAAAGACTGCAATATTACAAGACAAGGTGAATCTGTAGGGAGGGCTGAAGAACTGAAGCTAATAATTCAATCTACCATAGTTGGGAGAAGATATAAAAGGCATATAAATAGGGAAATCAGTGTTTTATGTATGTGAATGAATTAGTATATATTACTTTGATTTTTCTCAAAAGCAACATTTTTTTCTTCATTATTTTAAACATTTCTCAAAGGAAAACAATTTAAAGTGACAATTTGAATTACAAAATAGATTATCTGTTTGTATTTATAAAGTGTTCATTAATTATGATGGTAGACAATTCAAACAGGCTAGAACGAGTTTCTTGGTCATAATTCCTAGGTTCTAACAAGCACAACTCATAGTAAAAAAATTATTCCATTTTGAATCTATCATATTATCCCCAATCCATGATTTTTTCAAAGTACTAAAAAGCTGACATGGGCTATATGACAGAATATTAAAATTTAACATTAAGAATGTTGGTTAATAGTCTTACTTTCCTTGTGTACAGATTTGTCTGTTCACTCCCAGCTGCACTGAAAATGTTTTCTGAACAAAGAGAGGAGGAGGACACCTTAAAGATTGCAGTGGAAGTCAAAGAAAACCATAATTTACATTTCAGAATATAAATGCCCCACGGAGGCCTTCTTCCCTTGCTGCCTGGAACTTTGATTGGCATTTCAATAGAATTCTACCAAATTGGAGGTTGGTCCCAGGAAACTCATCCTCATGGTTACCAATGACTGTAATTCCAGGCATCTGATCTGGGCAAATAATATTTATGAGAACAGGACATTTAAAAAGTCGAGACAACTGTGAAAGCCAATGACAGTCAGAAAACCAACATAAGAAGGAGAGTAAGGACATGGGTAGTAAGGATTTGTAGGTGCTTCCTTCTGGAAAACAGATGTATTTCTAGTTAAAGTTAATTCTGCTTTTCTGATTGTTAATAAACTGGCAAACAGCAATTATTTGTGTATTTGTGTGTGTGCATGTGTGTGTGTGTGTGTGTGTGTGTGTGTATTATATATTTTTTCACTGTCAATCAAAAACCCATCTTCTCCAGAAAGGATTATCTACTATAATCTTATAAGATTTAAGGCACTATAAAAATTGGATTATTTTGGATATAAAATTTCTAGAATTCTTGAGTATAAAATTTTATTTTGGATGTTAATTTGTAAAACCCGGACTCCTCTCTTAAAATCAGGGAAAAAAAGGAAAAAGAAATTGAGTTACCTCAAATTAATTATCAACTTCTCCCTCTCTAAATATAATAAAATTCTAAATCACCTTTTTTCTCTTTTCTCCAATTTTCAAAGCTTATAGCAGGAAAATGAAAATCATACTTTATCTATTCTATTAGCTTATAACCTTACCATCCAATCAAACTTCCATTCGGGTCCAGAACTGTCCTTTCTTCCTTCTTACCATTCTTTTCCCTCCCTCCCTCCCTCCCTCTGACCCTCCTTCCTTCCTTCCTTCCTTCCTTCCTTCCTTCCTTCCTTCCTTCCTTCCTTCCTCATTACCTGCTTCTTCTTATTTTTTTCCTTCCTCCTTTCCTTCTGTTTGGCTTTTAATCTTTTTTTAATTATTATTATACTTTAGGTTTTAGGGTACATGTGCACAATGTGCAGTTTTGTTACATATGTATCCATGTGCCATGTTGGTTTGCTGCACCCATTAACTCGTCATTTAGCTTTAGGTATATCTCCTAATGCTGTCCTTCCCCCCTCCCTCCACCCCACAACAGTCCCCGGAGTGTGATGTTCCTCTTCCTGTGTCCATGAGTTCTCATTGTTCATTTCCCACCTATGAGTGAGAACATGCGGTGTTTGGTGTTTTGTCCTTGCAATAGTTTACTGAGAATGATGTTTTCCAGTTTCATCCATGTCCCTACAAAGGACATGAACTCATCATTTTTTATGGCTGCATAGTATTCCATGGTGTATATGTGCCACATTTTCTTAATCCAGTCTATCCCTGATGGACATTTGGGTTGGTTCCAAGTCTTTGCTATTGTGAATAGTGCTGCAACAAACATACGTGTGCATGTGTCTTTATAGCAGCATGATTTATAGTCCTTTGGGTATATACCCAGTAATGGGATGGCTGGGTCAAATGGTATTTCTAGTTCGAGATCCCTGAGAATTGCCACGCTGACTTCCACAATGCTTGAACTAGTTTACAGTCCCACCAACAGTGTAAAAGTGTTCCTATTTCTCCACATCCTCTCCAGCACCTGTTGTTTCCTGACTTTTTAATGATGGCCATTCTAACTGGTGTGAGATGGTATCTCATTGTGGTTTTGATTTGCATTTCTCTGATGGTCAGTGATGATGAGCATTTTTTCATGTGTTTTTTGGCTGCATAAATGTCTTCTTTTGAGAAGTGTCTGTTCATGCCCTTCGCCCACTTTTTGATGGGGTTGTTTGTTTTTTTCTTGTAAATTTGTTTGAGTTCATTGTAGATTCTGGATATTAGCCCTTTGTCAGATGAGTAGGTTGCAAAAATTTTCTCCCATTCTGTAGGTTGTCTGTTCACTCTGATGGTAGTTTGTTTTGCTGTGCAGAAGCTCTTTAGTTTAATTAGATCCCATTTGTCAATTTTGGCTTTTGTTGCCATTGCTTTTGGTGTTTTAGACATGAAGTCCTTGCCCACGCCTATGTCCTGAAGGTATTGCCTAGGTTTTCTTCTAGGGTTTTTATGGTTTTAGGTCTAACATGTAAGTCTTTAATCCATCTTGAATTAATTTTTGTATAAGGTGTAAGGAAGGGATCCAGTTTCAGCTTTCTACATATGGCTGGCCAGTTTTCCCAGCACCATTTAATAAATAGGGAATCCTTTCCCCATTGCTTGTTTTTGTCAGGTTTGTCAAAGATCAGATAGTTGTAGATATGTGGCATTATTTCCGAGGGCTCTGTTCTGTTCCATTGATCTATGTCTCTGTTGTGGTACCAGTAGCATGCTGTTTTGGTTACTGTAGCCTTGTAGTATAGTTTGAAGTCAGGTAGCGTGATGCCTCCAGCTTTGTTCTTTTGGCTTAGGATTGACTTGGCAATGGGGGCTCTTTTTTGGTTCCATATGAACTTGAAAGTAGTTTTTTCCAATTATGTGAAGAAAGTCATTGGTAGCTTGATGGGGATGGCATTGAATCTATAAATTACCTTAGGCAGTATGGCCATTTTCACGATATTGATTCTTCCAACCCATGAGCATGGAATGTTCTTGCATTTGTTTGTATCCTCTTTTATTTCATTGAGCAGTAGTTTGTAGTTCTCCTTGAAGAGGTCCTTCACGTCCCTTGTAAGTTGGATTCCTAGGTATTTTATTCTCTTTGAAGCAACTGTGAATGGGAGTTCACTCATGATTTGGCTCTCTGTTTGTCTGTGATTGGTGTACAAGAATGCTTGTGATTTTTGTACGTTGATTTTGTATCCTGAGACTTTGCTGAAGTTGCTAATCAGCTTAAGGAGATTTTGGGCTGAGACAATGGGGTTTTCTAGATATACAATCATGTCATCTGCAAACAGGGACAATTTGACTTCCTCTTTTCCTAAGTGAATGCACTTTATTTCCTTCTCCTGCCTGATTGCCCTGGCCAGAACTTCTAGCACTATGTTGAATAGGAGTGGTGAGAAAGGGCATCCCTGTCTTGTGCCAGTTTTCAAAGGGAGTGCTTCCAGTTTTTGCCCATTCAGTATGATATTGGCTGTGGGTTTGTCATAGATAGCTCTTATTATTTTGAGATACGTCCCATCAATACCTAATTTATTGAGAGTTTTTAGCATGAAGTGTTGTTGCATTTTGTCAAAGGTCTTTTCTGCATCTATTGAGATAATCATGTGGTTTTTGTCTTTGGTTCTGTTTATATGCTGGATTACATTTATTGATTTGTGTATGTTGAATCAGCCTTACATCCTAGGGATGAAGCCCACTTGATCATGGTGTATAAGCTTTTTGATGTGCTGCTGGATTTGGTTTGCCAGTATTTTATTGAGGATTTTTGCATCAATGTTCATCAAGGATATTGGTCTGAAATTCCCTTTTTTGGTTATGTGTCTGGCAGGCTTTGGTATCAGGTTGATGCTGGCCTCATAAAATGTGTTAGGGAGGATTCCCTCTTTTTCTATCAATTGGAATAGTTTCAGAAGGAATGGTACCAGTTCCTCCTTGTACCTCTGGTAGAATTCGGCTGCGAATCCGTCTAGTCCTGGACTTTTTTTGGTTGGTAAGCTATTGATTATTGCCACAATTTCAGAGCCTGTTATTGGTCTATTCAGAGATTCAACTTCTTCCTGGTTTAGTCTTGGGAGGGTGTATGTGTCGAGGAATTTATCCATTTCTTCTAGATTTTCTAGTTTATTTGCATAGAGGTATTTGTAGTATTCTCTGATGGTAGATTGTATTTCTGTGGGATCAGTGGTGATATCCCCTTTTTTATTTTTTATTGCATCTATTTGATTCTTCTCTCTTTTCTTCTTTATTAGTCTTGCTAGCAGTCTATCAATTTTGTTGATCTTTTCAAAAAACCAGCTCCTGGATTCATTAATTTTTTTGAAGGGTTTTTTGTGTCTCTATTTCCTTCAGCTCTGCTCTGATTTTAGTTATTTCTAGCCTTCTGCTAGCTTTTGAATGTGTTTGCTCTTCCTTTTCTAGTTCTTTTAATTGTGATGTTAGGGTGTCAATTCTGGATCTTTCCTGCTTTCTCTTGTGGGCATTTAGTGCTATAAATTTCGCTCTACACACTGCTTTGAATGTGTCTCAGAGATTCTGGTATGTTGTGACCTAATAGACATCTACGGAACTCTCCACCCCAAATCAACGGAATATACATTTTTTTCAGCACCACACCACACCTATTCCAAAATTGACCACATAGTTGGAAGTAAAGCACTCCTCAGCAAATGTAAAAGAACAGAAGTTATAACAAACTGTCTCTCAGACCACAGTGCAATCAAACTAGAACTCAGGATTAAGAAACTCACTCAAAACCGCTCAACTACATGGAAACTGAACAACCTGCTCCTGAATGACTACTGGATGCATAATGAAATGAAGGCAGAAATAAAGATGTTCTTTGAAACCAATGAGAACAAAGACACAACATATTAATCATTTTTATGAAAATAAAGTAATGTGTGGTTTCATAAATATGAATATATACAGGAAGATATAAGAAATTACAAGAATATAGCTGCTGATATAAGAGAAGTCCAGTGTATATGGTGAGAGAAAGAAATCTAACATTTGCCCCCAAGAGATTAGCCAATTGTATTAATAGACAAATGTATTTGAATCTGCTCTGATCTCAATAAAGTGTAAAATTTAGCACATAGACCATTTCCAGTTATTTACGAGTTTTTCTCTATGGGCTTCTAACATTTACTCATTTTTTTCTCATGCCAATATTACATAGGACTAATTATTATAGCTTTAGTATAATTCTTTTTTTCCTTGCATGTACAAATATTCTATCATTGTAATATTCTGAACATTTTCTTGAGTTTTTCCTTTACTTTTTTAGCAGATAAATGTTATAATATCCATGCCAAAAATCTTTAAACATTATTTTAGGATTTAAATCATAATTAATTTGGCAGAATTGATATGTTCATAATTTTGCATTTTACCAGCTCATAATGTATATGTAAACTTTCATTTCAATCTTATTTTATGCCTCTTCAGTAAAGTTTCACAGTTGTTTTCTCTTGTGGCTTTCATTAAAATATGGAGTTTCCTATTCTCACAGTAAAAACTAACTTTCCCAATGATGATTTTTAAAAACTACCAGTTATATTCTCATCAGATCTCAGATGATCATATCCCCACTTTTTCTAAAAACACTTTATTTTGTTATTGTAGGAAATTACATTAGGGCTGTGATTCTTACTCAGAACTTCTGCCAGAGCTATTAGAAAAGAGAAATTATCACTCTGCTAGAGTTGCTAAACTAATAGGGTAGTGATCTAGAAATGTTAGCTACCATTTGCCAACATACCCAAGACAATATTTGAGGGAAAAGACCACACAATATAAATGATAATTTAAAGCTGAAGAGACAAAGATTGAGGACATAATTTGTAGAACTTGAACTAATCCATTCCTAAACTTAATCTACCTAGTGGACTTTTCAATATGATGAATAAAAAATCTTTTATTTTTTTGAAGAGACGTGCATATAGTGTTTTGTGTTCAATTTTTAGATATTTAAAAATAATCATTATAAAGATAAAACAGGAGCAGATAATTTCCATTTTGCAAGAGCATAGACACAAAACTCGTAGGGATGATTTACATTAAAACTATTGCAGTTTGCCTAGTATTTTCTTTCTGGTTACTTCTGCTACATTTTATGTCACTCGGAATGATCTTTCAAACTTTCAATGGATAGGTACTTGAGAATTCTACTTTTCATGTCTGTTTATTATTTGTTCGCATCATGGTCAGTGGCATGACCCCTATGATCACTGCTCTTTGTTAAGTTTTATTCTGCATCTTTACATGATATATCACATGCCTTTAATTTCTTAAGCACATTGGTAACAATTAACAGGCCATATTTATTGGATTCACAAATTCTTTCCTTTCTTCATCCCTTCTTTGTTCCTTCCACACTTACTATAAAATAAGACTTCAAAAGGTTCAAATTTTCTCCACCTTTGTTTGATATTTTCTTTTCTTACCTACCAACTTCTGAGAGAAGAATGTGAACTGTCCCTATTATTATTATTATTATTATTATAGTTTTTGCTTTTTCAATATAAAATATATGTTGCTAGGAACTTGAATATTAAGATGAAATATTTCTCATTGTATCCTTTATCCTCTTACCTCAAATCAATTTTTTTCTAATGTTAACATTGCCTCAGTCTTTTCTGTTTATCGTTTCCTTGGTATAGTTGTGTGTGTGTGTGTGTGTGTATGTGTGTGTGTGTGTGCACGTGCACGCACACGTGCGTTGTGTTATAAAATCATGCCTGAGTACAAAATCCTTTAAAATGCAAAACAGTCAAATTAGTTTTAACGAAACAGTATGAAAAGTTCACTAATAGAATTTCACGTTCTTTATTACAGCTAACATTAAGAAATGACCACTTTTTCTTTTTATTTTCTTCTTCTTTATTTTTTAAAGGATCTCACTTTGTTGCATAGGATAGAGCGTAGTAGCCTAATCATAACTCACTGCAAACTCAAACTCCTGGGTGAAGCAACCCTCCTGCCTCAGCCTCCTGAATAGCTGTAACTACAGTTGTACATCATCACATCTAGCTACAAAATAACCACTTTTGAAAATATGTTAGAGTATCAAAAGAGAATACTCATATTTACCTAAGAAGGCTGAAAATCTTCCTCCTTTTTCCAACCACATATATGTGTGCAGTGAGCTAAATGGTATGTGCCCCCAAACTTATACATTTAAATCTTAACCCCCAATGTGATGGTATCAGGAACTGAGGGCATTTGGGAGGTGATTAGATCATGAGAAGGAAGCCATAACAAATGGTATTAGTGCCGTATAAAAGAGACCCCAGCCAGGCGCGGTGGCTCACGTGTGTAATCCCAGCACTTTGGGAGGCTGAGGAGGGCGGATCACAAGGTCAGGAGTTCAAGACCAGCTTGGCCAATATGGTGAAACCCCGTCTCTACTAAAAATACAAAAATTAGCCGGGGGTAGTGGTGCACGCCTGTAGTCCCAGCTACTCGGGAGGCTGAGGCAGGAGAATCGCTTGAACCCAGGAGGCGTAGGTTGCAATGAGCCAAGATCTCGCCACTGCACTCCAGCCTGGGTGACAGAGCGAGACTCTGTCTCAAAAAAATAATAATAAAATAAATAAATAGGTAAATAAAAGAGACCCCAGAGAGCTCCCTCGCCCCTGCCACCATGTGAGTTAATTGTGAGAAGATGGCTATATATACGAGGAAGTAGAAACTTACCAGACAACTAGCTAGCTGATGCCTTGATCTTGGATTTTCCAGTTTCCGGTATAATGAGAAATAAATTTCTATTATTTAAAAGCCACTCAGTGTATAGAATTTCATCATAGCAGCCCGAACAAACTAAAACAATGTGTGAGGCTAATTTTTTTCAGCTACTTCAACCAAAATTGTGTCATAACAGATTGAATGCAAAAGCAGATAATGAAAAATCAGTCATCTTTTATTAAACCAGAAATTAGGGAATTTACAAAAGGCAAAACTATACTCTCTTCTCACTAAATTCATTTCAGTTTGGAGAAATACAGTTTTTACAGTTTTTAATGTGTAATTTCTGTTAAAATGTAATGGATTTATTAAAGCTATTTTAACTTAATTGTTAAATAAATACTTCCAAAATTGTTCAGTTTTAATTTTGAGTTCATGAAATATTAATAGATATAACCCATATGAGCAAAAGACCTTTGGGGTTCTCAGTAATTTTTAAATGTGTAAAAGGATTCTGAGAACAAAAATGTGAAAACTTTTGTTTTGATAAAGTTTCCTTTATTTTATATATTTATTGTGAATATTTTCTTCCAGTTTATGATACATGTTTTCATTTCCCAAATGCTATTAATAAACAAATTTTAAAAAAATAATAAAGCCTAAGAAGCATATATATATATATTTTTTTTGTGAGTACTTTATCTTCTCCTAGAAATTTTGCCTATCCCTCAGAGCCAAGGGAGTCATGATCTATCTGAAATTCAGTGTTGTATATTATGTGAAGGAGAGGTTGAAGTTCATTTTAACTACATGGTTATCCAATACACAGTTGTTCTAGCACCATCACCATTTGTTAAAAAGACTGTTGAATCCATTAAATTTCCTTGGTGCCTATGTAAAAAAAGGTGAATATTGATTTTATAATATTGTAAATATTTACAGTAGTATAAAAATTGAAATACTGTAGTTTTGTTGTAAATATTGAAATATTGATCTATATCAAAAACCATATTGAAATTAGATTTGGGGTTGCTGTGAATCTATAGATCAATTTGGCAGCTTCATGATACTGAGTCTTCATGAAGATGAACAGTAATTCAGGCTTTCATTTTTTGCTGTGATGTTCCATAGTTTTTGTTGTAAAGGTCTTCAATATTTTTGTTACCTATTTTGCATTTCAAAAAATATTTTTGTTTGTTCGTGATTTCTCTTATTTCTTTCAGCAGTGCTGTGTAATTCTCATTGTAGAGATTTTTCCCCTCCTTGGTTAGCTATAATCCTAGGTATTTTATTCATTTGTGGCTGTTTTGAATGGGATTGCCTTCTTCATTTGGCTCTCAGTTTGCATGTCATCGTTGTATAGAAATGCTACTGATTTTTGTACATTGATTTTGTATCCTGAAACCTTACTGAAGTAGTTTATCAGTTCTAGGATCCTTTCGGTGGAGCCTATGGGAAAATCTACATATAGAACCATGTCATCTGCAAAGAGAGATAGTTTAACTTCCTCTTTTCATATTTGGATGCCCTCATTTCTTTCTCTTGCTGATGCTCTGGCTAGGACTTTTAGTACCATCTTGAATAAGATTGGTAAGAGTGTGCAGCTTTGTCTTGTTCTAGTTCTCCAGTGGAATGCTCCAGCTTTTGCCCATTCAATGTGTTCATGTTGGCTATAGGTTTGTCTTAGATGGCTGTTATTTTTTTGAGGTATTTTCCATTGATGACTAATTTGTTTAGAGTTTTTAACATAAAGAGATGTTGAATTTTATTGAAAGCCTTTTATGCATCTGTTGAGATGATCATATGGTTTTTGTTTTTAATTCTGTTTTTGTGGTGAATTACATTTATTGATTTGCATATATTGAAACAACCTTGCATCCCAGGAATAAAGCCTAATTGATCATGGCGAATTAAGTTTTTGATGCACTGCTAAATTTGATTTGCTAGTATTTTGTTGAGAAATTTTGTGTCTATATTCATCAGGGATATTGGCTTGATGTTTTCTTTTTTTGTTGTGTCTGTGCTACATTTTATTATCTGAATGATGCTGATTTGTGTAACAAATTAGGGAGTAGTGTCTACTCCTCAATTCTTTGGAATAATTTCAGTAAGATTCGTACTAGCTCTTTGTACATCTGATGAAATTTGGCTGTACATTCATCTGCTTCTGGGCTCTTTTTGATTGCTAGGCTTTTTGCTACTGATCAATTTTGGAATTGTTATTGATCCATTCGATATTCTTCCTTGTTCAATTTTGGGAACCTGTCTGTTCCCAGAAGTGTGTCCATTTCTTCTAGGTTTTCTACTTTGTATACATAGAGGTGTGCATAATAATATCTGAGGATTTTTTGTATTTTTATAGGGTCCATTGTAATTTTGACTTAGTCATTTCTGATTGTGTTTATTTAGATTTTCCTTTTTCTTTATTAATCTAGCTAGCAGTCTACCAATCTTGTTCATTCTTTCAATTAACCAATTTTGGATTTATTGCTTTTTTAATAGATTTTCATATCTCAATTTCATTCAGTTCAGCTCTGATTTTGGTTATTATTTTTCTCCTGTTAGCTTTTTTTTTTTTTTGTTAGTTCTTCTAGGTGTGACATTAGATTGTTAATTTGAGATCTTTCCAACTTTTTGATACAGTCACTTATTGCTTTAAACTTTCCTCTTAACACTGCTTTAGCTCTGTTCCAAATTTTCTGGTATGTTGTGTCTGTTTTCCTTAGTTTCAAATAATTTTTTGATTCCTACCTTTATTTCATTCTTATCCCGAAGTCATTCAGAAGCAGGTTGTTTAACTTGCATATAACTGTGTGGTTTTGAGAGATCTTCTTGGTACTGATTTCCATTTTTATTATGCTAATGCCCAAGAGCGTGGTTGGTATGATTTGGATTTTTTTGAATTTGTTGAGACTTGATTTATGGCTGAGCATATAGCCAATTTTAGAGTGTTTGCTATTTGCAGACAAGAATAATGTATGTTCTGTTTTTATTGGGTGGGGTGTTCTCCTAAATGTCTGTTAGGTCTGATTGGTCAAGTGTTGCGTTTAAGTGCAGAATGTCTTTGTTAACTTTCTGCCTCAATGATCGTCTAACATTGTCGGTCGGTTGTTGAAGTCTCCCACTATTATTGTGTGGTTATCTAAATATCTTCATATATCTCTAATAATTTTTGTTATGAATCTGGGTGCTCCAACATTGGATGCTTATATATTTAAAATAGTTAAATCTTCTTGTTGAATTGATTCCTTTCTCATTATGTAATGTCCTCCTTTTTTATCATTGTTGGTTAAAGTCTATTTTATCCTGTATAAGAATAGCAACCTCTTCTCCTTTTTGTATTCCATTTGCCTGATAGATCTTTCTTCATCCCTTTGTTTTGAGCCTATGGTTGTCATTACATGTGATATGGATTGCCTGAAGATAGCAGTTGGATCTTGCTTCTTTATCCAACTTGCCACTCTATGCCTATTAAGTGGATCATTTAGCCCATTTACATTCAAGGTGATTATTGATATATGAGTATTTAATCCTGTCACCATATTGTTAGCTGATTGTTACATAGATTTCATTCTACAGTTGCTTTATATTGTCAATTGGCTAAGTACTTAAGGGTGTTTTGTGGTGGTGGTTATTGTTCCTTTGTTTCCATGTTTATTACTCCCTTTAAGACCTCTCCTAAAGCAAGTCTAGTTGTAATGAATTCCCTTAGTATTTGCTTGTCTAAAAAGAATTTTATTGAGCGGGGCATGGTGGCTCACACTTGTAATCCCAACAGTTCAGGAGGCCAAGGAGAGCGGATCACCTGAGGTCAGGAGTTCAAGGCCAGCCTGGCCAACATGGTGAAACCCCATCTCTACTAAAAAAGAAAAAAAAAATGCAAAAATTAGCCAGCTATGGTGGCAGTTGCCTATAATCCCAGCTACTTGGGAGGCTGAGGTAGGAGAATCACTTGAATCTGGGAGGTGGAGGTTGCAGTGAGCCAAGACCACGCCACTGCACTCCAGCCTGGGCAAGAAGAACAAACAAAACTCTTGTCTACAAAAAAAAAAAAAAAAAGAAGAAGAAGAACATTATTTCTCTTTTGCTTACGAGGTTTAATTTGGTGGGATATGAAATTCTTGGTTAAAATTTCTTTAAGAATGTTGAAAATATGCCTCCAATCTTTTCTGGCTTCTAATGAAAGTTCCTCTGTTAATCTGATATAGTTTTCTTTGTACAGAAAGTCCTTTCTTCTTAGCTGCCTTTATTTTTTATTTTGAGGAATTCGTTAACTGTGTATCTTGGAGACAGCTGTCTTGTATAGTATCTCACAGGAATTCTCTGAATTTCTTGAATTTGCGTGTCAAACTCTTTAGCTAGTTGGAGAAAATATTCATGGACTATATGCTCAAATACGTTTTCCAAGTTGCTAGCTCTCTCTCCTCTTTCAGGAATGCAGAGTCATAGGTTATGTCTCTTTACAGAGGTTTCTCAGAGGTTTTATGTTTTTCTACCTAAGTTGCTTCAAAGGAGCAGTCTTCAAACTCTGATATTCTTTTCCTAACTTGGTGTATTCTCTCGTTAATGCTTCAGATTGTATTATGAAACTCCTGTAGAGAGTTTTTTATTTGCAGAATTTCATTTTGGCTTTTTCTTAAAACGGCTATGTCATCTTTGAACTCTTGGATCATTTTACTGTCTTCCTTGAAGTGGGCTCAGCATTCTCTTATATCTCTGTGAGATTCCTTACATCCAGATTCTGAATTCTATTTCTGACATTTCAGCCATTTATATCTGATTAAGAACCATTGCTGGTGAGCTAGTGTGATTATTTGGACATAAGAAGACATTCTGGATTTTATAGTTGCCAGATTTCTTGCACTGGTTTTTTCTCAACTGTGGCAGCTGATGTTCCATTTTCCTTTGAAGTTGCTTTCCCTTGTAGGAGACTTTTGATTTTTATGTTCTTCATTGCCCTTGAGAGTTCGATTACGGTGCAAGCTGGGTATAGTCAAATGGCTTTATTTCTGGATGGTTTCAAAGGGCCAAGGCTCACTCAGCACTCCTAGGCTACATGCTCTAACATTGGGGGTCTATGATCAGGCCCATGGCTTTGTCCTCTGGCCCCTTGAGGTCAAGCACAGACTGTTCTTGGGGAGCTAAGGTGCTCCCAGACCACTGGCAACAATGTTCCATTGGGAGCTGCAAGTGAGAGCACTTTGGTGAGAAGGCCAAGGGTAAAACCACTCTGGTGGGTTTGTTTGGGGGCATGGACAAAAGCATCCTTGCAGGTGGCAGGGGGCTGTGGGTGAAAGCAGTCCAGAGGGGCAATCTCAGGGTCATGGGTGAAAGTGCTCTGGTGAGGCAGCCAGAAGCCTGCAGGTGAAAGCAGTTTGAAGGACGGTAGTAGTATTGTGAATGAACATGTTCCGGTGGGGCAGCAGGTATGTGACAGGTGAATGTGCTATGGCAGATGGCCATCAATAAAAGTGCTCTGGCAGGGCCACTGAGGCTGCACTGCAAGCCATTGTACCCAGGCAGGAACTCTGGGAGGGGTCAGCAGACAGGAAGTCATGCATTTTAGACTCACCCTGATCCCACAGGATCTTAAACATCTTTAAGATCAGGCCCATGGCTTTGTCCTCTGGCCCCTTGAGGTCAAGCACAGACTGTTCTGGGAGGGGTCAGCAGACAGGAAGTCATCTTTAACATCTTTAAGATCCTGTGGGATCAGGGTGAGTCTAAAATGCGTGACTTCCTGCTCTCCAGGAAGCCCTCTTCCTGCACTACTCTCACCGGTTCTGTCAGATAAAAATGATTAAAGCTACCTACAAAAGTATGGAGAACATTTAGGAATGGGCATCTATGGCTGTGTTCCACTGTGGCTGTTTCCGTGCTAAACTACTTGGGCTCCACAGACTCAAGCTCTGCCACTGCCTACTCCTTGGGCAGTTCCCCCTGTGAACTCAAATCTCAATGGGGGTTGTGTGCATTCCTGCAGTTAGGACCCTGGTGGCCCATGTTGAGAGTGGGTTGCTGTGCATTTATTTCACACACCCCTTCCTTAGGAGTCATTCAGGGACGGGAACAAGTCCTGGTGCTCAGCAAACCCATGTGGGGTTTCCAGCTTCCTTCCCCTTCGGCCTCAATGCCTGTGTTGTCTGTCTATCTGCTCAGTAAATTCTCTCTGAAGATCTATCCAGAGTATGCCAGTCTACTCAATATTCTGGTCTCTCTCAGTGGGAGAATTTCTTCATGCCTGCTTGACAATTTCTTTAACAGATATGGGCTATGATATTTTTTTCTTATTTGTGTTCATTTCCATAAGAAGTGTTTTTATAGAAATTTGATCATTTGGGCTGTGTTGTTAGATAAATAGGCACATCATTTTTCATGATAGTACATTGTTATAATTTTATTTTCTATAGGATCTATAGGATTCACTCTTTCAGTTCTGATATAGGTAATTAATATTTTCTCTATTATAAAAATAATAAAACCTTAAGAAAATAAGGTTGGTTGGGAGAATATCTTTTTTTTTCTGAATCTATTATAAGAGTCAGTGTTGGCTTTATTAATTTATTCCATTGTCAGTCTGTGTTCTATTTCATTAATTTCTGCTCTTTATTGGTTTTTCTTCTCTGTATTTTGGGATTAATTTGTTTTTATTTTTCTAGCTTCTTAAGGTGAAAACTTAGATCTTTGGTTTTAAACTTCCCATCTTTATTAACATGCTCTTGTAATGCAAAAAAGTGTTTAATTTACTATTTAATTGTACCCAATATGTTTTTGATATGTTGTATCTTGATTATAACTCAGTTTGAAGTGCTTTCTACTTCTCTTGTAATTACTTCTTTTATCTATGGATTATTTATGTGTTGTTTTTAATTTCCAAATATGTGGGGCTTTTATTGTTTCTTATTGTGACTGACTTCTATGTAATTTTCTTATCATTAGAAAATATACTCTGTAAAATTTATATCTTTTGATATTCATTGATACATATTTTATAGCCAACACACGATCTATGCTATGGTTTGAATGTTTGTCCCTTCTGAAACTTATATTGAAAATCCCAAATGTCACAGTATTGAAAGCTGAGGCCTTTAAGAGGTGTTTGGGTCATAATGGCTCTGCCCTCACGAATGGATTAATTCATTCATGGATTAATAGATTAATGGGTTATCATGGAAGCTGGTTAGTTACCAGGAGAGTAGGTCTATTTTAAAAGCCAGTTTGGCATTCTCTTGGCCCTCTTGCCATGTGATGAAATCTGCCATGTTACAATGTTGTAACATGCCCCCATCAGATGTGGCCCGTTGACCTCAGACTTCCCAGCCTCCATAACAGTAGGAAATAAATTTATTTTCTTTATAAATTACCAAGTCTCAGGTATTCAGTTACAGAAACAGAAAATAGACTCAAACAATTAATTTTGATGACTATTCTATGTGGACTTCGAAAAAAATGTGTATTCTGTTATGTTGAGTGCAGTATTTGTAAAATACACATTAGTAAACTTGATTCATATTGTCATTACAATAATTTATATTCTTACTGAATTTTTGTCTGTTTTACTAATTTTTAAGATGAGAGTGTTAAAATGTTCTATTTTGATAGGGAATTTGTATCTTTCATTTGGTTCTGCAGGTTAATTTCTTCTTATATTTCTTATATTGTATATTCAGTGCATATACATTTAGAATTCCTATGTTTTCCTGACAAGTCTTTATCATTATATATTACCCTTCTTATTGCTTGTAATACTTTTACCTTTAAGTCTACTTCACTATTAATATAGCCATGCCCTTTATATGTTTACTATTTGCATGGTATATCTTTTAGTATAATTTTACATCCAACCTCTCTGATAATTTACATTTAAAATATGTCTTTTGTAGATAGTGTATACTTAAGCCTTACTTTCCTAATGTCTCCACTAATCTTTTTTTTAATTTTAGTGGTTTGTCAATTTACACTTAATGGATATAATATTTATTGGTATGTTTGGGTTATTCCTATTATCTTGCTTTTTTATAGACATCTTTCTGTTTTGGATCTTTTCTTTCTCTATTTCTGCCTTATATTTGGTTATTCAAGTTTAAAAGTATTTTCCATTTTAATTCCTCTATTGGCTTTTAATCTATTCTAAATGTTAATTAATTCATTATTTATTTTAGTTTTTATGCAGCAATTACAGCATACATTCTTAAATTATCACAATCTTCTTAATGCTGTACCACTTTATTATTTATATCCTCTCCCTCTAATAATTACAGGTCATATTTTCCTGCTTTCTCTCATGTTTAGTAATTTTTTATTCAATGTTGGGAATTATTTATGACACACTGTTAGGAGTTTGGAATATGTTTCCTTCCTTTAAATAGTGCTGGATTTTGTTTTTATAGGTAATTAGATTACTTGTGCTATTTGTTGTTACTCCTGTCAGACTTGGTTTTGTTCCTTATTAAGGAGGATCTATTTTAGTATTCAATTTAGTTCTAGGTTAATGCCCTTTCCTTACTCTATGGCATATTACTTACTTGAAACATGTGGCCTTTCCAGAATCTCAAGTGAATGTCAGCATTTCTCAGAAAGGTCTGTCCATTCTGGCGGGTCTATAACATTAATATCTCCCAGCATTTCTTGCCTCCTCTACAGTCAATGTCCCATTTTTACCCTCGCAGCAAGTTATTTCTGCTAAGCATTACAGAGAACCCCTTGACCAAAAGCCCGTATGAATTCTTAGACTTCTGTGGCATTTCCTCTCTTCTAAGGCATAGCTCCCTCTCACCTAGTATTCTGCTCTGCAAACTCAAGCTGGTTCAGCAACCCAGAACTCCTATCCTTGTCTCCTCACCTCAACAAGACTAGCATGCCCTATTTGAGCTCCACTTCTCCGCAACAGCAGGTGTATACCCTTAGGCAGAAAGAGGTGGGTAATCACGGATATATTCTCATGTATTTAATTTTTTCAAGGGTCACTGTACTGTATTGCTTGTCACATTCTGTAGGACCTTTTATTATTAATACTTGTTTTTCTTCAATGCTGAAAAATTTCTGTCATGTCTTTGGGAATTCCTTCCCTTCTAATCCCCTAATTGCTTTTATTTCTTTGCACTCTTATTTAACTATTTAATAAATATTTATACTTCAGGATCTATTCTCTGTATATTAAATTATTTTCTTTTCTACTTTCTCATTATTTTGAAAAGCATTCTGGGATTATGCTCAAATTTGTCTTTTCAGTTTTCTTTTGATGATCCAATTTTTTTATTCTCAAGTTGTATGTGTTTTTCTGTTTTACAGCAGCTTATTGTTTAAAGAGCCATTCCCATTTTTTATGCCTTTAAGTTTATGAATTTCACCTTTTATTTCTTTCTCACCTTTGTTTTTTTCTGCCATATGTTCTAGCATGTTGAGTTCGTTTCTTCTTTTATGGTGTTAGTTATGTGCTCATCTTTGTCTCTGAGATTCTTTTGCCTACCTGTATATGCAGTTTGGCCTATATTAAGAAATTTTGCAAGAAGGATAGGACATGCTTCTTATGGGTACATACATGTAGCTTACTTCTAGGCCTGAGTGTTCTTTTTTCCTTCTTTGTTATCTATACAGGACACTGTCCTGCCACTGGCCTTAGTGCTCCGACTCACTGCCCTGGTTGATTGACCAACATGGAGCACAGAGTTGTGGGCTATCTGCTGAACTACTTACAAGTTATTCATATCCTGTTCCTGGTCTCTGTCATCTCAAGACTTGAAGTACCAATGGAGCTACTCCTTCCTCTCACTCCATTTTTCATAGCAGTCCTGTTCTGTTTGTTACAGGCCATTTTCTCAATCAACTGTGTCTCATCAATTCCACCTCTTAGAGAGTCTTAAGCATTTATACTTCAAATTTGGCATGCTTTAAATGAGAGAGGGTGAGGAGGCAGAAGGAGATGTGTTAAGCCCTACGTCTTGATCCTAGAACCTGTATTGCAAAATTATGAGCATAAGATAGATTAGTGATAGATAATGATGAAGAGAATGCTTTTTAATCACAGTGGGTATTCAGCCAATATACACCAGGACACCCACATTATCTGTGTATGATCAGCATCTATTTTGATTGGTTTGTGTCCCTGTCATGTTTGCTGCTAAATAATATAAATGTCATATTTACTTGTAGTAATTGCAGAGTATGGACAAAGCATTCTGATAGTCTGGAAAAGCTGGCCAGGAAATAATACTTTGGAAGCCCTTGCTATTTTTATATTGGTTGAGAGTTGCTGGTACCTCTTTTTATCTGCCTGTTTGCTATAGGAGGAATCTTTTGAGGATTCAGAGGAGGATGCCTCTGTCCATTTGATAGGAAGCAAGATGTAGGATAGGCATGTAAGACCAAAATAGGTCTTTTTCTGACCTGTTGCAGAGCTTTAATTTCGATCTGGTGGAATCACAAAAATTGACTCATGATTTTTTTTCCTCCTAGAAACCTATATTGATGTAGCCCAATGTCTATATAGCCTCAAACTCAAAGCAAACAATGCTTACATAAACCTGCCATATTTGCCCACTGGGTTGAGATGCAAATATCAGCCAGGATTCCAAGTCTTATCCAGGATATCACTTTCTTGTTTCAGGCTTCACCCTTTTACTTTATCCTTGATGTCACATGATTGCTGTTACTTTGGAAGATGGTCAGGGTTTACTGACCATCCTCATGTCCATCAGTAGCAGACCATGTGGAGCTAGCACTGAGTAAAGCTTTAATGGAGTTCGATACATACACACAAACACACACACACACGGACGCACACACAGTGAGTTTCATGTGTTGGTGTATTGAAGTTCTGGGCAACCAAAGGAAAAGGCTGGAAACATCATTTTGTCTGTAAGGATGAAAGCTTGAAGTCTTTGGGACACAGCAGGTGGTTAAAAGGGCCTTCAAATTGCAGGCTTAGAGATTTCCTCAAAAATGCCTCCTCCACAGCTGTCCTCCTAATGCACCTTTCAGAGGCTCAGCTGTGTTCTGTAATGGTTTTTAAAAGGTTATATTCCCATGTAAAGATTTTACCCCT
This sequence comes from Hylobates moloch, assembly GCF_009828535.3. Classification (NCBI taxonomy): domain Eukaryota; kingdom Metazoa; phylum Chordata; class Mammalia; order Primates; family Hylobatidae; genus Hylobates; species Hylobates moloch. The sequence goes on from NW_026652283.1 coordinate 93,987,622, forward strand.
TTTCTTTAAGCAAAGATTGCTGAAAGCAAAACAAAATAGGACTTTGAAGTGGGAAAAAAATCAAACATCTAAGACATAAAAAGAAAGATTTCAAACTTGGAAAATTAATACCAACTTTAGGACTGCATTTTTAGGGACCAACAGTAAATTCTGCAGGCAATTTGATGGCACCTGGAGCTGGACACTGAAGACAGGAAACTTGCAGATGAGATTGTATCAATATGCTAATCTTGGATCTCAACAGTTGCTTCCAATTGCAGTTTCACTAATCTCTTTAAGCAGTGGTTGTCAAAGTGATCCCTGGACTAGCAGCATCAGCATTACCTGGGAACTTACTTGAAATGTTCATTCTCAGGCTGTACTTTATATCTATCTACTGAATAAGAAACTCTGGGGGGGTGGGTCCCCTCAATCAGTTTTAATGAGCTCCCCCCAACCCCAGGATTCTGATGCATACTACAGGTTAAGAACCATTATCTTGGAGAATGTCTCTAGAAAGAATGGCATTAATGTCATAGCCATCCCTACTCTCCTTTTAGATTGTCTCCATTTCTCCTATGTATATTTCTCTTGGTGGTTAAACAATGCTCACATAGAGCTCTAAAGAACTGGCAGAAATCTTTTTTTTTTTTTTAGACAGAGTCTCGCTCTGTCGCCCAGGCTAGAGTGCAGTGGTGCGATCTCGGATCACTGCCAGCTCCACCTCCTGGGTTCACGCCATTCTCCTGCCTCAGGGACTACAGTAGCTGGGACTACAGGCGTTGGCCACCATGCCCAGCTAATTTTTTGTGTTTTTAGTAAAGACGGCGTTTCACCGCGTTAGCCAGGATGGTCTCGATCTCCTGACCTAGTGATCTGCCCGCCTCGGCCTCCCAAAGTGCTGGGATTACAGGCGTGAGCCACCGCGCCCGGCCAGAAATCTTTAAACTACCAGGAATGGGAGCGAAAGCAACGCTTGCTTTTCTAACTGTCCCATCGTAGGCCTTTGATTTCCTTACAGGTGAGAGATACGGACTTTGTTCCTACTGGCTTTGCTCCTACTGATTTGTTCCTGCTGGCGTTGTTCCTACTCATTTTCCTACCTGCTTCTGGCCTCATTCTCGTTTAATGACCAGCCTAAATTCCCGTCTTTCATGGTTTTCCCATCTACCTTGGTCTTGGTTTGTTCTCAATTCTGCTTGCCTCCTTCATTTTGCCATCACTTCAGCTCTCACAACAGAAGCTTTCATTGGTTGCGTCTGTTGTGAGAGATGGAGTGATGGCAAATGTCCAAGAGAGCGCTTCACAGGAAGGAGAATCAACACTGCACTGTCTGCTTGCAATCCATTTTTATTTATAATTAGAATCCACCCTCTGATATACCTAATGAAACTACCATTTCAAAAATGTAGAGATTGAGGCTGAGAGAGGATAAAAACTTTCCTAAAGTGGCACAATTCTCAAATGCTTGATATAGGAACCAAATCCATTTTAGACTGCCTGAAAATGTATGGTTATTCATTCCTCGCCACACTGTCCTGTATGTGTTAGCCTCTTGTTTTGTCTGTACTATATATGTGGTTTGTAGTGACAGATATTCAGGGCTTGAACATTATAGGTGTTTCTGAGTTTGCCGAGTCATATTTTTAAATAAAACAAGGCCAACTACTATTTTTTCAGATGTAGCGAATGGGGAAAAAAGGTAAAACAGTTTTTATTCACTTAGCATTTCTTTCCCCTTTTTTCATACTCCTTCTGTTTCACTTTTTCATCTGTATTTTAAAAACATCCTTGGGAAATGCCATTCAAGACGAGGAAGGAGAGAAAGATGGGGTTTATGCTGGCATATGCTTTGCAGTTCAAATGTAAAACAAAGGAGGAAAATGGGGCATATAAAAAGGAATAGTACATTTTGGCCGGGCGCGGTGGCTCACGCTTGTAATCCCAGCACTTTGGGAGGCCGAGGCGGGCGGATCACGAGGTCAGGAGATCGAGACCACGGTGAAACCCCGTCTCTACTAAAAATACAAAAAATTAGCCGGGCGTGGTGGCGGGCGCCTGTAGTCCCAGCTACTCGGAGAGGCTGAGGCAGGAGAATGGCGTGAACCCGGGAGGCGGAGGTTGCAGTGAGCCGAGATCGCGCCACTGCACTCCAGCCTGGGCGACAGAGCAAGACTCCGTCTCAAAAAAAAAAAAAAAGGAATAGTACATTTTTATGCTTTAATCGAAATATGCAGAGAACAAAAATAATTAATATTTTTAACTTTAGAATAGATTGCAAAGGAAAGAATATGGTCTGATATCTATTTCTCCTGAGACAGCACCCTTGGGAAATGGTCATAAAACTGCCACAGGAAGGATTTGAGTACGATAAAATTAGGAAGGAAGGCCTGGTTTTCTAGTTATGTTTCTCCTGGTTAAGTTGCTATGACTTAAAGAATGATCTTTCCTGCTTACTTAGTTGAGGATCTTTAATTCTTAAACTGCCTGAAGACCTCTCCTGGATGCAGACCTTTTCCAGATGACTCTTGTAATTTCTTGCTGAGTAAAAGTCTCATGGAGTTGTGGATCATCAACCTCTATTTAAATCTTGGACCTATCAGTTTTAAGCAAATAAGCCCATATCTGAGACTCTGTTGTTTTATTTGCAATATTAGTGACTTAATTTCTCGATATAACCAAGTTACCTCAACAAATTTAGTGATGTAATTCGTGGATCCCTGAGCTAAATAAAACTCTAGGACCCCTTGATCAAACATTATTGAGAATTTCAGGATGGCAAAAGAAGAGCATTAGGTCCCTTCTTCGTGCAGAGACCTATAGGGCTGCACAAGTCATATGCTCATGAAGTCAGTCTTGTGCTTCATTGTCTGCAAGATGATTCATCTCTGAGAACCTAGGGGATAATATGGCCCAAGAAGACCCAGATTAGAGCAAACACAAGTTGATAAGAGATTTTGTGCCACTGGCCTGGCGAACTTCATACTGCTTTGTTCAGACTTGCTATGAACAGGTTAAGCAATTATTTGAAACACACACTCTATTTGGATGTATTTAAATGAATCTAAAAACTTTCAGTTTCATTCTTTTCAATTTTTGCTCCCAAAGTTTATTGTAAAAATTAAATGAGATCACAGATGTAGAATACATGGCCCATTGTAAAGGCAAGTTAATATTTTCCCCAGATATATTTTTGAAATTCCCTACATGAGAATCACATGATTATTGATTACAAAGCAGACTCTCAGTTCCCATCCCAGACCTAATGAATCAAAAGTTCTGTGACTGTAACATGGGAACTTGCATTTTTACCAGGTATATCAAGAGGTTCTTATGCCACCAAAACTTTAAAATAACTACAGTAGAAACAAGTTACCCATCAGGCCCCTCCCAGTTCCAAAGATAATCTTGATATGTAATTTGTACTGGAATAAAGCCTGGCCATCATCAAAAATGTGTAAATTTTAACAATGGCAAAATTCTTTTTTTTTCTGTCTGTTACAATAACTGTTACTGCAACAGCAAATGTAACAACACAGCTACGGTTCATTAAGCATGTTTTATATGCCAAGCGCTTAATATGCATTATATTTAATCCCCAAATAACTTGTGAAGTAGGACTTGTGGTCCCATTTTATAAGAGAAATGACTGATACTCAGACATGTTAAAGGATTTGCAGTTAGCAAGTGGCAGCTTTGTGTTAGATGTCTGGCCTTCTGTGGGCCAAAAGTCCATGGTGTTCCAGTACATGGTATTATCTTTCTGAGTGGGAAAGTAAATGAAGAATGTGGGTAAATTGTCCCTATAAATTTATTTGATTTTTTCAGAATCCAGATGTATTGGCCTTCTTAGCACTAAACTTGGTGTTTGGAGCAAAAATCCTCTGAAGGACCCAAGTAATGGAGAGGATCCCTTGCTTAGTGGAAGGTACTCCAAGAATAGATAATAATATTGAGTTGCAACGTTTTCTTATGTCTGAAGCTAACTAAGCCCTGCCTCTCTAAACCCAGCCTCACTAGTGAGCAATTTGTTACTGCCTTTTTTGTTGTTGTCGCCAATAAGTCTGGCTAAATGCAAATGCAAGGGACAAACCAAGAGATGCATGAAATAATTTTGAATAGAGGTATGAGCTATAAAGCTATAGGAGGCAGCTAAGAAGTAAGACATCAAAAGAAGTTTTTGTTTGTTTGTTTGTTTTGTATTGCACCAATTTATCTTTTACTGAATGAGAAATACAGCGTGGTGAATGAGCTAATTTTTAATCTTTCCTTTTCATATATGTGGAAAACAAAGAAAAAAGAGACTATTTACAGCTTCGTCGTCTTTTCATTTTAGTTGGCATTTCTTCATTGTGTGTCAAGAGAGGAGACAGAAATATGGAAATTCAACACAAATGAAATGGGTCAAACTCTTGGAGTCTACATTTATTCCTGCTTAGTAGATTAACATTAGTAAGAGTTATTCAGCCTGTCTATTCTTATGCCTTATATAAATATGTCTCACAAAACTTGTTAGACATTAGCAGAGTTATAATAAATAGCAAAATTTAAAATATAAGTGCCTAGGATTAAAGTAAATACCTGGTTATGCTATTTAATACAAATTCAGAGTTATATTACTGGCCTAAGTAAAATTTTCTTTGAATTTTTAATTATAGAAAATTGTGAATGTTATTTTCTCCATTGAGTTTTCAGTTTGGAGTTTTCTTCTGCAACAATACTGTATAATCAGTGATGTGCTAGTTGGTATTTAACAACTAGCTCTCCATGGGCAGAAAAAAAAAAAAATTATCTGTTACATTTGCTGATTTCCATGCTGTAGAAACTCCCACGTGGCCAATTTTTGTTGAGAGAATAAAAATAGCAACACATGTAAAATAGTTAGACCAATGCCTGGTACAAAGTAAACTTTGTAGAAATATTATCTATTTTTAGCAAAAGTGTAGGAACACCAAATATTCATCAATAGCGGAACGATAAACGAATTAAAAATGTTCCAATGTTTCCTATTGAGAAAGTTAAAAGCAGTTAAAGAAAGTAAACTAAACCTATGGAAAATTACATGGACTCTTTCAACATTTAAAAAATGTCAATTCATTGATTGGTTTTCATGGTTTCTCATGGGAAGTCAGTTGTTGTTATTATACCATGGTATTTATGCTGTTTATTTTTAAATCTCGTTACTTTTCAGAATTTTATTTTATTTTTGGCTTTTGGTGGCTTGATTATGATGTTCTAGGTTGGATTGTCTACTAATTTATTTTCTCTGGGATCTGTTAAGTTTCTTTTATATGTTGATAATGTCCTTCACCAATTTTGGAAAATCTCAGTCATTACTTCCTTAAATATTTCTTCTGTTTCATTCTCTCTAATCTTCTCACAATTCAGTTAATCATGTATTTGGCCATTTGAAATAAATCTCTATTATTTTCTTTTTATTTCATTAACTTCCCAATCAGTAAATGATGTATTAGAGTACTTGAGGCAATTCTGTTATACTATTTTCTTCTTCTTCACTAATTTTTCTATCAGTCTTTAGTTTGAATAGTTAATAATAAACTTTTTTGAGCTCATCAATTATTTTTTATTTTTTGCTTCTGTCTATTCTGCACTTTGAACAAATCCTTGCCATCAGATGTTGCATTTTTCAGCTCTAGAATTTCTATGCACTGATTAATTTTTTAATTAATAGACTTTACTTTAGATATGTTTTAGATTTACAGAAAAATTAAAGCAAGTTGAGTTTTTATATAATTTATTAATTCCCTTCTCAGTTTTCCTATTAATAATATTTTGAATTGTTGTGATAATCTGTTAACAATTAATGATCCAATATTAACACATTACTAACATGAGTCCAATAGTTTACATTAGGGTTCACTCTTGGTATTATACAATCTATGGGTTTGACAAATGTAAAATGACATATATCCACAATTACAGTAACATTCACAATAGTGTCACTGACCTAAAATCCTGTGTTTTACCTGTTCATTCCTTCCTTCCTTCCTTCCCTAGAACCCCTGGTAACCACAACTTTTTTATTATCTCTCTAGTTTTGCCTTTTCCAAAATTTCATATAGCTGGAATTATGTAGTATGCAGCATTTCATATTGGCTTCTGATATGATTTGGCTTTGTGTCCCCACCCGAATCTCATATTGAATTGTAATCCCCATAATCCTCATGTGTCAAGGGAGAGAGCAGTTGGAGGTAGTTGAATCATGGGGGTGGTTCCTCCAGTGCTTTTCTTGTGATAGTGAGATCTCACAAATCTAATGGTTTTATAAAGGGGTCTTCCCCCCTTTGCTCAGCATCCTTCCTGTCACCTCGTGAAGAAGGTACCTTGCTTTCCCTTTGCCTTCTGCCATTATTGTAAGTTTCCTGAGGCCTCCCTAGCCATGCTGAACTGTGAGTCAATTAAAACTCTTTCCTTTGTACATTACCCAGTCACGGGCAGTTCTTTTTAGCAGTATGAAAATAGACTAATACAGCTTTCTTGACTTAGCAATATGCATTTAAGATTTCTCCATGTCTTTTTGTGAATTGATAGCTCATTTCATTTATTGCTGAAAAAAAATCCATTGTCTAGATGTACCATGGTTTATTTATTTACCTATTACATTGAAGACCATGTTAATTGCTTCCAAGATTCAGCAATTATGAGTAAAGTTGCTATAAACATCCATGTACAAGTTTTATATGGCTGTAGGTTTTTAACTCATTTGGGTAAGTACCAAGGAGCATGATGGCTGGATCCTATGGTAAGAGAATATCTAGTTTTGGTTATGCCAAATGGCCTTCCAAAGTAGCTATACCATTTTGCATTCCAACCAACAATGATGGAGCATTGCTGTTATTCTACATGCTCACCAGTATTTGATGTTGTCAATGTTTTGGATTTTGGCCATAGTAAAAGGTATGGAATGGTGGCTTTTTTTGGTGACATGTCTGCTCAGGTTTTTTGCCCATTTTTCAGTTAGATTGTTTGCTTTCTTATTGTGGAGTTTTGAGAGTTTGTATATGTTGAATATCAATTCTTTATCATATATATATAATGCAAATATTTTCTTGTTTGTCTTTTCATTTTCTTGGTAGAGTCTTTTGTAGAGCAGAAGTTTTTACTTTTAATGGACTACAACTTACCAATTTGTTTTGTGATAAATTGCGCTTTTAGTGTTGTACCTAAGGTGTCATCATTAAACCTAAAGTTACGTAGATTTTCTTCTATGTTACCTTTTAGAAATTTTATGATTTTGTATTTTATATTTAGGGCTATGATCCATTTTTAATTAATTTTTGTGAAAAGTATAAAGTTTGTGTCTAGATTCTTTTTTTTCCATGTTCCTACCCAGTTCTTCCAGCATCATTTGTTGAAAATATTATCTGTTCTTCCTTGAGTTGCCTGTGTTTTTTTTCCAAAGATCAGTTAACTACATTTGTGTGGGTGCATTTATAGGCTATTTTGATTTATTTCTCTATTTATTCATCAATACATCACTCCCTTGGTTACTGTAATGTTATTGTCTGTCTTGAAGTTGGATAGTGTCAGTCATTTGACTTTGTTTATCTCCTTTACAATTGTGTTGGCTATTCTGTGTCTTTTACCCTTCCATGTAAGCATTGAAACCAGGTTGTCCATATCCACAGGGGAACTTGCTGAAATTTTGATTGGAATTGCATTGAATCTATAGATCAGTTTGGTAATAGGCAACATCTTAACAATATCAAGACTTCCTATTCAGGTTCATGAACTCTCTCTCTATTAATTTAGACCTTCTTTGATTTAGTTCATCAGAATTGTGTAGTTTCCCTTGTATGTTTATATATGATGTATATTATACATATACTGTCTCATATATATTATATATATATTAGATCGGTGCAAAAGTAATTGTGGTTCTTGTCATTTGGTAAAAACCGCAATTATTTTTGCACCAATATAAAATAATGTATATTTTTATATATGTATTTTATATCTTCTCTGCTAAATTTCTTCATCATTTTATTCATTTTAGTCCATTTTTCTATAATTTTGACCGAATCTAAACACTTATTTTTAATACATTGTTTTTACATTTTAATATCAGAATCTCTGGCTCTGCTTATATTATATATATTTTTCCTTTGCCTACCTGTGTGTCATATTTTCAGACTTTTTGTTGTATTCTGAGAATTCGATTTAAAGAGAAATCATAATATAAACCAAAGTTAATATCATTTTTCCCCAAATGGGGCATTCCCATTCCACTGTGAGGAAACTAGGAGAGAGGTTGGTTCCTTTTATTCCTTTAGACATAGAGCTGAGTTTGAACTGTGTGTAACTTGAGTTAGTTTCAATTCACATTTAGTTTTTAAAATATTCATTTTGAGATCTGCCTTATTTTCATTTAGGCCTCTTCATCTTTAAGGCTTTGGGGATGCAAATACCACAGGACTAGGAGGGATCTCATTCTGCTTTTAGCACCTCTTGCCACCTCCACGTACCACCTTTCCTGCAATGGTATACAGTAGAACAGAAAAGGCACGTTTTGAGAATTAAATGTAATTTTGTGGAACTTCTAGATTTCAATCTCTCTTGTCATCCAAAAAAAACCATTACAACTCTTAACACTTTCTCATTACCTTAGCCAAGTCCTGGGAAATATAATCCATAATGACAGTGTTTTAAGTACTTACATATATTAACTTATTTATTATTTCCAACATGGTGGGTAATGTACTATTACAATTTCCATTTGGAAATGGGAAAACTGAAACAAAAAAGTGTTTAAAAGAAAAATTGCCCAAAGGCACACAGCTAGTAAGTTGCTCACATGAAATTAATGCTGTGTATTCAGTGTGTCAAGTTCACTTTCAGAAGGACCACCCCAGGAAAGTTATTTCGTCTGCCTTGGGGACTGGAATTATTAATAAATGATATCTAGAAAAGATCTTAACATCTCTTTGCTCTTTCAGAACCTATGTATGGCTGTTTCTTTTCCAAATAATTTTTGAATAACAGAGTCTATGTCTGCCCCATCCTATGTGTTTTCAGATAGTACCATGTATCATACCACCATTCCTTGGCATCAATAAAATTGATGGTCTTACACTCTCTCCACTGATCATCCTCTCCCTTCAATATCTGTCTGATTTCCTAGCTTCAGCTGATTTTGAGCCCTCCTGTCTTAGCCCTGTGCTTGGACAAAAAGAAATATTTGGCTTTCTTTTATCCCATACCTATCTCACTAAGCTTTATCTCTTGCTGCTCCTGGTTAGTGGAATGCCCTTTTCCTGGCCATGGGATTTTTTGTCTTTTCCAGGCTTTTTTGATGATAAGGACTGTGGATGACAACAGAGATATAGCAATAATAGCTTACACATATTATTTATTAGGCATTTGGATGCAAATCAAATGAGGATACATATTGAGTGAAGACTATGTTATTAAATATAATAAATACAATATAATATTTTATGTTGCTATACAAACTATTCAACTATAAATGAAGCTGAGGTCAGGTTAGAAAACACAGAACAAGTAAATTAAATAATGTTGATTCTCAATAGTATTTTATGTCATAGGCTTTGAGTAAGACTCAAGTCAAATTCTAATTGAGGTTGAAATAATTCAAAGTGACTCCTCATACCAAGCAAAGAGCTACCTGTAAAAGGCCATTATTGGCATTTAGATAATCAATACTCACATTTGGAGCTCTCATTTTCATGAAAAAGCTTAGAAAAAGAATGGAAAATGTCACACTACTGGTTCCTTTTTGCGAGTACAAGAAGGTGTCTCTAATATCTTGTGTCTGTATTAGCATGTATTCTTTAAGATGAAAAATGACAACTCAACGTAATTGTTTTCTCACCTAAGCTGAGAATAATGTCTGTAGCAAGGCATATTAATTTTTAAGCCAGTGATTGTTTTTGTGCTTAAATAGTCCAAGTACCATGGGCCACTATTTTAGTTGCGGATAAAATATATTCAGAAATGAAGTAACCATCTCAGCTAATGACAACTGCAGCCCACCCTAATCCTGGAATTCAGTGAAGGCTTGTCATGCTGTGTTTTCTTTTGAAGTTCCATGAAGAGTCACATTAAGGGGGTGAATGCTTCCATTTTAGGTTCCATTTAGGCCACCCTATTAACTTTCTGTTAAAAGCTTTTTCTACTTCTTTTTTTACCCATTTGAACATTTTCTTGTAAAATCTCTGGCTAGAAGAAAATTTCCTTTAGGAAACTTTGACTGAAACATAGACACCGTTTTTAAGTTATAAGCCTTTGAAGAGAAGTACAGGTTTTCTAACTCTGTAAAAAATACTCAATTCTATCTTTTATTTCACAGTCGTACTCAAATAGACTTTGATATAAAACTCTAAATCTGCCTTTATTTTATTGATCCTACTTGAGAAGTAGTGGGTAAAACTTTAGTTGAAATTTAACATATTACTTTTTAAAATTCAAATTCCTGAACACTGCAACTATGGGATGATGCTATTCACTGCTTTATCCTATACTTTGTAGGAATAAAAATAGAATTGTTGTCTTGGATCAACTTTTTAGTTTTCCTCTGGGAAACATCTGTAGAGAAATCTTTTGGCATCTTATAGAGGCCTAATAATGGCTTAAATTATGATTAGCCAGAACAAGTATAAAGGGAAAATTTGAGGGTACCCCCATTACAAACTTCCGCTTCCAAATATCAAGTGTACTATTTTGTGTTATCATAGCTTAAGTCGTTGAGGACCTGACAGGGAGTTTTGCAATGATTTGTAAATGGAAAGGCCGCTGGAAAGTATTCAATATTAAGAACTAAGAGCACATTAAGAAGAATCTTGCAAGACTGATAAGTTAGTCCTTTTTTAAGATGGAGTAACATAACTGAGGTTATGTTCATTTATGTCTTGATGATAAAAGATCATCAGTCAAAAAAGGTAGTAAAGAATGCTCTTGAAGAGGGAGTAGTTACCCAAATGACTCCCAAGAACTCTGTTCATGGGAAAAGGGCAATATTTGGATAAGTTGAACCGGTTAGTTGGAGAGTTGTAGCCATGAATTTGGAAGTGAGGTGAAGAAACATATAAGCCAGTTAAGAAACTTTAGTTTCGTTAGTAGTCCTTTAAGAAGTGATAAAAGTGTTTATAGAGGAAAATGATGACATATGAATTTTGGAAAGTAAATTCCACCCAGTAAACATCAGGGAAAATAGATCAAATAAAGAAATCCTGGGAGAACAAGAAATCCTTCAAAAATCTGTAATCTGGAAGAGAGATAATGGAGAAGTTAGAGTGACATCTGAGAGGAATGAACGAAGTTTATGTACTTTGGAAATGAGGAATATGCTATGAACAACAATTATTTGAAGATTATATTTGCATAGAAAGAGAAATTGAAGCATAATTATGATATTTTTTGAGAAGTATTGAAAATACTCTAGAATATTGTATTTAACTTTTACATAAAATTGATTCATTCTTCGAGTTGTTAGAAACTAAACACTTTATTTTTTACTATGGTTATCTGGAAACTTGTTAGATATGTTTCGTGAATTTAAATCTTTATATGTCTACTAAACTAGACTTTCTGGAAAAGATGACATTCTTTGTACCTAACACATGTAAAATAAAGGATAGGTTTTCAGAAATTGTAATTGAACAAACTGACCAGAAAATCATAAGAATAACAATAATCATGGTAATACTTACAAAGGCAGTATTTTTATTATTCAAAACAAAATTTACATGTATTATCTCCTGTGATTCTCTGTGATCTAGATAACTTTATAATTAAGAAAACTTCAAAATAGTTAAATAACTTTCCCAAGAGCACAGAGTCTAAACATTTTTCTGCTTTTCAATATACCAATTATCTCAAAAACAAATGTTGAGCTGATGCTGGGGCTTCAGTGATCTTTCCAGAATATTCCAGCATCAGCTGGGCAGAGACAGTCTAGCACTATTTAGGGTAATTGTCATTTAATATCTTTACACAACATTTCTTGTTAATGGCCCATGTTTTATGCTTCTTCTCCAGAAAACCTCTTTTCTGTCCTTTTGTAGTTATAACAGCAACAGTCAATTTTCCATTTTTTCTTTTTTATTAATCTAATTTAGGTGAACTTATTTATTATTAGTGAATTTTGCAAAGCTATTTCCACTGCCCCTATGAATTCCCAGATAATATGGTCCTAAACCTATAACCAAATACTAACATTTCTTCATTAGAAATTATAATATCAATGAATACTGTAAAAATGATGCTATTGTTAAAAACAACACTAACAAAAGCTACATTTATTTGCCAGCACATTAAGATGAGTAACAATGGTCAGTGATAATATTTTCACCTAAAATAATTATAAGCAGTAAACTACTAATGAACACTACCATGAAACTTCAAAGAGGAAGAGATTAAGAATTAATAGGTTAATTGTAAGGTGAAATTAGATTTTATAAAAGAAGTAAGTTTATCAAGTGGTTTAAAAGGTAAGGGCTTTCATTGAAGCAAACCAGGTGATTGTGAAAAGGCATATTAAACATGACATTGTTTGGAAATTGTGGGAGTTGATTATAGCTACTTATTTTATTTTATTTTTTTATTATACTTTAGGTTTTAGGGTACATGTGCACAATGTGCAGGTTTGTTACATATGTATCCATGTGCCATGTTGATTTCCTGCACCCATTAGCTCATCATTTAGCATTAGGTATATCTCCTAATGCTGTCCCCCCCCCCCCCACCCCCCACCCCACAACAGTACCCGGAATGTGATGTTCCCCTTCCTGTGTCCATGAGTTCTCATTGTTCAATTCCCACCTATGAGTGAGAACATGCGGTGTTTGGTTTTTTGTCCTTGCGATAGTTTACTGAGAATGATGTTTTCCAGTTTCATCCATGTCCCTACAAAGGACACGAACTCATCATTTTTTATGGCTGCATAGTATTCCATGGTGTATATGTGCCACATTTTCTTAATCCAGTCTATTGTTGTTGGACATATGGGTTGGTTCCAAGTCTTTGCTATTGTGAATAGTGCCGCAATAAACATACGTGTGCATGTGTCTTTATAGCAGCATGATTTATACTCCTTTGGGTATATACCCAGTAATGGGATGGCTGGGTCAAATGGTATTTCTAGTTCTAGATCCCTGAGGAATCGCCACACTGACTTCCACAATGGTTGAACTAGTTTACCGTCCCACCAACAGTGTAAAAGTGTTCCTATTTCTCCACATCCTCTCCAGCACCTGTTGTTTCCTGATTTTTTAATGATGGCCATTCTAACTGGTGTGAGATGGTATCTCACTGTGGTTTTGATTTGCATTTCTCTGATGGCCAGTGATGATGAGCATTTCTTCATGTGTTTTCTGGCTGCATAAATGTCTTCTTTTGAGAAGTGTCTGTTCATGTCCTTTGCCCACTTTTTGATGGGGTTGTTTGTTTTTTTTCTTGTAAATTTGTTTGAGTTCATTGTAGATTCTGGATATTAGCCCTTTGTCAGATGAGTAGGTTGCAACAATTTTCTCCCATTCTGTAGGTTGCCTGTTCACTCTGATGGTAGTTTCTTTTGCTGTGCAGAAGCTCTTTAGTTTAATGAGATCCCATTTGTCAATTTTGGCTTTTGTTGCCATTGCTTTTGGTGTTTTAGACATGAAGTCCTTGCCCACGCCTATGTCCTGAATGGTATTGCCTAGGTTTTCTTGTAGGATTTTAATGGTTTTAGGTCTAACATATAAGTCTTTAATCCATCTTGAATTAATTTTTGTATAAGGTGTAAGGAAGGGATCCAGTTTCAGCTTTCTACATATGGCTAGCCAGTTTTCCCAGCACCATTTATTAAATAGGGAATCCTTTCCCCATTTCTTGTTTTTGTCAGGTTTGTCAAAGATCAGATAGTTGTAGATATGCGGCATCATTTCTGAGGGCTCTGTTCTGTTCCATTGATCTATATCTCTGTTGTGGTACCAGTACCATGCTGTTTTGGTTACTGTAGCCTTGTAGTATAGTTTGAAGTCAGGTAGCGTGATGCCTCCAGCTTTGTTCTTTTGGCTTAGGATTGACTTGGCGATGCGGGCTCTTTTTTGGTTCCATATGAACTTTAAAGTAGTTTTTTCCAATTCTGTGAAGAAAGTCATTGGTAGCTTGATGGGGATGGCATTGAATCTATAAATTACTTTGGGCAGTATGGCCATTTTCACGATATTGATTCTTCCAACCCATGAGCATGGAATGTTCTTCCATTTGTTTGTATCCTCTTTGATTTCATTGAGCAGTGGTTTGTAGTTCTCCTTGAAGAGGTCCTTCACATCCCTTGTAAGTTGGATTCCTAGCTACTTATAGCTGAAGTAGACAGTAAAAATTGAGACAAGATGGAAGTTGAGATCCCTCTGTCCAATATGGTAGACACTAGCACTTTGTCATTGTTTAAACAAAATAAAATTAAAAATTCAGTTTCATGTTGACACTAGCGTCATTTCCAGTGCTCAGTATTTATGTTTGGCTAGTGGCTACTATAATGGATACCACAGAAATGAAATAATTCTTTCATTTCAGGAGCTTCTTTGAAAGATCACCACAGACAGACAAGGGCCAAGTGATAATTGTATAGGCTCATATACAGCAAAATGAAGAGCAACTAAATGAAAAGTAAAATGAGAAACGTGAATTTTTGAACCACATCATCAGTCCTGTCTTCAGCATATTAGTTAATCTTTTTCATATTTATCCTGATTTATTTAAAGCTGCTAAGCATATTTCTATAGCAGCATAAATGCACTGGAGTTTTCAATTTTAACGTAGATATAGATGTATTAGGTTGGTGCAAAATTAGTTTTTGCAAAAGCTGTAATTACTTTTGTGCCAACCTAATAGAGTCATAGAAAACACACACACAGACACACACACACACACACACAGACACACACACACACACACACAGACAACCCATAGAGAACATAGTTTTTTGCCAGAACCCTTTATTATCAACACAAAGGCACAAGTTTCTAGTGGTGCAAAATTAGTTGCTTAATATTACACAGTTAATAAGATATTCAAATTAAGCCCTTGCCTTGTTTCTCACAATTAGGAACTTGTCCCATAAGACCATAAAATATCCCTGAATCTGGATTTTGAAATTTAAAGATTATAGTAAATGTACTGGGATTTATTCCGTCCTTATTTTCGGGATATTGTGGGCTCTAAAAGTGGTAATATAGTAGAACCTCAACAGCTATTCATCTCAAGTAATTAGACTGTGTGAATCCTGACCATTCTGGTGTTTGGTTCCACAATGGGGATCATAAGACAGAATTTTATTCACAGGCATATTATGGAGCCTTTGCTGTGAGCTCTGGGAAAGTTTTATTTTCTCTCCTATAAAAGAGGCACAAAAGAAACATGACATATTTTCTTCTACTAGATATGCCTGGATGGACCTGGGAGTCGTATACCCTGAGAATGCAGGCAATGCAATAGCATGGCAGAATAGCAGACCTAGAGCCCGTCCTTCCATATCTGCAGCCACCTTCCTAGTCATTTCTTATTTAGTTATATAATAAAGATCATTTTTGTGGTTTATAAGCAAGAATTATAATTAATTTTTACATAAATAAGGTAAGATGAAATACAGTAATTTTTGTTTATATATCTTTTTCCTGGAATGACATACATTTTATATACATTTTTTAGTGCACATAACAGATAACCCAAAGGAAGAGAAAACATTCTAGTTTGAAAAATCGGTATGTGCAAAAGTATAAAGTCAGAGAGCCTGATATTTTTAAAGAATAGTCAAGGTCTATTAGTTTTCAGGAAGGAATAATTATGAAAGCTTTAGTAGGTGGCAATAGGCAGGCAAATGTCAAATTAGAAACATATTATGAAATATTTTGCTTGGCATATGAAAATTATATAAATTTTATCCCAGAAGTAAAACCTTGAAGTCTATCAGAAGTCCCCAAAAATGGTTCTATTAATCCTATTTGAAAAACACTCATGGATTTATTTTTTGCTAGAGTAAGTTTAAAGGTTAATTCCCTTATTTAATAATAAACTTTCAGTCACAATATGCTGTTTATTATCTGTGCATATTATTTTAAACATTGATATTAGTATTTTCTACTACAATGTTAAGGAATAGTGGTGGTGGTTTGGGAGATAAACGTGAGAGGGACTGTTAAACCTCAAGCAGCTTGTGCAAAGACCATTTTGCCAAAAGTGTGCCTGTGCAATTCTGAAAAGAAGGTTAGATGTTCAAACACTCCTACACCTTCACAGATAATGGTAAAATAAATGTCTAGATGGACCCATTATTTTTGACAGAGAACATATGATTAATTAATTAACTCAGTCCTCTAATTCACACCTTTCATCTTTTGAAAGGACACCACCAAAATCATGGGCAAACATATCACTAAAGTGTAGGTATCGAGACATGAGCATAAATAAATCTAATTAATTTTTAAAAATCATTACTGCATGCATGTGGATACAGTTCTAAATTTTAAACACATTTTCCCAGTATAAGAAAAACTCTGGTGTTCATACACACTTTAAACAGAAAATGTTCCTGGCTCTTGCATTCATGCTGTTACTTAGTTGTTACTAATAGTAACTAGGGTATGTATCTTGAAATATGCTTTCAGCCTTGCTGTGCTAATAGTTCATTCTTGTTTGTGAACAATAGGGTTGAATTTTTCAGAGAGTATATTTAAGGCTTAATAAATGTAGTCCTTGGCTATGAAGTCAAGGATTTCTTAGGAAGGCTCTGGCTTATTAACTTAAGTTCTACCTGTTTACACTTGTGACATGTTCAACATCATGTCAGATGCTATGAGGGAATACAAAAGTAGAAAGAAAGTGGGTTGGATAGTGCCCCCTTCACATCAAAGTCATGTCCATCAGGAATCCCAATGCACCCTTAATTGGAAATAAAATCTTTGCAGATATAATTAGTTAAATTAAAACGAGGTCATACTTGATTAAGGTAGGCCCTGAATTCAATGATGGGTATATTTATAAGAGAATTGGGAGAAAGCTTAGACACAAAGGGTACACACATGTACCCAAGGGAGAATGTCATCTGACACAGAGTCAGAGATCAGAGTGAGTCAGCTACAAACCAAAAAATGCCAGATTTTCTGGCAACTAGAAGCTGGGAGAGAGGCATGGAAAAAATTCCCCCTCAGAACTTCCTGAAGGAACCAAACCTGTTGACCCCTTAATTTCAGACTTCCAGCCACCCAGACTGTATCAGAATAAGATTTCTGTGGTGTTAAGCCACCCAGTTTATGGTAATTTGTCACAGGAGCTCTACGGAAGGAATATACAAAGGAAACAAGGATTTGTGGAATCCATGTTATGGGGCCGATTCTGCGCTAGACTTTCAATTGTTCGTTGAATCCTTACAGGGATTCTATCCCTGTCACAGAGCAACCCAGAAACTCAGAGATAAAAAAACAAACAAACTAACTAAAGCTCAAGGTGGTTAATAAATTCACTCTGTTAGCAAATAATCATCAGGAGTCGAGTTCCTGTTTCTTCTGTTAAGTTCATCACCCTAAACTCCCTGGGCATGGATTTATTCCTCTTACAATGATGTGCTGCTGATTTTGGGATGTTCAGAAAAGAGGAGCTCAAGGAGTACTGGGGTATGAAAGGATATCTTCGATGAGGGAATGCAGCTGAAGCTGGCTTTTGAAATTTCAATAGGATTTGCATAGACATAGAGGTCCAAGCATGCTTTTCAAGGGGAGAGAGACTGGGATCCTAACTCAGTTTTATAGCTTAAGCAGTCAAATGCTGATATACATGCTGAATTGTACATTTTCTATGTAAGATTCCTCCATCTATTGTATCTCAATAGTATATACTCTGCCAGAATTCATGCATATGACACCTCTCCAATCCTTACAGATACCCTACAGTATAGGTATGCTCATCCTCATAGTATGAATAAGAAAATGAGTTTCTGAAAGGTTAAATGCTTTTGTTCAAGGTCACATGATTAGAAATTGATGACAGGGAATTCAATAAACAATGTTTCTGGCTCCAAGCTCTATATACTTAAACTGTATATAATGGTAGAATAATTCTCCCTCTTCCCTTGCACTCTCTCTTTATCCATTTCTTTCTTTAAATTTATGTAGTATTTTTATAGAACAGAAACAGCACTTGGTGGGACACAACTTATACAAGACACAAATCTCAATAAGAATGCAACATATTCATATCTTTCTGAACATAATGCATTTTAAGGCCTAAGTATCTGTATATATTTGGTAGGGGAACAAGGCATATTATGACTAGGAGAGCACAGTGACTTAGCAGGAGACTTGCGCATCAACTCTGGGCCATGCAAAGTCAATGATAATTGCTCATTTTTTGTCTGTCTTGCTAAGCTAGGGGAAGGTATCTGAAGGGATGGGTTGTGTCATCACTGTCATTACACACCTGCCTTCTGGCAGTATGCCTGGCATAAAGCATGGGATCAGTAAATGTCTTCCTGAATGAATGTATACATGAATGAATTATTATATGAGATGATGGCTAATCTATGTTTCTTTGGTCATCATTGATGGTTTAAAACATATATAAGGTATCCGAGCTAAGACTCATATGTAAAGTGAAGTGCTTATCACTAACTTTCACTAAAAATAATGAAATTATGTTTAATATTTATATGTTTTGTAAAAATATACTTTCTTTAAAGACAAATAACATACTCTACCTTTTTCTACCTTAAAGTAATTCTTCTAAATACCAGGCTTCTTTTGCTATACTCTCTTCTCTGACAGTGCATTAGTAGTCTAGACATAACACACAGTTAACAGAGCAAGATCTGGGATACATGTGTAAAAGGAAAAAAAGAAAACCAATTTAAGAACCCATACAACCTCTGATAAATCCTTAATTCTTGTTTTAATGATTAATTAATACAAATCAGAATATAATGATAAATCTTTAATTCTTGTTTTAATGATTATATAAGCCAGAATATAAACATGTTTTGAAAGTTTTCTGATAATTTAAGCAAGACCTCATCAGGGTAATTGTATTCACATCATCTATTTAGGAATCAGTCTTTCCAAACAGTATTATATTAAGATAATGAGACAATATGCATATGCAAATTGCTGAAATCAAAAATCATGTTAATGAAAACATTAAACAGAAAATATTAGATAGAATGATAATTTGACATATGAAATACCTTCAAGTATATGGAAAATTCATGCAAATAGCTTAACCATCACAGCCTGATGTGCTTTTCATCTATTAGAAAATTGCAAGGGGAGGTGGACCACAGTGGCAGCGACTTTATTTTAAATTACGAGAAATGTAAAGGAGTATTCTTTTTGCAATTTCAATATGGATAAGTCCCAAGCTTTTTCTTCTGCCAGTTTCAACCTTGATGAAAGTCACTTGTGCCCTGATCCCACATGAAAAACTGCCAAGATTCCTGCAGTGGAGTCAGACAGATCCATAAGTCAGTTTCCCCTTCTCTCTCTTGCCCCTCCCATGCAATGTTCTGCATTATTTCTCTGGGTCTTTTTTGTTATATGTTGATTCTCAGGAAACATTTATTTGTATTTCTCTGCTATTTACTTGAACAGCAATATGGTCCCCTTGCATTCCTTTGGTCTTGTAGGATGACCTTTAATAAGGTGTGGGCTTCCCCTGGAGCACCAGAAGTTGTTTCCCGGGAGTATAACAATGCCCAGTCTCCCCTCTTCTACCCAGATGCATTGCATCTGCTTAGGGAAAAGTCAGTTTCCAGTTAAGGGATATTTTTCTAGAATACAGGGAAGATGTGTCAGAAAGATGCCCTCCCAATAGCTGAAAAGAAAGGAAAGATTTTTTCTTGTCAAAGCTATTTTGTTCCAGACATTGTTCAAGGACATCCACAAAACTGAGAAGTAGGTATTATTATCTCTGTTTCTAAGATAAGCTAGTAGTAGTTAAGTGGTAGGTGTAGAATTTAAACTTAAATTTATCTGCTCCCAAAGCTCTTTCCACCATACCCATTGACCCAGAAATATACTTGCAATCAGCATAAAGCAAGCAGCACAATTTAAAGTATCTTTATATAAGCTGCTTGGAACCATAGAACCATAGTACAGTACTGGTGGGAAGCTTAACAACCATTTAATCCAATCACCCCACTTAAAGATAAAAGCTGTGGCTTTAAGAGATGCAGTGTTTTACCCAAGGTCACATATTATAACTATAACCCAACTCTTCTAGTTCCAATACTCATTCATAACAATATTCTACCTCTCACTTAACAATTTGGCTTGCTTTAATACAGTTTCTTTTTTCCTTTTTATATTTTCATCTTTATCCTCTATTGATTGATTGTCCTAACTGATGAAACAGAAGAATTTGCATTCACCAACTTTCCTTTCTCTCATTGTGAACACATTTAAAGAATTTCCTAGAAAAAGGTCACATGAGATCCACCATGAATGAGAATGGATTGGAACAAATTGCAAAACTATTTAGAGTTTAATTCACAGATTGTCGAAAGATTTTCTTTTCTCTCTACTTTCAATCTTTTTTGAACTGAACTGATGTTAAAATGCAATTAATGTCCTTACCAACTTGCCAGTCAGCAGAATTCTGTGCTTCTGCTCAAACTGAAAAAAAAAGCAAGCAAAAAAGTACAATAAGGCAAAAATGCATAGCTACTTCACACAGAGACAACTTCACCGTTTTTCCAGAGTCAGTGCTGCCTGAGGATGCATAACATTTGTCCTTGATAGCCAATTTTCTGCCATCTTGAGAACAGTTAGCAATCCATCTATCACTATGCTTGGGGTACATAAAAAGAACAGCACCTTGTAAAGGTCTTTAAAAAAATTACTCGCAAAAGATAAGAGAGACCAAATGCTTGTTGTTTTTTAATAGAATTTGAATGAGAGATATTAAAAAGAAACAAACTAAAATATATATTCAATACATCTTACTGGCAATTGTCAAACTCTCTCTCTCTCTTTTTGGACACATCTTTTGAAAATGGCTTTTGTTTTGACATTTTACCTGAATGCATTTATCCCTCATGCTGGGGTCCCATTTTGGGAAACTAAGAACATGGAAAGCCCACTCCATAGACAGAAGTGCTGCAAACACTTTGCACATGTATTAGTCCCCAGATTAAAAAACAAATCCGAAATCAGGAGTTTTTGTAGTTTGTTACACACCAAGTGGTTAAAATGTCAGTAGATTCTAAGATGTTACTGCTGCTGGCTCCACAAGTTTCTACAGAATATTTATTTTTCAAATCAGTTGGGATATGAAGAGATAGGTAGACTTTGAGGGTAAAAGAGACAGGAGGCATGGTAAGGAGGAGGTAATATCAAGAAGAAACCTGTCTGATTCATTATTAAATGAGAAATACTAAATTTTATTAAGCATTTGTTTAGGTCAATTTCCTCAGAAGCAAAGTCTGAGATAAGGATTCCTGTACAAGTGATGTATTGGGGGAGAAATGGGTGAGAAAAGAAGGATAAGACAGGGATAGGAGCCAAGCAATGATGTGGTCTCAGCTGGAAATCAGCTTCAGCCTGATCTTGTAAGATGTTCTAGAGCTGCGCTGTCCGATACATTAAGTAGTCATTGGCCGCAGATGGCAGTTAAGCACTTGAAACATGATTAACCAGAATTGAAATGTGCCCCAAGTGTAAAATACATATCAGATCAAAGATGCAGCACAGAAACATAAAATATTTCATGAATAGTGTTTTTTTACTGATTACATGTTGAAGTAATATATTAAGTTCACTAAAATATATTATTAAAATATTTCACCCACCCTCCTTTTTTTTTTTTCTTTTTAAATGTGACTACTAGAAGAATTTCAATTACGTATGTGGTTTGCATTGTATTTCTACTGGGCTACACTGCTTTGGAATGATCATCTGAATTTACTTTAATCAGGAAAATAATACGCAGTTATTTAATGTCCCTCTCTCCCTCCCTCCCTCCCTCGCTCCCTCCCTTCCGTCCCGCCCTGCCCATCTGAATTCACTCATCCGTAAAACCATACTTAGTTATTTCCTTTCTTCCTTCTTCCTTCCTTGTTTCCATCCTTCCTTTCCTCCATCCTTCCTTCTTTCCTCCCCCTCCCTCTTTCCTTTTTTCCTTTCTTCCTTTTTTCTTTACTTCTTTCTCCTTAACAACAACAACAAAAAATCTAACCATTAATGTGTATTTAACACTGACCAAGGCAGGACTGTCTTCTAGATCTCCTGCTCAAGTTGCACAGAGGCCTGTGATCTCATCATCCAAACACCCAGGCAGACATGTCTACAACTGTACTATCCTAAGCAGAGCTACCGAATGCTCCTGACAGCTTGGTGGTGGGAAGGGATATTGGTAGCAGCTCTTCAAAATAAGCAGCTTATTCAAGGTTCAAAAACACATCATCAACTGGCTTCCAGGTACTGCCATCTTTTTATTTGTAGGCCCATGTTGTTGATGGCAGATGAAAGCTATTGTGACAGCATACCAAAACAAAAGAACCCTACCTCATTCCATTTCTGAAGTAGTGCTACTTGCAGGCACCTGGAGGACACTTAAAAATTTAGGAGCAGCTGCAAAGAGTTAAATTATAAAATTAATATTTAAGTTATAATTCATTACATAAATTGTACTGCAACTTATGCCATTTCTACCCCAGATTTTTTTTCTTTGGTAACTTGCTGAATTCTTTGGTGCATGCTCAATTTCTAGAAACACTTGGTAACTAGACTGATTCCTTGCAGAAAGCCCTTTTTGTAACATAAGCTGACCTTCATAGTCATCATCATCGTCATCATCATCATCATCATCATCACTGTGTCACCAATGATACTATTTTTTAACTTTTGTCCATGGCATATTGATTAGTATTAGGCACAATAAATAATTTATAATGTTTTGGGCATTTGGGATGTTACGGCAAAAATTATGATGAATAAAATCAATAGTGTAGGCAGTGTGTTATCTCTTCTTTGACAATTTGTAGGTCAAAAGAATTTGAGTACAGGCAGCAATTCCAGAATATAACTCAACTGCATAGCATGTTACTAGACAAAGGTCAATTTTATGTTATCTTTTTCTGTGCTTTCAGTTTTCTTGCATTTTAAAAAAGAAACTAAACAGCCAATCCAGCAGAGTGGCATAAGGAATGCACAGCTTACCAAACTCCATTGTCAGTGATAGTACACACAACAGCGGAGAAAGTGGCAGAGCAGAGAGGAAAAGCAAACAGTGTCATGAATTTCTAGATATATTAAGCATTTGAAAAGTAATTAATATCTAGCAGGCTGACTAATATTTGATCTAGAAAGTATTAATAGGGCCTTGATTTTAACATTTGGATCTAGCACTGATTTATCTAATCTTTTACAGTTAGATTATAATAATTTTTTTCTACAAAGGATGGAAGCTACATCATAGCCAAATAATAATATGCTATCTGTATATGCAAAACAGCTCAATTATTTTAGGCAATTAAACTAATATCTCAAGAGTGACTTGAAAGGAGGTTATCTTTGTAGGAAAGATTTCAATGAGAATTAGAAAAATAAAGCATTTTTTTGCTGTAATTCTGTGAAAAAAGTACAAAATGGACCAAAGAAATTAGTCTCCAATGTTTAATGTTTATCATTACCAAAACCCAACTCTCTGATGACTTTCTTAATTATCTAGATGAAACTTTCTTGTTTTGCAAAAGTGATCATTTCTAAGGGAGGTCACTCTTGCTAGAGCTAGCTTTTTACTAGTGCCTATACAAAAGCAAGAATAAAAATGGAAATAAAAATATGCTGCACTAATATTGTTTCCTAGATGTTTGCTCTTTGAAGCTTTCTTGATATTATTTGCTGGTAATTTCTTAAATTAGAACCTTTCCCTTGTCTCTCTGATTTAAGTAAACAATAGCGTTTCACATACTAAAGTTTTATTTTTAAAAAAATCTCAAAAATCTTACTAATAACCACATTACCCCTTGCAGAAATTCCTGGCTAAAAATGGTTCAGAAGTGGGAAAGACATATATGTAAATGGCAAGCCTCAGGATCAGAAAAGCCAGTAACTTAACCACACTCCTGGATAGACTGTTACGAAATTCTGATTTTCATACCCCAGCATGATATTCTACTTTATTGTGACAAAATTGCTCCCATGAAGTTTAGTAAATCAATTACCAGACCTTAATAACTTAAGCTCAGGGAGAGAATAATAATATAAACATTGGAGTAGGTTTAGCTTGGCCAATTTGTGAAAGAACTCAAAGCTACTTCTAATTAGTAAGACAAAAAGTCTTCTGACATGTTAAAGGATATAGGTCCTGCCAGTTGGTTCAGTCCTTCAGGTTGTGTACTGACTCTCAAACATGTCACCATTTTTTGTGCTAGTTTCTTGGATACTGACCACATAGTCTAAGACAGAAGCACAACTAATATACTCTTATTTTAAGTTATATTTGTTTCAGCTGTTCTCTTAGAATGCAGTGAGTTCTATTATTTCCGGTTAAATGATGTTACATCACTGCATTAAAATGTCTAGTGTAAGAGGGAAGCAGTGGTTTTACATATGATTTTGACAGATTACTTTTACTGTCCAGTGGGTAAGAGTAATGAGTCAAGAGAGTAATGGTGAGTGCTTTTCAAGGCATATGTATGTCTTCCATTATTGTGAGATGCAAAATGAGGGATCAATACTTTGGGAAGCTTAGGAATGTACACCCATAATGATCTGCAGATGTTGACAGAGTTCTCATGTGGATGGTTACAAAACACATCAAATACACCAGTGATTGTAATGTTTCGTTTATAGAGAATATCACAGCTATACTGAAATGATTTCCAGATAGTTTTACTCACAGACCTAAAATTAAGATTCCATAACTTATGGGCCATTAAAGCAAGTTAAAACAACAAACACACAAAAATAAGAGTACAGTGGAGAAAGTGAAATCCAAAGTTCACTTGATGTTTAACCTTAGTGTGCATTTTGATTGCTGTCTATAAATCCACTGCCATTCTTCTTGATCAGCTCCTCACCATCTAAAACCTGTTTTTTTAATTTATTGCCATACTTATCTTACTCAAAGACAAATCTAATTATTGCTCTGCCCTTGAAATTCTTGCTTAGGTACCTGTTGCCTAAAGATGACACTTAAAAGCCAAATTTTTCTCACAATCTATTCCCAACTACCAATTTCATTGGTCAATACTATCATTTTTACATTTCCATAAAATCATAATACTTTTCAAAATGCCATTTGTTTTAGAAGGGCTATTCTTATTTTTTTCTGGCAGAGAAATGTATATTAATGCATTTCCTGGTTGGTTTCATGTTTCCCACTTTACACTAGGAGCATAAATCCTTGCTTCTTCTCTACCTGCACATTCTGTACTTAAATTATTATTTCAATTTAAATTATTATTTCAATTATTATTCTTTGCTTTAATTAATTTATTAAGAAATTGGTAGCCACTATTAACATTACCGCATCTCTAGTGCTTGGACTCAGCATACTTTAGATGCTTTTAAATATGTGTCCATTTGAATTGACTATATTTAACTTCATTATCTTTTTCCCTCATAAGTCACAGATCAAAGAATATTCCCTTTTAAGCAGATATTAACAGGGGAAATACACACCATTGTTTCGGAAAGTAATTATGCAGATTGACTCTCCTACTAGGAAATTAGAAAATTCACTCAGCACCACAGCTGTGGGACTTAATTTATAGAATCAGCTATATTTTGAAAACTTTGAAAATCTGCCAAAAGAGAAAATTATAAGATTGATTCTGTAAATGATGGTGTTCAAAGTTAAACTACTTCTCTGATGGATTTGTTAGAGAGGATTTTTTTCCCCAGTCATATCTTTTATTTTCTTACTTTTGATCCATGGATAACTTCTGTTTCATCCTATAGCAAATAATTCTACCTGCATAAAATGTAAGCCTATAATCATTTGTGAAAGAAAAGGCAGTACTTTATCTATTTAGATAAGAAAAATGAATTGTGAACATAGTGTCCTTTACTTCAAATACTACACTCCCATCCCACACCCCCTGTTCTGTTGAGCATGATCACTAAAATAACAAACACAATGGGTGGCAGGGACAGTGGAGGAAACTAAATATTGTTTTAGACATACACTGCTGAAATGAGGCATTATTACATGAGCCAGCTTTCCAATTTAGAACACACTCATTCCTTAATTTGGTTTGATGTGAATTCACGCACATACAGAAAAGTGCATATAGCCTCAGTGTGCAGTTTGATTCATTTTACAAATGGAACACACCCATACACCAACATATAGAAGCCCTTCATACCCCCTTCTAATCATGATCTTAATTCCACCCCAGGGAAGACATTAGCCAAACTTTTAACATCATGAATGCTAATTTTTGTACTCTATGTAAATTGCATATTAAATAGTTACTTTTTTCATTCTGGCTTGTTTCCCTCAATACTATGTTTGTGAGTAGCTATATTTTGTTCATTCTCATTGCTATATAGTATTACATTGTGTGACTACACCACAATTTATTTATCTATTCAACTGTTAATAGGTCTTTGAGTAGTTTTGAAGTTGGCTTTATGAATACTGTTGCTATGAATATTCATGTGCACATCTTTTGGAGAACATATGTATGCATTTTTCCAAATGTTAAACCCATCTTATATTCTTAGAATAAACCACACTTTTTGTGATATATTATCCTATTTATATGTTGCTGGATTTGATTTTCTAGGATTGGATTTAGGATTGTTGCATTTATGTGACTAAAAGAAATTAGTCTGTAATTTTCCTTTCCTTTAATGTTTTGTGAAGTTTTCTTATTGGGTTTTCCTGGGTCTTATAAAATATGAGTTGGTAAGTGTTATCTCTTTTTTTCCCTACTCTGAATTAGTTTGTTTAATAGTGGTATTATTCCCTTAAATATTTGGAAGAGCTCACTGATAAGGTTATATGGATCTGGAGTTTTCTTTCTGGGAATGTTTCTAATGATAGATTAAGTTCTTTCATAGATAGGAGATTATTAAGATTTTCAATTTCTTCTGTCAATTTAGGCTATAGATTTTCCCCAAACATATCCATTTCATACAATTTTCTAAAGTAATTGGCATTAGGTTGTTAATAATATTAATTTCTTTGATGCTTGAATGATATTAGTGATGATCTATTTTGTATTCCTAATACTGACAACTGTTTTTTCTTTCTTTTTTTATTGATCAGTTTGTAGGTACTTATGAATTAAATTAATATTTTCATAGATTGTATATGTTTGAGATTTGAATTAGCTTTTCTCTAATTTCTTGAGATGGATGTTTAAATATTGATTTTCCACCTCTTTTCTAACAGATTTTTTAAAAAACATATTTAATTGATTTTTTCTCTAAAAACATTTTTTTCTTTTGGCTTTTTATACATAAAATATTTTTCCACTGGATATAGAATTCTAAGTTATATTGTTTTAGCACTTTTCAAAAGGCCATGTCCTCATTTTCTAGCTTTTATTACTTTTATGTTTAGTTTCAGTCTCCCTGCTTCTTTGAATATAATTTGTCTTTTTTGCTTGGCTGGTGTTAAGATTTTCTCTTTGGATTCCTACACTGTAACTTGGATACATATTGCTTGGAGTTTGTCGAACTTCTTGAGTCTGGATTAATGTCATCCATGAACTTTGGAAAATTTTCAGTCATCACCTCTCCACTATTTCCATTGCCAAATTCTCTCTTTTCTCCCTGTGAGAATAGATTTATACAACTACCAGATTTATTGAGTTTGTTCCACAGGTCTCTCACCAATTTTCCCTGAATTTTTCTCTCTGAAGATCAGTTTTGCATTTTTTTATTTATCTGTTTTTTAATTCACTAAATCTTCTCTGGCTAACATACTATTGAATTCATCCATTGAAGTTCTTAATTTCAGATATTTTATTTAGTTTAAAATGTCCACTTAATTTGTTTTTATATGTCGCAATTTTTAATTGAAAATTTTCATTATTTTATGTCTTTATCCCATTTTTAAATCTATTTCATTAATACAGTTATAATAATCGTCTTAAAGTCCAGTTCTGTTCATGCCGACATCCATGTTCTTGTTCTAATATCAATTTCTTAAAAATTATTATTGGTCATATAGTCTTGATATTTTGCAAGTTTTGTGTTTGGATTGTGTAAAAATAACCATAGATACGCCAGATTGTGTAAACCTCAACCAGACAGGGTTAATTCTTATCTCTGTTAGGCAGAGAATGTGAGGGCTATTGACCTCAATCCAAATTAGATTATGATTTCAGTAAAGTCATCTTACCTCTGGTTTGCTCTGCTTTCTAGAGCATGAAGCTTTCTTCCAGAGCCAAACCTGAGTTTTACCCACTAGCTGGCCTATTCCCCATGAAAAAACTTTTTTTTTTTTTAATAACCACCAGTACACTCCTACAAAATTTACTCTGACGTTCAAAGTTTGCAGCCTTACAACAAAGTAATTTTTAAGTGGGTGCAGAGCAGTATAGGGGATCTCCCCACTCTTGCTCTTTCTCATTCTGGCTTTGCATAACTTGTGAAAGATCTGCTGGTTACTCTTTCTCTAGGAAGATTCCTCTTCCTAGAATGAGTCACAGTTCTTAGGCTCTAACCTACACTAAAAATTAGTACGTGCTACCAGAATAAAAACTGCTGGGATCCTCAATTCACCCCTGAATGATTCTCTCCTCTCTGGAATTTTATTCCATTAGTCCTAATTTTTATAGCTTTCTTATGATTTTAGTATATGAGTATTGTAATAAATTCATATGTTATAGTTTCTTTTAGTAGCTGAATGAACATTCAATAATCTACATAACTTACCTGAAAGTGAAGTGCTCCAGAACTGAATTTACTTTTTTACCCTAACAACATGATTTGAACACTTAAAAAAGTTTAATACAGAATATATTTCTATTTCCTCTCAATAAATTAATGAGAGAAATTTAAAATAAAAATTAAACTATTGAAAATGATAATTAAAATTTACCAATTTATTAGGAGATAATCTCTTCATAATTATTTCTCAATAATTACAGGCATATCTCATCTTATTGCACTTTAAATTACAAATTGAAGGTTTGTGGCAATCCTGCATTGAGCAAGTCTATCAGTACCATTCTTCCAAAAGCATGTGCTCACTTCTTGTTTCTGTGTCACACGATGACAATTCTCACAATATTTCAAACTCTTCTTCATTATTATATCTTTTATGGTGCTCTGCGATCAGTGATCTTTGACATTATTATTGTAATTGTTTCGGGGCCCCATGAACCAATATAAAGTGACAAACTGAATTGATAAATGTTGTTTGTGTTCTGACTGGTCCACCAAATGGCCAATCCCCATGTCTCTTCCTGTTTTCAGGGATGCCTATTTCTTGGACAAAATTAATAACCTCACTAATTTCAGCTTTAAAAACATATATAGACTGAAAGTGAAGTGATATAAACAGATAATCCAGGCAAATGAAAACCAAAAGAGAGCATGGGTACCTATACTTATATCAGAGAAAATATACTTTAAATAAAAAACTGTGACAAGGGACAAAGAATAAGGTCATTACATAATGATAAAAGAGTCAATTTATCAAGATGATAGAAAATTTAAATATATATATGCATCCAACATCAGAGAACCTATATATGTAAACCAGATATTATCTAATCCCATGGGAGAAATAGACAACAATACAATATATTGGTAGGAAACTTCAATACCCTGTGTTCAACAATTGATAGCTCAGACAGAAATCAATCAGAAAACATTGTAATTGAACTACATGTTAGACCAAATGGACCTAAAAGACATGTCTATAACATTTTATCCAATAGTAGCAGAATATACATTCTCCTCTAGCACACATGAAACATTATCCAGGAGAGATCGTATTTTAGGACACAAAACAATCCTTAACAAATTTAGGAAGATCGAAATTATTTCCAGCATCATTTCCAACCACACAATTGTATGACTCCAGAAATCTATTACTGAAAAATAAATAAATACTAGAAAATTCACATATGAACAGAAACTAAATAACATGCTCCTAAGCAAACAATGGATCAAAATAAAATCAAATGGGACTTTAAAAAATCTTCAGACAAATGAAAATGGAAAAACAACATGCTGAAACTTACGGGAGGCTAGAAAAGCAGTTCTAAAAGGAACGTGTAAAGTGATAAATGCCTACAAAAAGGAAAAAAGTAATCTAAAATATACAACCTAACTTTATATTACAAGCAACTTGAAAAAGAACAAACAAAACACAAAGTTAGTACAAGAAAGTAAATGAAAAGATCAGAGCAGAAATAAAGAAATAAAAAGTAGAAAATCAATTGAAAAGATCAACCAAAGAACTGTTTTTTAAAAATGATAAAGTTGACAAACCTTTAATTAGAATGACAAAGACAAAATGAGAGAAGACTGGATAGACAAAATCAGAAATGGAGGCGACATTACAACTGATTCTACAGGAATGCAAAGGATCATAAGAGACCACTATGAAGAATAATGCACCAACAAATTGGATAACCTAGAATAAATGGATAAATTCCTGGATATATACAACCTACCAAGACTAAATTGTGAAGAAATATCAATTCTTAATCAATGGATAATAAAAAATTGTATCAGTAATAATAATATAAAAACCTCCCAACATAGAAAATCTTAGTACCTGATGGCTTCACTGGTGAATACAATTGAACATTAAAGAAAAATTAATACAAATCTTTCTCAAATACTTCTAAAAAATGGAAGAGGAAAGAACACTTTCAAAATTATTTTATAAGGCCAGTATTACCTTAATACCAAAGTCATACAAGGACCCTATAAGAAAATGTATGCAAAACTTTCAACAAAATACAGCTGACCCTTAAGCAATGAGAGAGTTAGGAGCGCTGATACCCCTCACGGTAGAAAATTTATGTATAACTTTTGGCTCCCCTAAAAGTTAACTATTAATAGCCAACTCTCAATCTTACCAATAACAGGTCAATTAACACATATTTTGTATATTATATTTATATTAAATACTGTATTCTTATAATAAAGTAAGCTAGAGAAAAGCATTATTAAGAAAATCATAAGAGGAAACATATTTACTAGTAAGTGAAAGTAAATCATCACAAAAATCTTCATCCTCATTGTCTTAACATTGATTAGACAAAAGAGGAAGAGAAAGAGGCAGGTTTGGTGGTATACGTATACACAATGGAATGTGGTATATATATATGTGTATATATGTGTATATATATGTATATATATGTGTATATATGTATATATGTGTATATATATGTATATATATGTGTATATATGTATATATGTGTGTATACACACACACACACACACACACAACGGAATATTATACAGCCTTTGAAAGTAGGTGTCTTGCTGTCTCAGTGAGGACAGGGGGAGAAGAAAATCTATGTATAAGTAGATCCACACAGTTCAAACTCGTGTTGTTCGATGGTTAACTGGACAAGCAAATGAAATTCAACAGCACATTAAAAGGATCACTCACCATGAGCAAGTGGCATTTGTTCCTGGGATAATATGGTTCAAAATATGCAAATTAATAAATATCGTATATTACATTAGTAGAATGAAGTATGAAAAATCATAGGATCATCTCAATAGATGCAGAAAAAGCATTTGACAAAATTTGACATCTTTCATAATAAAATATCTCAATAAACTGGGAATAGAAAAAATGATCTTCAACACAATACAGGTAATATATGACAACTTCACAGGAAATGTCATATTCAATGGTAAAAATCTGAAATCTGAAAGCTTTTTCTCTAAGATGAGAAGCAAGGCAAGGATGTCCACCATTTCTATTCAACACAGCACTGGAAGTTCTAGACAGAGCTGTGAAGCAAGAAACATAAATGAACACATCCAAATTGGAAAGGAAGAAGTACAATTATCTCTATTTGAAGATGACATGATTTTGTATGTATAGAACCTAAAAGACTTCACAAAAAATTGTTACAATCAATAAACAGATTCACTAAAATTGCAGGACACAGCATTAACATACAAAAATTAGCAGTGATTCTATACATTAATAACAAATGGTCTGAAAAATAATTAGAAAAACAATTACAATGGAATCAAAAAGGTAAAATAGCATAAATCTAACCAAGGAGGTTGAAGAGGTGAAACTCTTCAAAGAGAACCTGAAACCATGAAACTCCTAAAAGAAAGCATAGGGGAAAATCTCCTTGACATTAGTCTTGGCAATGAATTTTTTTTTTTTTGATATGACACAGAAAGCACAGACAACAAAAGCAAAAGTAAGTGGGACACTACATTAAGCTAGAATGTTTCTGCATATCGGAGTAAACAATGAAATAAAAAGAAACCTACAGAATGAAATAAAATATTTTAAAACTATATGTCTGATAGAAGGTTTCAGTCTAAGATATATTAGGAATTCATGTAATTCAATAGCATAAAAAACAACTAATCATTAAAATATGATCAAAGACCCGAATAGACATTTTTCCATAAAAGACATATACAAAGCCCACTGGAATACATGAAGGTGCTTAACATCACTAATTATCAGGAAAATGCAAATTATAACCACAATTAGATTATCTCCTCACACTCCTTAGAATGGCTTTTATCAGAAAATTCAACGACGACAAGTTTTGACCAGGAGAAAAGGTAACCCTTAAATACTTGTGGTGAGAATGTAAATTTGTACAGTCATTGTGGAAAATGGTATGGAGGTTCCTCTAAAAATGAAAAGAACTGTTGACCAGGCACAGTGGCTCAGTGACTCACATCACTCTTGTGTTCATTGCAGCATTATTCACAACAGCTAAGGTATGGAAATAACCTAAGTATCTGTAGATAGACAAATGGCTAAAGAAAGGTTATATATATATATATATACAATGGAATATTATACAGCCTTTAAAAGTAGGAAATCCTCTCATTTATGACAACATGAATAAACCTGGAGGACATTATTCTAACTGAAGTAAACCAGACACAGAGAGACTTATATCACATTATCTCACTTATATATAGAAACTAAAAACATGGACTTTATAGAAATAGAGTGGTAGTTACTAGGTGTCAAAGACTGGGGCAAAAGAAGAGATGATCAAAGCCTACAAACTTTTGGTTATAAGTTGAGTGAGTTCTGGAAACCTAATGTACAGCGTAGTGACTATAATTAATAATTTATCGGATATTTGAAATCTGTTGAGAGAGATCTTAAGTATCACTTAAGGTAAGATATTAAGTGTTCTCATCACACACACATAAAAGGTAATTATGTGTGGTGGAGGGAAATGTTAATTTGCTTTATTGTTAGTCATCTCACAATGTATACGTATATTAAAACATCATATTTTACACTTTAATATATAAAATTTTTATTTGTCAATTGTACTTAAATAAAGCTTGAAATGCCAATAAAAATGAAATTATGGATTAATATATACAATTTATTAAAAGCTAATAAAAATAAGACAGCCCACAGATAATCAGACAAATATCAACAGGTAATTGATAAAAAGGAAAACAGATATTTCAAATAAAAATATAAAATAGTACCTAAAATCACTAACATCCAGGGAAACATAAATCAATAATGAATTATCAGTTCTCATTCATTAAGCTGGAAAAAATTGTAAGCACTGAAAATGTCTGTGTTGATAAGAATGCAAGAAAACTGATATTCTAATTTACTTATAATACATATTAACTTTTAAAATATTTAAAAGGGATACTAATTGGTACTAGCAAAATAAATTTCATATTTAATGAATTAATATTTTTAAGAATGTACTTCTTTTAGCCAAAAACATGTATCTAGAAATGTATCACATACCCATGTTCATATGTGCATAAATGGCATGTGTAATGTTTGTTATTGCAAGTTTATTTGTAAGAGGAATACTCAGGACATCTTAAATATCTATCACTATGCAATTATTTTCTAAATATATTGATGTATTAGATACTATGCAATCTCAAAAAAGAAGGTACATACTGGAAAAGAAAGCAATCCAACACTTCAAGTGGCATTAAAAAGCCAATTTCAGAACAATATGTAAAAGGATTCATTTGGGTATTGTATAAATATGATACATACATACATGCACATGAATGTGTAGAAAAAGAAGTTGAGATGTACATGTCTAAATATGAATCATGATTGTCCTTGAAAGAGGGGTTGGGAGTAAGGAAGCAAAAGAGAGGCTTTGGTGTATCAGCGTGTGTAAATCTTTTTGTTTGAATCTGTTTGAAATGAGAATGTGTTTATACAATCTTTTCCAGAATAATTTATTGGACCAGTTGACCAATAAATGTTATGTTGCCAACAAGGGCTATGAAGGAATGAAGGTTTACCTCATATGATTTGCTATCCCTGGACACTTTCGATTGAAGGCCATTTCTTGGTCTTTGGGGATTAAATTAAGCTGTACAAGTCATCTAACTTTGAAACAATCTTCAAGTATCATTTTTAATGCTTTCATTAGAAACATTTTGTGCTGTATTTTATGCTGGTTTTCAATGATGCAGGATTAAATAATGTGCAGTGCCATCCTTAAGATGTTTTATAATCAAGATATTAATTCATACATAAAAGCTTTCAATGCAATGTGGTAATCACTCCTAAGAAAGGATAAAGTAGGGGAAATCGAGCTTTGTCCAAAGTATTATACTATGGAACAACAGAATATGAAGGAACCCCATTCTCTGCCAGAGTATTTTAGAGAAAGTGAATTTGTTATCAATATTCAAAAATTAGTATGAGTTTTAAGTTAAAATCTATATTTCTAGCTTCTTTAAAACTTTCAATAGATCAGGAAACATCATTTTCCCACAAGGCAGAAAATATCTGAAGTTCAATGATTAATGCATTCTTTTAGCCGAATAGTTTCCACTTCTAGGCAATTTCCCTCTCTATCTCTTACACATACACACACACCATATTAACATTTATCCCTTCTTAGCACACTTCTTATATAAAGAAAGCTCTTGCCTCTCCACCAGCCGCCTTCCTTACTAACATGACCTTATTGACTCCTATAGATGTTTTGTATGTTGCCACTTATTCCAGATGGCAGAGTGGAAAAAAAAATGGCCTACAAAGTTTTGGAGTGGTGGCAGGTTGAAAAGAGATTTCTCCATTTTAATCACTCCTAAAAAAGGAAAAAAAAAAAAAAAAACACCCTGCATTAGCTGCAGTTAGAGTCACATTGCAGAAATATCCCCATGTTTCACATATTAATTGTAACCTTTGTAAAAAAAAAACATAAAAGTTATTATGAAATAAATTCATAGGAGAATTCATTTCTTCAAGATAGTGCTGTATGTTTTCTACAATGACACTTGCATTTTAGATGTTCACATGGTGATATGGCTTGACTGTCTCCCCACCCAAATGTCATCTTGAATTGTAGGTTCCATAATTCCCACGTGGCATGGGAGGGACCCAGTGAGAGGTAATTGAATCATGGGGATGGGTCTTTCCCAAGCTGTTCTCATGATAGTGAGTAAGGCTCACAAGATCTGATGGTTTTATAAAGGGAAGTTCCCCTGCACACGCTGCCTTGCCTGCCACCATGTAAGACGTGACTTTGCTCTTTATTCACCTTCCATCATGATTGTGAGGTCTCCCCAGCCATGTGGAACTGTGAGTCAATTAAACCTCTTCCCTTTATAAATACCCTGTCTTGGGTTTGTCTTTATTAGCAGTGTAAGAATAAGCTAATACACATGGGCTTTTGCTTTGCAGCTTTATCTTATGTGTCTTTCCTCAAACCATTTTTCTACTTAATACAAAGAAAAACTGACAGCTTTTCTGTTTAAAGAGCCCTAGGATCACTTGAGATCTTTTGCACTATGCACAAGGGTACACAGAATAAAATTAAGTTTCTGATTAAAAGAAAGGATTGCATGAAAAACAACCACCAGCCACTAGCTCAAATCAATAGCAGTTTAAACATGCTGCTTAGAATTCCATTCTAGAGGTTACTTGGGGTTTTACTTCTTTAAGTCTATGGAGATATCTTGTAGCCCTTGGTTACTTGCTTAGCTTATGCTCTCCAATCTAGTGGCTTCTTTGCAGGATTTTAGTCAAGTGAAAAATGTGGCAGATTTCATTTACTGAATATGGCCTTAGTACTGTCTTCCATTCCTTACGCTCTTCAATGCAATTTTGACCCTCTTATTGAGAAGTATGTCTGTGTTCTCTCATCTGGAATCTAGGCAGGCTTGTGATCAGAGCAGACACGAAACTTTGACTTTTAAGAGTAGGTCACAGAAAGGTAATTCATCCTCTTCCTACTTTCTTTGGAGTATTCGCTTGAGGAATACAGCCACCATACTAGGAGGGACCTCAGGCTACATAGGAAGGCAATGGGTGGATGTCATAGCTGATATCTCTAGTTGAACTCCTATCAGATTTCCAGCATCATTCATCAAACTTGTAATGTAGACAATTCCAAAAGGGTTTGATATAGTTTAGATATTTTTCTCCATCCAGATCTCAGGTTAAAATGCAATCCCCAGTGTTGGAGGTGGGGCCTGGTGAGAGGTATTTGGATAATCCCTCATGAATGGCTTGGGCCATCAACTTGGTAATAAGTGAGCTCTCACTCTAAGTTCACAAAATATCTGGTCATTTAGAAGTGTGCACTTCCCCTCCAACTCTCACTTGCTCCTGTTTTCACCATGTAACATTAATGTTCCTCCTTCACCTTCTGCCATGACTGAAAGCTCCCAGAGGCTTCACCAGAATCCAAGCAGATGCCAGCACCATACTTCCTGTAAAGCCTGAAAAACCATGAACTAATTAAACCTCTTTTCTTTATAAATTACCTGGTCTCCAGTATTTCTTTATAGTGATACAAGAATGGCCTAACAAAGGGTTTTAGCCCCTTGCCATTAAGTCCTACCCCAGCCTTTGAGTCTTCCCACCCCTGAGATCCCAGATATTATGAAGCAGATAATACCTGTCCTGACTGTGTCTTGTCCAAATTTTTGTCAC
This sequence comes from Hylobates moloch, assembly GCF_009828535.3. Taxonomy (NCBI): domain Eukaryota; kingdom Metazoa; phylum Chordata; class Mammalia; order Primates; family Hylobatidae; genus Hylobates; species Hylobates moloch. The sequence goes on from NW_026652283.1 coordinate 94,024,645, forward strand.
AAAGAGTCTGCTATCATAGCAATATAGATGCTTTATGCCACTATGTTTTGGAGTAATTTGTTTTATAAATATAATCAATTGAGTATTGAGTGGTCCCCTTGAATACAAGTAATAGTTTTCATACTTCTTGTATTTTCCACTCCGCCAACTCCAGTCTTGACATAAAAGGAGACAGTGGAAAACAGAGAAATGAGAAGGCTTTAATGTTAGACAGACCTAAGGTGAAATCTTCTTTCTGCCCCTTATGCATTCTAAGGTGTTAGGCAGTTTACTCTGAAACCACCTTTGCAAAGATTGTGATAGTGAGAGAAATCTAAGTCCTCAAAATTTAGGCATTTAATTTGAATTAGGCATGTTGTATATTGTCTTTGCTAGACGATTTAAGGTCAAAAAATTCTTCTGTGACCTTTTTGATAATTGTTTGACTTGCCTGTTTTATAGCCATTCGATTCTAGGTAAGACCTGTGGACATATGGTGTCAGCCAAGCACCTTACTATGCTGGGAAAAGTCAGACATTGTCTACAGTTCTGTCCTTGTCTTGGGATCTGCAATCTGATATATGGTTAAAATTGCTTATTTACTAGGTTTGTCACAAAAAATAAAAGTTGCTAAGAGTTAACATTGTAACATATGTAATTGAGACTGGTAGGGACATAGTTTTACATGCAAGGAGTATAAGGAAAATGGAATGTGTTTTGGTAAAAGATTATAACAAGGCATGGCGATATAGTTTTTGTTAAAGGGAAAGTAATTCGGTCTCATTTAGAGATTCTTAAGGATTGTCCTAAGTTAAAAGAATAGTAGAACAAAACCAAAGAAAAAGTAGATTTGTGAAAAATTGGTATTTTAAAGGAAGCTTTGTGGGCATGAGCAAGTTGGCCAAAACCTAAAGGGAGTTAGTTTTTCTATAAATTATACATTAAGATAAAAAGCACACTGACACAGGACCAGAATCTGGGCCCATATGTCAGAATAATATGGTTTCCTTGGAGCATTGATCTGCTCTTTAATAGAAAATTGTAAAAAGTTACAAAAGTTTTATAAAAATCTTACCTTACGGTCGAAATGATAAAGAATGGATAGATTTATTTATAAGGTTTTATTAGAAATTGTGTTTAACATTAATAGTACACTAATGCAAAGGTGGAATTTGCATTTCTCTTTTGAACAAGATTGTTGTGTAATATTGAGAGATAAAGAAATATTTTTGTTTTCCTTTCTAGTAAATTGTAGGAAAACAAGGAAAAAACAAGAAAAGAGCGAATAGACAGGTGTACTTGGCCACATCTTGTCTTATTTGGTCTTTTTTGGAAAGCTGAGCCTCCTCTGATAAAGACAAAAGTTTCTTGCCTTTTGAAATTTTTGAGTTATCACTTCAAATAGTTGAATGATCTGTGATATTACTTTGTAATATCAAGTGTTTTAAACTTTTAATATTTGATAAACCTTCCCAAATCAAAATTTCAAGTTATAAATGCAGCCCTTGTTGACATCATTAACATTTTAGATACTAGCTTCCCTGAATTCCAAAAGAGAGATTTGGCTTATTTGGTACGTGAAAATCATGGAAGAAGCATTGTCAACTATGCACTGGTGTTTGGTTTTCTTTGGGCTGTATTTGTACAAATATGTTATTAGTATGCATTCCAGAATTGTGTGAGACTCCTATAATTCTGTTTTTTGTTTTTTGTTTGTTTGTTTGTGTTTTCTTTTTCTTTTAAGAGACAGTGTCTTGCTGTCACCAGATGAGTACAGTGGCATGATTATGGCTCAGTGCAGCCTCAAACTCCTGGCCGCAAGTAATCTTCCTGCCTCAGCCACCTGAGTAGTTGGGACTACAGAGGTGTGCCACCACACCTGGCTCTGGCTCCCATAATTCTGATGTGACTTAGTGTATGTTATCAGTTATAATTATGATTTTTATGTTAAATTATTATATGCCATAAAATAACAAAATTTCCATGTCAATTGCATCATTGATAATGGCTGTTCTGAGACTTTCATCATCCACAATTATTTTACTTTGATCCTTTTCAAAGGGTGGTTTTATAATCAGCTGTAGGACTTTAACAGGTACTTTTGAATACAGGTTTCTGATAACTTCAATAATTGTGTCAGTGGAATAGTGAAAACAAACTTCCAGGACTCTCATGGACAGCTGATGCATTCATAAATATCAAGAACATAGAACAGGGGTTAGTTGCACAGACTGAACTAATAGAAAACTGAAATAATATTTTTATGACTTTTTGCTTGAAACATTGCTGATAGTTTTTGTTTTGTTTTTAGAGTCAAAAAGCTTCTTTACTTTTGAGATATTAACAGCTTTTAAGCTATTGAGTAAATTTTACTCTTGTGGGCAAAATGTAAAATATATTTCTGTCTACTTAATTTCTCCAGAACTTGGAAACTATTTGTCAGTATTCTTTATTTATGGCAATACAGTTATTTGTATAAGTTCAATAAGCATCTAGTTTCCTTCGTAACAGTATATAATTAGATTTTTTTTTTTTTTACCAAGGCTTTGACTAGAATGACATATATTCAGACTAATTTGAGGAATTGAGGTTGACTTATAAAGCCAATAACATCACCTTGTGGAAACTGGCCTAATACTTTGTCCTGTACAGGGTTCTGACCTGCGGTGATTAAGAAATGTCACTTTCTGACAGGCTCAGGAACCTTAAGTTATGTTGGGACCTTAAGAAGAGAGGAATTCATCCAATTCATACAGGTATCTGCAGGCACAGATAAATCCTTGGCTAGGCTTGGGAGGCTTTTAAAACGTTTAATCTGAGATTCCTTATGAAAAAGTTCCAGCAAAGCCTATTTAAACAAGCCTATATGGCAAATGATTATTCTGGTTGCATTGTCTGTGAATAATTAGACCAAGTAAAATAAGACTAAAACTGATTTTGCAAATAAACTTGTCCTACTATGATTTGTCTTTGGTAAAAATGGAAAAGTGAAGACAGAAAAATTATGTTTCAGAAAAATACTATAATACACATATTAATTTTATTTTAACTTTTCGTAAGTGATTTTATTATTTATTTGTCATAAAGACTTTTAAAATTTCTTATTTTAGATTTGAGGGTACATGTGAAGGTGTGTTACTTATGTAAACACATGTCCCAGGGGCTTGTTGTACATATTATTTTATCACCCAGATATTAAGCCCAGTACCCAATATTTATCTTTTCTGCTCCTCTCCCTCCTCCCACCCTCCGCACTCAAGTAAACCCCAGTGTCTGTTGTTTCCTTCTTTGTGTTCATAAGTTCTTATCATTTAGCTCCTACTTATAAGTGAGAACATGCAATATTTGATTATCTGTTTTTGTGTTAATTTGCTAAGGATAATAGCATCCAGCTCTATCCATGTTCCCACAAAAGACATGATCTGTTCATTTTTATGGCTGCATAGTGTTCCATGGTGTCTATGTACCACATTTTCTTTATTCAATCTGTCATTGATGGGCATTTAGATTGAATCCATGTATTTGCTAGTGTGAATAGTGTTGCAATGAACATTCATGGGCATGTATTTTTATGGTAGAATGGTTTATATTCACATGGGTATATACCCAGTAATAGGATTGCTGAGGAGAATGGTAGCTCTGCTTTTAACTCTTTGAGGAATTGCCATACTGCGTTCCACAATGGTTGAACTAATTTACACCCCCACCAACAATGTATAAGTACTCCTTTTTATCTGCAACCTCACCAGCATCTGTTATTTTTTGACTTTTTAATAATAGACATTCTGACTGGTGTGAGATGGTATCTCACCTACAGCCATCTGATCTTTGACAAAGATGACAAAAACAAGCAATGGGGAAAAGACTCCCTATTCAATAAATGGTGCTGGGATAACTGGATAGCCATATGCAGAAGATTGAAGTTGGTCCTTTTTCTCACACCGTATACAAAAATCAACTCAAGATGAATTAAAGACTTGAATGTAAAACCCAATACTATAACGACCCTGGAAGACAACATAGCCAATACCATCTTGGACATAAGAATGGGCAAAGCTTTCATGACAGCCAACAAAAGCAATCACGACAAAATCAAAAATTGACAAATGGGACCTAATTAAACTTAAGAGCTTCTGCACAGAAAAAAAAAAAAAAAACTGTCAACAGAGTAAACAGAAAACCTACAGAAAGGGGGAAATGTTTTACAAACTGTGCATCCAACAAAAGTTTATTATCCAGCATCTATAAGAAACTTAAATGAATTTACAAGAGAAAAACAAATAACCCCATTAAAAAGTGGGCAAAGGACATGAACAAACACTTCTGAAAAGAAGACATATATGTGGCCAACAAGCATATGAAAAAAGAGCTGAATATCACTGATCATTAGAGAAATGCAAATTGAAACTATACCTATTATTAGATTCCAGCCTTGTCCATTGTTTTTGACTCTCTGCTTATGACTCCATATCTGATTAGTACTTGAAGATATTCACCTGGATGCCTCAAGACTTCAGGTAAGTTCTACATGGACTCCTGAAGCTAAGAATCTCACTCCTTATTTGAGGGCTCGTTATTTGTCTTATGGTCCACCGTTCACTTAAGTGTTGTACCAAAGCTGTGCATAAAAATATTAATCATACAAACCTTAGGACCCCAACCAGGCACCCTGAATACATGCAGACAACTGCAAAGTGATTTCATTTTTCTCATCCCAGGCCCAGTCTCAACCCCAGCTATACTCTCTGTCAGCAGAAAGAAGTTAGAGCATTATCAGCCTTTTCCCATCTCTGTAGCTCCCACCTCAGGATTGAGGTGTGCTGAAACCCAAGAAGGGAATTGAATAATGCCTTTGCAAAGATTATGATGGTGAGAGAAATCTAGCATGGCTGACTCTATCTTACTTCTATCCTCACAGGCTGGTTGTCTTTGCTCATTCCTGGGTATAGGCGTAGATAACCATGGGAGCAGTTTAGTGTACAGTTTAACTTTTAAGCAAGGATAATAGTCCTTCCCTAAAACTGATCCTCTCCTTGTCCTAAAATTGCCTTCGTACAATTAATAAAAGACCACAATATTGTAATTATGAGAGGGGCCTGAATTCTGCCAAGATGTAGGCAGAGTGTTTATAATTCCTTATTACTCAGGAGTCACGTGACCAGAGGTCACAAGATTTGTGACTTCTCCAGTTGTTCCCGTAGATATCACTACTAAGAACCTGAGATTAGTGTTTTAATGTTTTTCAGACTGACCACAACCAGACTTATGACTCATGACCCAACCAGTCCTGTGGCCCCCATCCAGAGGCAGACTCAGTGCACAACGACTGTTTTCCACATCTCTATGATTGCATCCTCAACCAATCAGAAGCCTCCATTTCCTAGTTTGCTCCCCAAACTATCCTTTAAAAACCCTGACGTCTGAGCCTTTGGGGAGATTGAGTTCCATGATAACTCCTTCTCCTGCATGGCTGGCCTTGTGTTAATTAAACTCTTTGTTTACTGCAATACCATGGTCTCAGTGAATTGGTTTTGTTTGTGCAGCAGGCAGGAAGAACCCGTTTGGCAATTACAATATGATATCACTAAATACCTTTATCTTTAAAATAGTGACTCTTAATACTCGCTTCATAGAATTATTATAAAGAGAAAGTGAGACAGAATATTTAAAAAATACTTGTTTTATATTTAGCTCACAGTACGCACTCAATAACACATCGATGTTTTACATACTAAATGCTTTTGAATGAACTAATAGATTAGTCAATCAGTGAATTCACTATTGAGGCTACAGTTAAAGTTCTTATCTTACTTCTGGAACTGTGAGCTAAGTTGCTAGTCCTTTTGGTTCTCACTTGAAGGAGAACCTCCTAGGGTAAGGAGGAATACTCTTCCCCTAGTGATGCATATAGAACTGGCCTGGCATTTATTCTTCGATACACATTCCAGAACCATTGGATGAGTTGATTTCAAAGGTAACTCATCAATATGCTAAGATGCTAAGCACATTCAGTTTGTCATTTTGTTCTTGTCATTGCTGACAACTTCAAGGGGCACATGAGAAAGTTTGAGATTATTTACCTGCTAACCTACTATTCCATAAGGCTGTGATCATGTCTATTGCTTCTAGGGTCTTCCTGAGGTAGCCTTCATTTGAGTGCCATTGGATTTTAGTGTCAAACATGGTGCTCTTCCTAAGAGTTTGCTTTATATTATGCCTCAGCTAGAATGCTGTAAGAAACTCCTTTTCAATGGCCTAATGTCAGTGAGATGTGACAAAGGATTTGACACCTGCTTCTGAAAGACAGGAACATGTGTCCTATACAGCTGCTAAGCTAAGAAAGAAAAGAAAAAGGGGGTTTGGGGGAAACTGAATCTGAAACATAGCAATGTCCCAAATTGAAACATTCCATGCCAACATAATGCCTCCCTTCTGTGCATGTATGAATGTCAAATGCATACAAAGTACCTGTTTATCTGCTCACAGTCAGTCCATTTTTACAGTCAAGCAGGAACACATTTGCTGACCCAGGGAACATAAATGACATCATTACCTAATGAACTGTTGCAGAATTCATTTGAATGTGGCCATCCTTTTGAAAAGTATGAATCTTTTCAGTGATTAAAGTGATTTAGACAGGAGTAGTTCAGGGTAGACAATATTAATTTAGGAATGAGTCATTATGTTCAGCACCAGTCTGGAACCTAATGAGCTGATTCAAATTCATTGAAATCACTCAGAAAATACATACAGAGGCTGCACAATATACATAATTTGGAACTAAAGGACATTTCCTCTAAAACCCAATATATTTCAATCAGTAGAAATAAAATAAATCCACAGATTTTTTTTTCTAAATTAGTTGGCTTCTTCAGTTCTGAGGTTTTGAAATTAACTGAGATTGTGGAATCACCTGAATTGAAAGCTTCATTTGCAAAAGAGTGAAAAAAAAAAAAGCTAATTAGTGATATTTTATTGTTTACTTAAATAAGAGATTTACCAACCAGGATGTACTATCATCTCAACTATTAGAGTTACTTTGGGGATTATGCTAGCAATCTTGGTCCTATTGGCAAAAAATTAAAAATGAGAAATAATTTAATAATTATGAAATTTTATAAGATATATTTATAAGACTTAATGTGCCAAAATAAAAAAGCAAATGCATCAATTTTAGTAATTTTACACAAGGAATTATATGAGAAATAAATAGAAAAAAATAAAACGTTTAAAAAAATGTCTTGAGGAGTCTTTATTTGCTCTTCTGCATTGAAAACAAAATGTGATGCAATGATAGATTTCCAGATACTAGTTGCTCAGGCTTGGCCATATGTGTTTCGTGGGCTTCTCTTCAATCTCATACATTATATTGATTAAAGTGAACTACCTGTGGGAATTCCAGAATCTTGACCAGAGATTATTTTGATATTCTGGAGATTATTTTGATAGGGGCATGAAACACCACCCCAGTCAATGGGATATAAATGGAAGTGTTATGAGGACGTCTGGGAAATTGTCTTTATTTTTAAGAGAAAACACATATCTAAAATCCCCCCCCCCACTCACTCCATTTCTTTAGCATATGATGCTTATTAGCTAGCAGTCATTTTATAACCTTGAGAGAAGTTCACAGAGAAGCTGACTGGAAGCTCTAATATCATCAAACCAATCTGTTAACTTGTCCTGAACCTACTCTCCACCTCTGTTTCTTCTTACATAAGTCTGTAAGTTCCTGTTTCTGAAGCCAGTGTCTGAAGGGTTTAAAGATTCTGTAGCTCTACATATCCTAAATGGTACCCAGACTTTCATAAATAAGAATTATCCGATCTTCTTCACAGAAATAGTCTACTGCATTGAGCAAATCTTGTAGTCAGGAAGATTTTCTTCTGTCTAGCTTTGGTATAAAGAACCTCTAAGCTTCTTTCTTTATACTGCAAGATGATTAAAAGAATACTTTTATAAATCGAAATTTAACTTCTGCTGACTTCTAGCTTATGGTGTTACGTTATATAAATTTAAAGAAAGCAGTTTTTCTCAGGGTGAAACTAATTGCATTGACCTAGAGATTAACATAAGGTGATACTGAGTTTTCTCCAGGCTCAGAAGGAGAGATCAGCTATTGCTGGAATGCTAATACCCTTCACTCCCTTCATACACAAACTGGGCTACTATGTTATCATCTCTCTTCTCCTATGGGGTCTAAAATTTATCTTCCACTAATGAAAAGATAATTCCCTTATTTTAAATACCCAGATAAGATTATTTACCCTGATGAGTGATGGAAAGATTAGAAGGGATGTGTATGTAATGTCTAGGACAATTTCTGCCTCCTAGCTGTTTAGTAGAGAATGGCTTTTACCACTGTAAGTGAGTTTGCTAAAGTCTTTGGAGGTGAGAAAATGCCAAATCAACTTCACTCCTCTACCCGACTAAGCTCAACACTCTCCTAGGAATATGTTCTTTGTATAGGAGCCTTGGTTTGGTTAAGCAACAAGACCTAGTGTTTCAATATTATTGTACTAAAATATAGAATTACATTAGAGTGGCTTAAATTGAGAGAGTTCTTTCTCTTAAATAACATTCAGCCTTTGCCACAGGACATATGATCTAAGGAAGATTCCTATAAGCAAAATATGAGTCAAAGAGAGTGTGTAGTTTAAATTGCAATAGACAATGCCAAATTTCCAGGCAAAATTTTTACTCTTACCATATTGGATGGCTGAGTTTTTCCACATGTCTACCAGCACTTGTATAACCAACATTTTGTCAGTCTGTTTGGTTAAAAGTGCTGTCTCATTGTTATTTAATATATATTTTTAAAGTTGTTAATGCATTAAAATGTTTAAATATTTATTATATATTATAAAGAGATCTTTTATTTTTCTTATTTTCTGTAAAATTTCTTCTGAAATCTTTCCCTCCTTTTTTTCCTATATGGGATTTATTTCTTTTCTTATAATGTCAAGGAGTATGTTTGATTATAAACATAAAACTGGAATTAATCCTGTGTAAGGTATGTGTGCTAAAAACTACAATTTTCCCTTTTTATCATTGGTCTTTTGACTTTATGTCTGTTACCTTTTAAAACGAATGTAGTCATCTTCACTTTCTCATTTTGTTATGGCTCTGAGTTCTCACACATTTTCTTCTGTTTTCAGCCTTTCATATATCATTGTTTATAACATTTTATTTTGGAAGTATGGTAAATTGACTTTAATTATTCTCCATTTTGATGCCTCAGTTTGTTAATTCGTCCATTTTCTTTCACTGATTTGAGGTACAAATCTCATTTTATGCTATATCTTTATATTTATTTGAATCTATTTCTGTACTTTCTGTTTTACTGAATGTATTCCTGAAATATTAACAAGCTCTTTTAACTGAAATATTTTATACTTGACAGGATGTATCCTTGCTCCTGGTTATTCTTACTTCTTCTAGTTTTTAGATTTAATATACATTCAGTTTTAATAGTTAAAGATCATTATTCAATAAGTTATTGATTAACTTAGTTTTAATTGCTACTTTAAAAATATGAATTCCATCTAGCTTCAAATTAAGTATGTTATGCCGTCTATTCAAATATTCTTCATTTGCCTTAAGAGTCTTAAAATCATCTTCATATAAATTCTAGAAGTTTTTGTGAATTATTTATATCTTTGTAACCAGCCAACATATTGAATTCCCCTCTTAGATCTAATTGCTTATTAGTTGCATCTCTGGAGTATTTAAATAAATGATCATAGTAATTTTCAAATATAGATGATTTTGCCTTTTTTGTCTTCATTTATTACTTTGAAAATTAAGTCAGTAAATATGTATTGAATTAGAGACAAATCATGACCCTAATGGAACTTAAATTCTAGCAGAGCTTGCTTTTTTTTTTTCTTGTATAATTGCATTGGAGCACACTCCTGGAAGCTCTTCAAAGCTCTTCACTGTTAACGGTGATAAAATGTTTACTTGTCATGTTCTGTATTTAACAGGAATGCTCCCATTACATAATGACAAGCATGTTGCCAACTTTTATTTTAGAATATATATATCTTGGTTTGACATATATACTTACCATGTTAAAATAGCAACTGTTACTTTTTTAAAAAAGAGTTTTCATCAAGAACTGATATCAAATTTAATCAAATAACTTTCTACATCTATGGAGATAATTGCTTTTTTCCCCTTTAAAACACTTTTAATTGGTGTCATAGCTTAATAGACATCTTAAAATTGAATAGCTGATAGTCTCTTGAAAAGAAAGTACAACCTCTGCTTACAGATATTATACATATATGTAGTTTAACCAGCCATCTGTTGTTTAAATCCTTTGTGTCTTAAATTGACTGAATTAGCTGAGTTTGGTTAATCTTGCTAGCAATTTGTAGAAGAAACTCAAATAATCCACATTACAAAGCTCTGCATATTCTAGGTCCTTATTCTTTATTTATTTATTTATTCATTTATTATTTATTTATTTATTTTTGAGACAGAGTCTTGCTCTGTTGCCCAGGCTGGAGTGCAGTGACGCAATGTCGGCTCACTGCAACCCCCACCTCCCGTGTTCAAGTGACTCTCCTGGCTCAGCCTCTCAAGTAGCTGGGATTACAGGTGCATGCTACCACACCCAGCTACCTTTTGTATTTTTTTTTTTTTTTTTTTTTTTTAGTGGAGATGGGGTTTCACCATGTTGGTCAGGCTGGTCTCAAACTCCTGACCTCATGATCTGCCCGCTTTGGCATCTCAAAGTGCTGGGATTACAGGTGTGAGCCACCACACCTGGCCTGGTCCTTATTTTGAAATACAATCTTATCTGGCACCTAACTCATTCCTACCCCCAATAACAATGTAAGTATGACTTCTCCTCACATTTTTATGTATATCTATTTTCAAGTTTGCTTTTTTAAAAGCAAATTTGGTTTCTTTGTTGTTGTTGTTGTTAAAAATTGGGATTCTCAGTCTACCACTCACTCGTGACCTGGTTTGTCAAATGTCATATGTTTATTTTTCACTGCATAGCTAAGTGGGGCATTCAGGCTAAGAATAATACAGAAACTTTTGATTGAAAGATGTAAGGTTTGCACTATTGGATTACTTCCTGTTCCTCTAACGGGTTGGTTTCTTAGCAACCTAATTTTGGATTTCCTTTGTGATTTCCTTAACATTTTTTTTTTCTGGTGACTTTATCTCACTACCCCACCAAAAACCGAACTAAAACAAAACAAAACCCCAATGATGATTCTGAAATATATTTTAGTCTATGTATGATATCATCTGTCTCAAGTGTGTATTTATATAAGCATATTTCACTGTATAGTATTATATTTATTTTGTTCTTAACTCAAATGTATTTTATCATATTTCTTTTGTTTTTAACTCAAATTTATTTAGTTATCAGAAGCTTGTAAATGTCAGTTTTGCAAATAGTGTCCAAAATAATATAATCTTATCTTTGTATTAATTGTCTAATGAATTAGGTAGTGCAATCTATATTCTTAACACAACTTGGCACAAAGAATCAATTTCAGGGCTTTACACAGTTCCATAGCAGTGTTTACTTCAGGTCTATCAGCATTTCTTTCTAAAACAAATTAATTTCCTGTATCTTTATTATGAGGATAAAACAAATTCATTCTTCTCAGAATCTCCTTTTCAGTGTGTTAAGCCTTAGCATAGTAATGTTTCTCATTCTCTGAACTGCACACTGTGAGGGACTTTAGAGATCATTTGAATTCTTCTGTTTTGGATAGGGGATTTGTAATGTTTTGATAGTAAAACTTGGATTGGATTGTCTGGAAGATGTCTACATAGGTCCTCTATTCTCTCACTAAGTATCCTGGGGGAAGAATCAGGAAATAAGACAAGAGTTACTCTTATCTAGGATAACCATATAACTAGCAATTGCATTGTAATCTACCATCTCTTGACCTCAGTTTTGTTATTTGTATAACAAGGCAGTTGAATAATGATTTTTTTTTTTCCTCTGGGGCCCATGAGCACAGATTGGAGCCTTAGACTGATTGGAATTGGTTGGTCCAGATTTGAATAACACTCCCTGTTCACACAGTTATGGTCCATGCTAGACCTCCTATAGGCTCCAGGGCTGCCAGAGGATTCCTAAAAGTCTTCAACATTTTAATAATCTTCACTTTTTACCAAGCATACCACTCAAATTGCTTTTCAACAAATGCCTATATTGATATTAGGTTAAAAACAGTTTCATCATTCAATTTGTACTTTTTAAAATGTCAAGCATTTGAAAAGACCTGCTTTTCAGAATGGCAGCTTTTGAAGAATGGCATTTTGTAATCATTTACAAAATGTGCGTGTGTATGCCTGTGTGTGTGGCAATTTCTACAATCCCAAAGAAGGTTATCATTCATCAAATACATCATGTTCAACTTGTCTTTGTCAACCTAAAAGGAAGAAACTGAGCCAAAATTAAAACAAAGTATATGAGAGTTCATGTGGGCCAAGCATGAGGGGTGCAACCTGGGAGCATACATTCAAGTTGCTCTGAATATATAGTCTCATTAGCAGCAATTGTAAATGAATGTTTAAAGAGAAAGAAGAGGCAATTCCCTAAGTTATTTACCAAAAATTTCCATTAAAATGACATAAACTGTTGATTGGCTATACAGTGTTTGTTTCACAAATTCCAGGAACATGAAGATAATGGGTCAGGCCACTAGTCAGTAACAAATGACTCCAAACAATTGCTACCAGTCGTGAGTGGGTGGAGTGAGGACATGACTAAAATTCCATACTTCTGTCATAGCATATGAAGTTTGATTTCACAGGATTTCCTCAGCTCTGAAATAGAGGTCACTAACTCTGATCAACTTTTATTTTCATATAATTTTAAAACTCTTTTTTTGCTGGGCTGAGATGATTAATGACACTAAAGTGGATTTTGAAGAAATAGCTACTTCTATGTGTAAGTTTATGAGCATTTTATAATAATGGAAGGGGATCACTTCATAGCAAAATAGAGACTTGGTCCCACATTTACGTTCCTTGTCTTGCAATACTATCTGAAATGACCCAACAAATAGAGGACAACAAATAAGCAAGAAGCTTTTCGGTATTTCTGGGAGGTATTGTGCAGTTGTGATAGGGTGGACAGAGTTTGGAGCAGCAGCAATTTCACACCTGCAGAAGTAAAGGACATCTGGGAAGCAGTGATAAGATGATAAGCAGAGCTACAGACCTGGGCAAACTAAAGTCAAGAGAGAAAGAGAACAAATCTGGGCTGTCAAAGGATATCATCAGATTTTCCTATGCTATTCACCAATCCTTTCTTGACTTGATGATGGCCAAGGAAAAAGTAACTTCTTTTTTTTTTTTTTTTCCCCTTGAGATAGAGTCTCACTCTGTTGCCAAGACTGGAGTGCAATGGCTTGGCCTTGGCTCACTGCAACCTCTGCCTCCCAAGTTCAAGCAATTATCCTGCCTCAGCCTCCTGAGTAGCTGGGATTGTAGGTGCGTGCCACCAAACCCGGCTAATTTTTGTATTTTTAGTAGAGACACGGTTTCACCATGTTGGCCAGGCTAGTCTTGAACTCCTGACCTCGTGATCCACCTGCCTCAGCATCCCAATGTGCTGGGATTACAGACATGAACCACCATGCCTGCCTGGTAAAAATAACTTCTAATGATGTCATGGGTGCATCACTAACTCTTTGGTGCCAGAAAAACTGAATACAAGTGAAAGAGGTACAAGGAGCAAGAAAGTTACAGCCAATGTGTGGCTTACAGTTAGGACAGAGAAGGGGGCAGGTTCAGATCCACTTGATGTGGGTAGATTTTAACCCAACTTGTACTAGCAATAGCCGAGGAGCTGTTAGCTTTAGTAAACGCATTCAGCTTCACTAACATGAGAGCCCACTAGATAAAGCAAAAATATTCGCATAGCTATTACAGAGAGAGGAAACGCTGACCAGTTGGGGAAAAGACATGGCTCTTCACTTGGTGTTTGGTGAGAACAAGGAATGAAGTTGTTTCCTAAGAAATTATTTTGGCAATGGCTTCCTGCCTCTCACAAGCCACTAACTTCCTTAATATGCAAAATGTAGCTATGAAGATAAAAACGTGAGAAAATGTCTAACAAGGACAAAACAGAACTGCAATTTCCAATAGTGTACAGCCAAATAATACTTTCTATAAGTTGTAAACAAAAATGAAAATACATGGCCAGATATAAGAAAATAGCTCTGAAGAAAAGAAAAAGTGGAAGAATCAGAGCATAGAATAAAAAGATATACTCTAATGAATTTTTAAAAGACAGTTTAATTCTTAGATTGACCATATTTAAAATAATATTGAACCATTTAACAAGTATAAATTCAGATCAGGACAAAATTAAATTTAAAAAGAGTATAGGTAAATAATAAGAATGTTTCTGAATTGAAGAAAGAATAAAATTTTAAGATCTAAAAGGCATATCACATTCTAGCAACATTTGTGCACAATCAATACATAAACAAATGTTTAACAGTTGAATTTTTAAAACAATGAAAAAGTCATTTAGGAAAAAGGAAGTCAAATGCAATTTGTAGTGGGATTGTGACTGGGGGAGCAGCCTGTGCAAATTTGGGCCAGCCTGAAGTCCAGTGTTAGGTGTAGCCGAGTGCGGCTCACCATATTCTAAGACACTGGTTTGATAACTAGTTGAACATTGAACCACCTGAGGAGTTATTGAGAAAACAAACACAAACAAAAATCAATTAGTGTGTGTTCCTCACTTCCACAGATTCTGGTTTAATTGTTCTGGGGTATAACCTGGGCTTTTAAAAGCTCCCTGGTTGATTCTAACATGTAGCTCAGTTTGAGAAACAGTTTCAAGGAGAACCATGTGAAAAGCATATTATACATAGTTAAGTTGTAATTCACATATAAAATTTTCAGGTAATTTTCTTCAAATCAAAACAGCTCAAACCACATAAGGTAAATTATGATACACACACACACACACACACACGCACACATACACATGCACAATTAGCGTGGATGTCCACTCATCAAGAGTTGAGAGAAAAACTCTTGGTAAACATGGCTGAGAATCACTGCAGTACAATGTATAACTAGTAAGAAATCAATTCTGCAATGTTATTTAATATATCACAAATTATTATATTATCTTTGCAATATAAATTTGAACAATAATATAAAAACAACAACAAAAATTCTCAAAGTGGACAGGAGAAAGAAGAAAAAAGGTGATTGAGCTGGTTTTCATATCTTCCTTACCCAAAAGTTAATAGATAATATTTACACTGAATAAAAGAAAGAAACAGAGGTTTAGGTATATTATATAAACTAATAAGAGGAACCTACAGAAAACAGTAATGACAATAACAAAAAACTGAAAGTAAGACGATAACCGCATAAGACCAGTATATTAAAAAAGGGAAAAGAAGAGAGATTGATGTGATTGTGCTAATTTTCTCAGCTCTCCTAATGAAGACTGTGTATCCTAAATCAGACACTAGATGGTTAAAAACATTGCCATTAAAATGGCAACCATTAGAAGTTCTAAAAGGAATCTGTATGTTACAAATTAGCAGGAGGAAAAATGTGTATTCAAACAAAAGCATACCACAAAACAACTGGAGAAAAAATTATATGGTAAAATGGTAGAAAGCAATGTAAGCACAAAAGTGATTTTAAAAGAAGAAATAAAGGCAGAATTAATTCAAAATATAAATATTAATATAAATGGAAAATTTGTACTCATTAAAATAACAAAATTCTAATAGATCAAAATTTTAAACTAACCCCATATATTGAATAAATATATCTTAGAAATTTCAAGATTAAAAGAATAATTTTCATTTTGAAAAATTAATTTTAAAAAATGCTTGACATATTAAACAAGATAGTTGGTATGTGATAAATAGTCAATTAAGTTTATTTGGGGCATAAAATATCAAATAAAATAAAAATCGAGGCCAGGTGCATGGACTAATGCCTATAATTCTGAGCACTTTGCGAGGTCAAGGCGGGTGGATCACCTGAGGTCAGAAGTTGGAGACCAGCCTGGTCAACATGGTGAAACCCCCTTCTCTACTAAAAATACAAAAATTTGCTGGGCATGGTGGACCCCGTTCTCTACTAAAAATACAAAAATTTGCTGGGCATGCTGTCCTGCACCTGTAATCCCAGCTGCTCAGGAAGCTGAGGCAGGAGAATTACTTTAACCTGGGAGCTGGAGGTTGCAGTGAGCTGAGATTATACCACAGCACTCCAGCCTGAGCAACAAGAGTGAAACTCTGTCTCAAAAACAAACAAACGAAAAACCAAACACACCAAAGAAGAAACAAGATAAAAATAGATAATGTAAAATGATAAAGGATAAAGGTAATATATACAACTTGGACCCATCTATTGTCATCACAGTGTATATTGATTTAAATAAATAACTCAGATATCTCAGATATTGCAAGGATAAATTGACAGAAATGCAATGGAAGCATCCACTCATAGCATATTATATGTATCATGAAAATAAGATGTAGATTGTCTGAATACAATAACTAATAAGGTTGATTAGTAGATATATTTGAAAATATTATACTTTAATGAAAGCTTTTTTTTTTTTTAGCTACTCACAAGGAATTTACAAACTTATTCCTATAGAAAGCCTTAAAACAAACCTTAGTAATCCAACCTAATGAAATGCAATAAGAAAATAAATTGGCAACCCAAAAAGGACCAGCTATAAAACCATAAATATCTGTGAAGGTAAACATGAAAACAAAAAATAAGTATGTTAACCTTAAATAATGAGATTCAGAAAATATGATTAAGTTTAGAGTTTATTGAAGGGCAAAGCTTGAGGGTGATCACCCATGAAGCACCAACTTCAAATTGGGTCAGTGTTCCAAAATAAAGAAGTTAAGGTTTCACTTATATAGGCAGAGACAGATAAATTTTAGCAGGATTACAACATTTCCCACACAAGACCAGTGCATGTTACAGCAATTCTATTGGTTACACATTGCTACATTCCAAGAAAGATAACTTTATTACTCTGTGAGGACAGCAGTGATCAGAAGGGGTATCATCTCTGGTACCATTTGGTCTTCCTAATTATTTGCAGCAACAAAAGGCAGAAGTTGAAGCTACATGCCACCTGACTCAGGCCACATAGCCACATTTCTCACAAGGCTTCGAATAATTTAAAGTTTCACTGTTGTGGGGTAGGGGGAGAGGGGAGGGACAGCATTAGGAGATATACCTAATGCTAAATGACGAGTTAATGGGTGCAGCAAACCAACATGGCACATGGATACATATGTAACAAACCTGCGTATTGTGCACATGTACCCTAAAACCTAAAGTATAATAATAAAAAAAAAGAGATTGAATTACAAAAAAAAATTCTGTAGGCTTATTTTTTTAAGACCATTTATGTTGCTTAATCTGTAGTGTTAACAAGTGAACTATGATTAAAAATAATAATAAGTGTATGTTCCACACTAACAGAACTTACTGCCGTGATACTATAAATACTATAACTCCTTATCTTGTTCAGGGCTATCAAACTTGGCTTTTGTAGAATTTGTTTGTTTATGGTTTCTGGAATTTAAGAAAGCAATAAAAATTTCTGATTAATCTACCTAAAAAAAAAGTTTCAACAGCTTTACATTTGAAATATTTAATTTCAGAAGTGTATATCTTTTGCCAAAGGTAAAAACAGAAATCACAGAAAGATATAATCATAACATGTTTGCTGTGTATATTATCAGAAACGTGAATATTACAATCTTTTGACATATATGTATGTATGTATTTTTTATAAACAAGTCTTTAGTATTAGCCTAGAAAAGAAAGCTGATCTTGGTTCCTGAGACTGAGATTTATAGCAACCAGTGATATTTAGGCAAAGCACTTCCAGTATCCCTTCCAGGGCTTCACTAAGTCTTTTCCGCACTTCTCAAAACTCCAAGTTTCACTGATTTTCAAATTCCTCCCCTTTGGACACTAGTTTTCTGCTGTTTTTCACACTCTGCTTTAATGTCACAGTGGTTTGCATCACATTTTTTCAAGTTCTGTTTTACCTTTTAAGGCACCGAGCTGAGAGTTTCTCTTCACCATGTACTTAAAAAATGGATAGTTTAGAATAATAGACAATTTCCATAAGTACCATTTAACCTTATAGCACTTATAGTTAGACAGTGTCATATGGTTAAAAATAGGCATTATTAATAAATATTCCCTGGTCACATAAATTTACAAATTGAGCACATGTCTTCCTGAGAAACATGACAGAATCTGCAAATTGCATATAATTCCTGAGGACTACTTTATGTTGGGATAATGTGTGTGGTATTTTATTTTTATTTAACAGGTATACAATTAATGTTTTCACATATTAAAAATACTAACCATTGAGAGGGAAATAAAATTTTACTAAAGTCTTTCCTTTAACCCCATTCATTAGATAACAAAATACTGAAAATATTTCTAGCTTTAGTTTTTCTTTGTTTAACATTTTAAGAAGATGCAATATATATATATATATATATATATATATCTTCATTCCTGATTATTGTTTTCTAGACAAGCTTTGCAGTCTCCCTGCGTTAGAAAACATTCATGTGTTACTACCCACCTTCCCATTTTCTCCCTTCTAACCTCTAATCCCAATATTGTTGGATATATTACTATTATTTTCAGAGACTGACACTTCTAGTGTTAAATTCTAAATTTAATATTTATTTCTTGATTTATCAAGCTTTGAAAATACCTACTAATTTTGTGCTATAAAAGAGAATGGAATAAGGACTTTAATTCTTTCATCTCTCTTCCCCCTTCCTATTACTATTCATCTAATGGAAATTCTAAATGGAGAGGAGCTGCAAAATTTCTGTTGCAGGTGATCTAGTTAGAAAGTGTCAGATAAAACCCATTACTTCCTATTACCCAAATGTAATATTGCATTTTACATTTACAAAGTTTATAGAATATACATTCTATTTCATTAAATAGCATTGAATTATTTGTGGTTTGTCAGTATTTTGATTTTCAAAAGAGAAAACAATAATAGTATTCATAATATTATGATTATGTGCATGTACATCACATTCATACAATAATGAAATTGTGTAGTTGAAACCATGTAAAAGAAAATGCAGTCTCACATCTTACAAAATTTCGAATTGTATATGTATTTCAGTGTGTTAGAGTGTATGAATTGTATATGTATTTCAGTGGGTTAGATTACACTTTATTTTTTCTAGCATTTCCATTCTGCATTATGCTCAATTGTCATTGTTTATTTTAGCTCATGTTACCCCTGAGTTAAATTACTTTTAATTTCATTGAAATTACATCCTGATGAATATGTTTTTAAAATGTACTTGGCCAGGCATGGTGGCTCACGCCTATAATCCTAACACTTTGGGAGGCCGACATGGGCAGATCATGAGGTCAGGAGATCGAGACCATCCTGGCTAACGCAATAAAACCCGTCTCTACTAAAAATACAAAAATTAGCCAGGCGTGGTGGCATGCACCTGTAATTCCAGCTACTTGGGAGGCTGAGGCAGGAGAATCACTTGAACCCGGGAAGTGGAGGTTGCAGTGAGCCAAGATCATGCCACTGCACTCCAGCCTGGGCAACAGAGCGAGACTCCTTCTCTAAACAAACCAAAACAAAAAAATGTACTTAGAGAATAATGAATGTCGTAACCTTTTTCATAAATAAAACCTCTTTATTTTGCCCTCATATTTGATTGGGGATGAAACTCTAGGTTTAAAGGTGATTTTTCCCCCTCAGAATTGAGGACTTTTAAAATTATTTTCTGTATTCAGTGTTGTTAAGACAGTGTACAGCTGTTTCTATAATGTTTTCTGTGTAAATAACTTTCTGTTCTTATTTAAAAGCTTTTAGAATTTTCTTTTTATCTTTGAGGAAATGGAAATTCAATATATGTACATATGGATAATACTTCATTAGTCCTGCTTTCCATTCAACATGCCACCTCAATTAAATAACTGTTTCTTCATTTCCAAACACTTATTTTCTATTTTTTTATTATTTCTTCTCCTCATTTATTTTGGCTCCTCTCCATTTAGAATTTCCACTAGATGGATAATGGATTACTTGGATATTTCCCTTCGTACCTCTAAATTTCTGTTGCAGGTGATCTAGTTAGAAAGTGTCAGATAAAACCCATATATTTACAAAACCATTTTATTTGCCATTGCAATACAGTAAAGCATAATTTCCCAGCACCTGTTTCATGTAGTTAGGATCCATATGACCAGTTCTGGCCAAAAGTAAGCTAACTGGGGTCATGTGTGTCCCTTTCAGTACAAGTTGATGTAAGTAGGTAGTGGTCTATCTCATTTGTCTTTTCCTTTCATATTTGAAGGCTGACAGATGTCAGTGCACCTTGGAAGCCAAAAGATGTTGAATGTAAGATGAAAAACGATTTGACTTCTGATTCAGTGCTTAAAGAAGAGCTTTCCAGAAGTGCTCACTGACTTTTAGCATGGGATGAATTTTAGGCAAAGTGGTTTTATATAGCAGCTAGTTTAAATTACCTCAGCAAGTACTTCTTGCCTTGGTAATCTGGATTCTGGGAATATGACTGAATTTATATTCCAGATAAATAATTCAGATGTCTACTCTAAAAACGTATTTATGCAACCCATGTGTTAATTATCTTAAATGATTTTGGCAACTATAATACTAGTTTTAAAAATGTTTTCCTTATTTTCTGTTTGCTATTTTTCGTTTCACTATTCCTACTTTTTGTCTGCCATGTCTTCTAGCATCTATCAAGTCAAGATTTTGTTCCTTGAGTTATTTTATTGTTTTATTTAGCATTTACGATTCTGTTTATTCATCCTGGTTCCTCTCTCTTATTTATGTTCTTCTCTATGATTTCAATTTTTAACTATAAAAATACCCCATTCCTAAGACATATTGAAATAAAAATTAGATTAGATTAAAATGATTGAGGAAAAATACCCAATTGTTTGGCATGAATTCTTCTCTGTCAGATTTCCCTTACTCTTTACATTTGTTAACATCAACTTTTTTCTTTTTTTTTTACGTTTGATCATTCGACAGTTGTTGAATATTTTTGTCTTTGTATTTGTTGATTCAGCTCTGAACATTTGTGGACTCAGCTCATAAATATTACGTCTGAGCTGAAATTCAACGTGATTTTCCTTTAAAGTTAATCTTGTTGACTATTTATCTTCTATTTGAAAACTTGAATTGCACTCCTTTCTGTTTATAATTGTTTTTGTTTCATACTTAAAATAACTTTTTGCCATTACAGTGCAGTTTGAGGAAAACAAGAAGGCAGATGTTTTGCCATTGAGCCAGAATTAAGGTAAGAAATGTGAGGCGGCATTTTGCACGATTAGAGTTGGACCTTACATTTATTTTAAAATATGATATTTTGCACAATATGAATTTTGCATTATTTTTGGTAATTTAAAATATTGCAGTAAGAATTGTATTAACATATTAATCAGCTTGATTAATAAGATTTTACTACTTTCTTAAATTCTATACATGATATACATACCTCATTTGCTTGAGCCTGGTACTGGTCCTGATGTGCTATCATGAATCATACAATAGGAGAATATTCAATAAAAAACAAAATACTGCAGAATGTATATTTCAGTGAGTGGGAGGTAGATTGTAGAGATTCTGTTTTGCAATTGTTAATAAAAACCCTATATTTGCTACCAGAATGTGTGGCCTCGAGAACAGAGATTACCTTTGCATTTCTGCAAATAAAATTCCCATAAGTAAGAATAAGCAAGTTGGTCAGAATTTACTATTATAGCTACAATGTGAAAGGTAGATTAAAATATTAAAGGGTTTAAACTCAATGACATTGCATGTGAAGATAAGCTTAATATTCTCAAGTCGATCTAATATTCCTCAACGTTTATTAAGAGCATACACATGTTTAATTAGTGCCTCAAAGACTCAGAGAACTAGAGTGTCCAAGGGCCTCAGAAAATCCTCAAGTTTAAGTTAGAATTGTGGAGAAGCTGAGCCAAGTTATTCAGGGCACCTGGATACGAGTTTATGCACAATTTATCCAACTGTCTTTAAAACTTTTCACTTAATGAGGCATATTATAGGGAGAAAAATGACCAGGAAATGTATGATATATTTGGAGAAGGTAGCAATCCAATTTATAAATTCCCATCTTTCAACCATCTGGAGGTGCCAGATTGGCAGGGTTTCTCATCAGCATTCTGTATATTATGCATGCTTCACAAAGCAAGAAAGGGAATCACTCAGCATTCTCAAATTCTGGAAGGACTCCTTTAAAAGGTTGATAACCAATCTGCAATATATTTTTTAAAATAGCTATTTGCTATTATGCTTTGTTTAAGAGAAGAACTGGGGATCCACATTATAAATTGCATTCCCTATAGATAATACCAAAGATTCAAGGATGAGGGATAACCGACTGGGTGTGAGGGTGAATTTTCTTTATCTATACTAACTCCTTGTCACCTGGGGCTGAGGTTAATTATAGTGATAATATGACAGTCTAGTAAAATCCACAGGTTTGGGAAATACACATAAATTGGTAAGTTTACTATTTCTGGGTTAAAGCACGAGCAACACAATGAAACCCGTACTTGAGGCAGAGTGGGGAAGAAATGAAATAATGATCAATTTTAAACATCTATTTTACTTTTCTAGTCGTTTTCTTGAAATATACATGGGAAGATTTCTTATCCTTTAATTATGTATGCCTTTGATGGATCTAGATCTCCTTAACCCAATGGAAGCTACAATCTTCTGTGAAATTATTCTTCTATTTACATTATAGATCAAAATATGTCTGAAACAAAAACCTATAATAGAAGTCATAAAAGACATTGGATGATGGATTCTACTTATTCCCAATTAAATAAAAAAAAAAACTGGAATGCAACCTATGAATTAAAGAGTATTTTTTTTAGAGTGAAATACAACCTTAGGACTTTCTAAGCCAAGAAGGTACAAGATACAGCTAAATATTTGCTGATAATAATAGTCAACTCTGAGATTTTCCATAGAAGCCCAATTTTGGATTTTTAACAATAGCAAAAAACAGATTTTTAGTTATTAGTCTAATGGGAGTGAATCTGAAATGAAAAGTAAGAAGCTCAAAGCCGAAGATGTAATAATTCTTAAGAAAGTTGGATCTATTAAGAATTCCCATGTCATGGAAAATAAACTCTCCTGACACTTTTAGGATTTATCAGGACAATTAAGCTGAATGAAAGGACTATGACTTTAAATGTCAAAAGAAGAAAATGAAACTTGAGATCTGTTTTAGGAAGGAAAAAATAACAAAAAATAATAAGGCTCTGATTCTGAGTAACAAGCTGTGTATAACTTCAAAATACTAAACTGATAACCAAGAAAACCAAGAGCAGTAAAAAGATGGTTTCTGCCTTTAACATTCAAAGTTAGTTCTGTTTTGTTTTAGTGTTTTAAGACTCAATTTACATTGAATAGAAATTTCAGTTGAGAACTGTTTTTGAATATTCTGTGTATATTAAAGAAATGACTCAGGCTGGTTTTAATATTTACAAAGCCTGAAGCAGAAGACTTACTCTGAATCCTTCAAGTAAAGCTGGGAAACCTGCCTTTACAGGTGCTTTGCTGTATGATCCCAGAAGAGATGGAGGAGTGGATTATTAGGGAAATGAGCTAAATTAAAGCTTGGCATCATTGGTAAATTCACCCAAGTCCAAATAATATTTAGGTTGAAAGCCAAATGAAAGCATGGGTTAATTGAAGCAACAGAGAAATTTAACATGAAATAAATAAGTCTAAAGCAGGAAGTACAGATTTATGTATATTTTGTCAGAAGCATACAGATATTATTATTCTTTTTTAAATGCTCTCATAATACCTGGCCGAGGAAATGCAGTTACCTACACAAAGGAAGGTATATGAAATTTTATGTCAAAAAAGGAGAGTGCCTTTACTTCTCCACTCTCCAAAACATGGTATCTAATCTGTCACTCTTCTTTTTTGTAAACATTTCATGCCTAATGACTTTCACTTCCCTTCATTGGAGTCATGATATTTTCAGGACACATCCACCTGGAGCTAAGAATCATGTATTTCTCCTAACATGCATTGTGCATGGAATCAGGAGTCAGAGATTGCATGATTGATGTTAGAGTACAGGACATCTCCTTTTACAGAAGACCATCTTTCAGAAAGTTTGTATCAGCTTGCTGTGTGTGTGTGTGTGTGTGTGTGTGTGTGTGTGATTTATGCTTCTCTGGTTCTCCTTGTGATAATAAGACCCAGGAGAACAAATGCATATACTATTTATCTTTTTTATCACCAGCATCACCAACCAAAGTACTTTTCATATGATGGCCATTTATACTATGTTTATTGGACCAAAAAAATGATGAGTACTTACTAACTAATAAAAGGAGAAAAGAAAGGTTTTAAGAATCTAATAATTTAAAAAATCAAATGGATATACGGTAAGTATAAGAGAGGAAAGGGTCCGCATTTCTCATTAAAAATTTAAGTTTCTATTTTGGGTGATAAATTCTGCTGAGCTAGATAGTCTAATCAAAGTCTGTAATGTTTCCATTCTTCATTATGTTTAAGTAGAAAGGGACACTTGACAAAATAAAGCCAAATAACTTCACTACTCAGATATAGAAGCATGGGAAGGGAAGAAGAAAACTTACAAGAAAAATAAGGCTAAAGGAGAGTAAGTTACAAGTGTTTCTATACCTCAGGAAAGGAGAGATAGCAGTTGTCTTCAACAGTTAATTACATGAGGAGATATTTTTATTCATGTGTTTATTGAAGAAGTTTTCTGTATTGAATGCCTATAACGTGACATGCTAATTTTCAGGGATTTTCCTAGCAGAGCTCACAGTCCAGCCAAGGCATGAAGATAATAAACAGCTGATCTAGTGTCATGTGACAAGTACCATAAAGGTGAATATGGTGAAGTAAACCTGGAGCAGAACAGCTGACTTGTTGGAGAGAGAGTCTTAAGTGAGATGTGAAGAGAGTATATCTTACCAGGTGAAGAGGGCAGGGGCCAAGGACAATAGCAAGAGTAGAGATGGTGCCTTGTGGTACACATTGTTTAATTAATTCATTGCTTGATTGTGGTCATATGATCACATGTTTTCCAAAATAATTTGTTTCCATAGACCGGCGGTAATACCTAGGGTCTCTGAGGAAGCAGTCTGATTTCAAGCAACTTATAGACTGCTTGGTTTTGGTTTATCAGCAATTTGCTATAATGCAGATTGTTTCCTAACCCTCTTTGCCTTTGCACATGGGCTTTATTCTCTATTTTGTAAATGTACAATAATATTGAAGGCAAGTGGGTTTTCATAACAACCACTTTAGAATATCGTTGTTAACAGTACAGGCTTTGAATACAGAGAGACTTCAGACAGATTTCTGCCACCAATATGCAGAATTTGGTAGTGATCTAGAGTTAAATTTCCTAATCAGAAAAGATGCACAATATATGATTTATAGAGCTGTTGTGAAGGTTAATTATTCTGTGAACATTGTTATTAGGTTTATTCAAATCATAAGAATGTTTCTACTTGATAGAAAATTTTAAACCATAGCATAACTGGCAAATATTTTCTAAAGATACTGGACATAAAATGTTAGACAAGGAAAATTACTAAAAAACGTGTCTATTTTCAAAAAAAATTAACACCTATAGATTGGTGCCAAATTATTACCAACTAGAAGGCCAAGTTAACTGTTATGCAGTTAGGGTGATATTCTTCTTCACTCAAGGATTTAAAACCCTTAGTTATAACCCTTCTGGGTAAGAGAAAGATGCTCATCTTACAAAACTGATTTGGGACTTCTTTGACAGGGTACATGATGATATATTTAAGTTGTGAATAATGAAAGTAGATATCATTACATTACCCTTATGGGTAAATTAGGGAGTCAAAAATAAGTTTAAGAAGGATGTGGAGGAACTGGGAAAAAAAAAAATCCAAATAGTAAGCGAAGTAGAAGTGGAGAAGTTGGGAGCAATATGGCCAAGATAGGAAGCCTCTAGGAATGAGTGTCTACTGAATTCAGGACTATGCTGTGTAGAGCCTCAATAAGGGAAGGAGAGGTGAAATAAATCAGGAGTGTGAAATTAAGAGATGATGACAAGTGGGACAATTTTATTGGGCTACATATTAGAAACAACCAACAGTGGGGTGGGGCTCCTAGAATGGAGGCATGAGGAGCTCGGCAGGCCCTTGCCCTAGTATAACAGTGATTTAATTGGTGAAAATCGTAAAAAAAAATCATTTAAAATTTCTGAACATTGTCCTAGAAGCACACGGCAAATAGGGAAACAATTACTCAAGAAAATTGACTAAATGTCGGTAAGAACTCTAGAAATCTGTAGTATCTGGCCACAACACACTCCGTTCCCCTGACTCCCGTTTTTCTCCTGCTCTTCTGTGGGCTTCCTCAAAGTACATTGAAACCTTATGTATTTTTTCTCTCTCCATTTCTTGTTTTCCTTCAATGCCTAATGCAGTGTTAAGCCCTTGTTATACATAACTAAATTTGTTGAACCAAAAATAAGTATAAGAATGACTACTTGGTTGGGAAGCTGCCTGACATTTCCGTGGGTTACTTTAACACAGGCCTTAAGTTTTTTGATAAGCACATGGAACAGTAACCTCAAATAATATTGCTCAAAAGTGAAGAAAATAGAATTTCCAATGCCATTTTTTACTTAACTTCTGCTTCATTGACAGTTATTTAATAGAAAAATGTGTAAATTGGGCTTCACAGATATTGAAAACTTTTGTGTATCAAAGTACACTATCAAGAAAGTATGAAGTCATATAAGTTTATAGTGCACAATTGACAATTGCAAAGATGTGGAACCAACCTAAGTGCCCATTGACTAATGAGTGGACGAAGAAAATATGATGTATATATACACCATGGAATACTACTCAGCCATTAAAATGAACAAAATAATGTATTTTTCATCAACTTGGATGGAGCTGGAGGCCATTATTCTAAGCGAAGTAACACAGGAGTGGAAAACCAAAAACTGTATGTCCTCACTTACAAGTCAGAGCTAAGCTATGAGTAAGCAAAGGCATACAGAGTGATATAATGGACTTTAGAAACTCAGAAACAGGAGGGTGGGGAGGGGTGCTAGGGATAAAAAACTACACGTTATGTACAATGTACACTACTCGGTACACTAAAGCCTCAGAATGCATCACTATATAATTCATCCATGTAAGAAAAAACAGTTTGTATCCCAAAAGCTATTGAAATAATTTTTTTAAAAAAAAGAATATGTGAAAAGACAACCTACAGAAGGGGAGAAAATATTTGAAAATCGGATATCTGGCAAGGGGTTAGTATCAAAAACACAGAAGGAACTCCTACAAGTCAACAACAAATCTACAGCCTGATTTTAAAATGGTGAAATAACTTAAATAGACATTTTTCCAAAGAGTATATGCAAATGAACAATAAGCACATAAGAAAATGCTTAGCATTACCAATCGTCAGAGAAATGAAAATCAAAACCATGATATACTTTTTCAAATCTACCAGGATAATCTAGAAAATAACAATAGCAAGAAATGTTGGCAAGGATATGGAGAAATTGGAACTTGCACACATTGCTGGTGGAAAAGTCAAATGATGCAACCACCATGGAAGTTAGTTTGGCAGTTCCTCAAAAAACTAAACATGCAATTGCCATATGAACCAGCAATTCCATTCCTGGGTATATAACCAAAGAAATAGAAAGCAGGGATTTCAACAGATATTTAGACATCAATATTCATTGCAGCATTATTACAATAGCTAAAGGTAGAAACAACTCAAATGACCATTAACAGATGAATGGATAAACAAAATGTACAATATGCATATAATGGAATATGATTCTGCCTTAAAAAGATAAGAAATTCTGATATATGCTGCAACATGGATGGACCTTGAAAACATTCTGCTACATAAAATGAGCCAGACACAAAAGAAAAACATATGATTCCACTTATATGAAATAGTTAAATAGGTAAATTGATACAGACAGAAAGTAGATTAGAGGCTACCAGGGTAATCTGGTGGGAGAGAGAATGCAGAATTTTTGCATAATGGTTACAGAGTTTCTACATGATGCGATGAAAAGTTTTAGAAATAGAAATGGCCAGGAGTGGTGCTTCACACCTGTAATCCCAGCACTTTGAAAGACCAAGGTGGGCAGATCACTTGAGATCCGGAGTTCAAGATCAGCCTGACCAACATGGCGAAACCCCATCTCTACTAAAAATACAAAAATTAGCCAGGTGCAGTTGTGCGTGCCTGTAGTCTCAACTACTGGGAGGCTGAGGCATGAGAATCGCTTGAACCTGGGAGGCACAGGTTGCAGTGAGACGAGATTGCGCCACTGTACTCCAGACTGAGCACAGAGTGAGCCTCCGTCTAAAAAAAAAAAAAAAAGTTAGAAGTGATGATTGCACAACATTGTGAATATAATTAATACCTTTGAATTGCACACTTAAAAATGGTTAGAACTGCAAGTTTTGTTACATATATTTTAGCACCATGTAAAATTTTAATGATGTAGTATGCCAAAAAGCATTTAATTCTACACTCTAAATGCATGAATTATATGATAGGTGTATTATATTTCAATATTTTTTTCAGAAAGTGATTTAAAAGCAGCCATGGGACAATACACAAAGAATTTCTTATTACGAAAGCCCTTTCACAAGGATGAAAAAAAACATTAGTTCTTGGGATTTTAAGAATAGAGTCATTCTATGATCTTTGAAAAAAATGAATCCTATTTAAGGCTGTCTTCTTCATGATAACCATTTCTAGTTACCTGGATCATTAATTTAGTGATGAACCAGGCCTGGTTGTAAACATATATTGCTCGGTTTTTCACTATATTTCCTCCTGTGTTTTTTCCCTTTTTGTCCTTGGATTATACATTACTTGAGGGTAGTTCTTTGCACACAGGATTGAGGAATTAAGAAAAGACATAAATGGCCAGATTCAGACTTCTGCTTCATATAGTTCAGACTGAGAATCCTGTCTTGTGCTCAGTAATGACAAGACGTCCTCCTTGGACTGGGCTGTGTCCCAATGAAAATGATGTAACTGTCTAGTCCTAGTTAGTCTTGTCTTTGAGCAAGTTCCATAAAACAAACAGGCTGTTAATCAATTCTGAAGTTATTAAAACCAATAATTGTGCTAAGAGGCACAAGTGTGCTTACTGGTCACAACACTTTTTCTCATTAATATTTACCATTGGAAGCAGAAGTGTTAGAGGAATGAAGGCATTAGGAGTGAAAGTATTATTTCATGTCAGAGATTGCACAAACTACCAAATCTCCAAGTGGCAGAAATCTCTTTTGCCTGTAATACCTCATGGCCTGATTGTCATTTTGAATACATATATGCAGATCAAGTTTCCAGAGACTATTTTTATAACACAAATTATAAATTTGTATCCCCCCCAGCAATACAAATTCAACAGTCCCTCTAACAATGTCCTGCAAAGGAAATTATTTGTAAAGTCCAAAAGGTTAGCATTATTGACAAAATAGAATCAAAAACTTCTGTTGTATTTTTAACATACATCAACACCCTTCTAATCAATATGTGGTTATTATTTTAAAATATAAAATAAATGGTTGTAAATAATTTGTGGCCGGGCATGGTGGCTCACGCCTATAATCCCAGCAATTTTGGAGGCTGAGGCAGGCGGATCACTTAAGGTCAGGAGTTCAAGACCAGCCTGGCCAACATGGTGAAACCCGTCTCTACTGAAAATACAAAAATTAGCTGGGCATGGTGGCACATGCCTGTAATCCCAGCTACTCAGGAGGCTGAGGCAGGAGAATCGCTTGAACCTAGGAAGTGGAGGTTTCAGTGAGCCGAGAGTGTGCCACTGCACTCTAGCCTGGGCAACAGAGTGAGTGAGACTCCAGCTCAAAAACTAATAATAATTTTTTTTTTTTTTACAATTTTGACATCAAATAACTTGCCTTGAATTATACTATCAAAAATTGTATAAATACAAAACATAAATTTTCAAATACTAATTTCATTGCATCAGAATGCACATAAATTGATCATTATTCCTACAACTTCTTTAACTAGCCCAGTGCAGAGACATGCACACTGAAAGAAGACAACACTGTAGCTGCTCTCAGACAAGCCCACGTGAAGAAACAGTTCTTCATTGATATGGCTCCCCCCAAAACAGTCACCAGTTCTCACAATAGGGTCAATCACAAAAAGGAAACTGTGAACCTCTTTCTCTTGTGGGAACAGGGTGGGATGAAGTGGCTGTGCAAACAGGATTTTAGAAAGGAGAGAACAACCAGATGTCACAAAGACTGAGAATGAAACAAGCCCACTTGCGACAACAGAAAAAGTGATGTAACTGAACGTAGCAGCACCAGCTGTGGTAGATTGCATGGGTCAGAGGCACACTGTCAGGAGAGCCTTGATCAGACCACATCTGGTGGTGCAGAACCAGCATTTAAACAGGGCAGAGAGAGAAGAAAAAGAACATGCAATTTTGTGGGAATGGTAAGAGATACAGTGGAATTCTACTGAATATGAGACTTATATTTTAGGATAGTTTATGCTTAAAAAAATTTTTTAGACAACTGCATGGCACCTACCTTAGTATTTTGTAAAAAGAAACAATCTTCTTGATATGGGTCTAGAATGATGGTTCACCACGGTGGGTGATCCTGCCCCTACCCAGGGAATATTCAGCAATGTCTAGAGACATCTTTGATTGTCATAACTAGGAAGGGGTGTTATTTACTACTGGTATCTTGTATAGAGGTCAGAGGTGCTGCTAAATATTCTATTATACACAGGACAGCTCCTCACAACAATGAGTTATTTTGCTCAAAATGTCAGTAGTGCTGGGGTTGAGAAACACTGATTTAGGGTCACGTGATAGAAGGTTTGAGATCATCTTGTCTGATTAAACAGATGAGGAAATAGAATCAAAGAGGGTGGGTGACTGATGCAAGGACTCATAGCTTGGCAAAGTGGTAATTAAGTATGATATTCCTAGAGAGTACCAAGATGACAAGAGTCGCCGAATAACTAATTTTGATAGCAACGAAGATGCCAGGATCAAAAGAACCTGAGCATGAGAACTTTTGGTAATGTGGAAAGTGGGAGAAAAAGGAAACTCTGCCTTAGTTAATCTAAATTCCTAGCATAGTGGAGAAATCGAATACAATTGGGACTGCTCTAAGCTGCAAAGCACAACCCTATCATCATTTATTATTATCGGCAGGATCTCCCCAGTGAGATCAGGCCTCGGGAATGCCAGTAAGAGACTCCCAGAAATGTGAGAAAAGAAGTATAGGGCTCAAGACCAATTAATGTATGTTCAAAGCCATTCTAAAGACAAACTTCCTCAAATACCACATTTTTGCTTATTGGTTATTCTTTGAAAAAGAACAATTAAGCTATAGTCTCATTTTAGTAAAATGCCAATTTCTTACTGAGTCTGAAGTAAACAGAATCTTGCTGTTTTCAGAAAGGAAATAATATACTCTTTTCTTCCTCCTTTGAATCAAATATCTTTGCCAAAGAAATTACTAATAAGTGCTTCTCTGGATTAAAAAAATTATCATATTATATTGACTCACTTCTATCTTCTTTCAAGTTAAATATGAACAGACACCTGCCTTTGCAGAATTTACAGTGCATTTGTGGTAATTTAGTTTTCAGACTCTCCCTTGGTCTTGTCTCATTTCCCCTGATACTACTGTGACTGAAGTTATCTCTCCCTTCAGTTAGTTTAAATTCTATTAAATCTGATCTTTTTCAATTAGTTCCACTTGTACACTCACAGAAGCATTCCTCAAGGAAACTGTGAAATAGGAAGTTCATGGTGGGTAAGAAGAAAAAAAAGCAAGTGGTAAAAAAATTGACATTTTGGAAAAAACAATATATTTTGTGATTATTTTTCTCCCATGATAGTTTGAATTAAAAAGATAATAATTCAGGATGAGTTTCTCTCTAATGTGGGAGGAAAAGTATGTCATCAAAAAGTATATATTTGTCTCTGGAGATCACCTCAATGATAAAATAAAGATAAAAAATCTAGGTTGTTTTATGGTAGCTTGAAAGATTCCAGATAAGGTAATTTTGATCATTTTTGGTACCCAGATCCTTTTTAATTTCATTCTCAATGTTCCCATTTATTTTCGTATCAACTGAAATAATTCTCCATCTTTGCTTTTGCCTCTTTGAAATACATGTTTACAGTCCTGACCCTCCATTAGGCATTGCCTAACAGAATGATGAAGTACATGTTCTCATTTAATCTCGCCCTGTAGATCAGGCCCTTCAGCCTTTGAATTATTTTCTTAATCTTCTGAGCACTCAGTTGAAAAAGCTTCATTTCTGTAGTAGTTCACTCCAGGTGCTTTGGAAAATACAAACATCAGGCATAGTGCCTAATCTAGAGGGACTTACATTATCCATAATACTTTAAATATATATGATACTGTACAATTAAGATTTCCTTATTTATTTATCTGATACTATCATCAACCCAGTAAGACAAGTAGACCAGGAATTTTATCAACACCAAAGCACACAGCTACTAAGCTACTAAAACCATGTATTTTGACTCAAAGTCTAGCCAATCCTTTCTTCTTAAGTATAGGATCATAAATCTATCTCCTCCCCATGCACACTTTTTTTTCTTTTGTAATCGCCTTCCAGTTGGTAGATGTGCTCATCATAATAGTAAAGGAATATTTCCTCTTTGGCACATTTCCAAGTGCAGGACTTAGATATTTTTTCATAATACTGCTCCACGCCTCAATAGGGTTAGTGCATGCATGAACATATGTGCATCCAAGACTAGAAATTGTCTTCCTCAGGTAGAAACAAATTGCCATATATGTTAATATATGAATTCAACCTTACCTCCTAGTCTTCTAATATTTCTATTTTCACTTTTCTGTTTCTCATATCAGCTTGTGTAACCTGAGACAACTCCTCTAAGGATTTTATTACGGCAGTCTTTGAGTCTCTTTCTCTCTCTCTCTTTTTTTTTCTCTCTCTCTATACACACATACACACACACACACACACACACACACACATATATATATATATATTTTTTTTTTTTTGAGATGGAGTCTCGCTCTGCCACCCAGGCTGGAGTGCAGTGGGGCCATCTTGGCTCACTGCAACCTCCGCCTCCTGGGTTCAAGCGATTCTCCTGCCTCAGCCTCCCGAGTAGCTGGGACTATAGGCTCCCACCACCATGCCCGGCTAATTTTTGTATTTTTAGTAGAGACGGGGTTTCATCGTGTTGGCTAGGATGGTCTTGAACTCTTGACCTAGTGATCTGCCTGCCTCAGCCTCCCAAAGGGCTGGGATTACAGGCATGAGCCACCATGCCTGGCTTTGAGTCTATATTTTTAAAATATGGCTCTGAAATGTAAACATAGAATAGTTAAAAATTAGTATTCTTATGACCAACAATATAGATTCAATGACTTTACGCTAGGATTAGGTTACTGGAGTCCTAAACTATCATGATGAGGAATGGATAAATCCTAAGCCTCTTGATGTTTCCTACTTTGTCTGTAACTAGTTTTGCCTTTAACTAGTTGGGCAAAACTTTTCTTCAACCTTAGAAAGCACTTTAATTCTAAATACATTTACCTTGGCCACACTTATTTCAACCGTTTATTCATCTATATACCCATTAATTAGATATTGTGATTCCTTTTTATGGGATTGAAGTCTGTGTTAGGTGTAGGTGTATGGAAATTAATAAAACACAAGAGGATGAGGACAAAAAAACCTTGAGGCCACACTGCATATTAGGTCAGGATTGGAAAGGATCTCTCTTTATACCAGCCCGTAAGTGACCAATCCTCAGAAAGTAGAGCCAAAGAAGAAGGTATGTCTAGGTAGTCTGCTTTAGGAAGAAACTCAGGGGAACAGGAGTGGAAAAAGGACAACTATGGAAAAGGAAAAAAGAAAACAAATACGAGGGTACGTTGTCAAGCTTGCCACTGCTGGCAACAGGGGCAAAATTCTACTTGATTCTTTGATGCAGTCAAGTCTAACTTAATTCAGAATTTTCTGCTCAAGGAATGGTTCTAGCTCCCATGCCACAATGATTAGAGTTGCCACATGAAGTATTAAATCCCTCCTCCTCCCATATCTGTATGAGTGATTGCCAGGGTGTTCTTGCAGATCTCTGGTTGTGGTCTTCAAGAACTCCTATAGAAGAAATGTATACACTGAACAGCTGAGCAATGTGGTTAGGTTACTCCTGAACCCAGCTGCCTGCTGGGCAATGAATAGGGTACAGGAGGATTGAGAGAATGTGATGCGTGACACAGGAGGTAAAGGATATGGTGTCAAATAATAGGGAAGCTCAAAGTAGAGAAACTTAGCTAGATCAGCCTAGTGGGGACCTTATGGAGGAAACTCAAATATTTAATGGGCAGTTGAACTATATGGCTTACATGATCCCTTAAACATTTGAGTTTATAAATACCAATACATATCACTATCTAATCCCAAATTCCAAACTCATACTGTTTCATAAAGCCAGGTTGTGTCTTCTTCACTGTTACAGATAGCTCCTGCCTCTTTAGTGTCTGCTTTCATCCTGTGACTTTTCCATGACCAGCATTCTCAATTAAGCCCTTTAAAGGCATTTTGCAGATCAGCATTATAGAAGGCACCCAGATCTAAGATAAACAGTTTTTTACTGTTAATTGAAATTCAACCATGAAGAAAATATGTAACCTCCCTGAGCCCTGGGTTCCATATATGAAAATACACACTTATATTGCAAAGTTTTAAATGGGTAAAACGGCCTAACATGCAGTAGACACTCAATAAATAGCAGTTTTATTATCTCTTTACCTGAGGTTGTCAATTCCAAGGACAAGTTTTGGCAGCACTCCTGCAACACGAAAATGTTATCACTAGGAGTCACTGGCATGTCATAGATCTGGGTTTCCTCCAAGGTAACTAGGGAGTTGTGGAACTGAAGGGGATGTGCAGATTCCATAGTTGTCTCTACCACCCTCTTACTACCTTATCTCTTCTCTGCCATCATTAAGATGAAAATATGATTGGGCCAAAGCCTAATCTCTTATCATTTACTAATGATCTTCATTAATATGCTGTTATTTCTGCCTTTTCTGATAGTTTTCATTTAAAAAATATGTCGGTGGTAGCCATGCAATCTGGACAAATCATGTAATTGACATGTTGAGTCATTGGGTAAAATATTTTACCAGTGTGCTGTGCTAGGCTCTAAGTCTGTGTTGAGGCCATGCCGAAATATCTGGCCAAAACAGTAAACTAGGTGAACAATGTAGATAAATGACATCATGGGGACAGCATTTCCAGATAATCTACTGAATCACTGAGTGACATGATTGACGTTTTGGTTTTCTATAGACACGGAGTCTTGTTTTGTATCTTCACTGTTGCAATAACAGAGGAGAAATCCATTTCTTTTTTGGAAGACTATTATTACTTAAGTGGAAAAAAAATCAATCATTCACAGTCAGAAAACCTGGAGTCTTCACTTACAAAATTCTAACCACAGTCCAACCACTACAACTCTCTAAGACTCAGTTTTCTCCTTTGTTTTAACAGGATAGGAATAATAAATTTATTACTAAATTGCTATCTCATAGCATTGGTGTAAGGATCAAGTGGAGTAAAGTAATAAAAAGTATTGTGTAAACAGGCAAATTTCTTTAACAAGTCATTTTGTTTTCTCATACATAATTGTTTTGTCTTTATTCTTTATTGGACTTTTGAGGATTCGGGTGGTGTCCTATTTATCTTTGAAATCCAGTTGCCTAAGTATAATGGTTGTCACATAAAATATACTTATTTTCAATTAAAAAATGCTTCTAAGTGAATGAGTTTGCTTTCTTAATTTTATATACATTTTAAGTTTTCAATAACCCATAGGAGCATGGCAAGTGCCCTGAGTTGCACTTCTTTCACACCCATGGAAAAAAGAGCCCATTAAGGATAAATGCATCATCTATGATCATAATTGAAAGTGGTACAGCAACTACTGCAGCCTGGATTCACCACCTGTGCCTACTTTTTATGTGTAACATTTAACTTTTCTTATTCACAAAAATAGCATAGTTGGATATCTTTATTGCATACTTTTTGAAAGAATTTCTGATGTTAATTAATTTCTCTCAGATCACAATACATACCATCAGAACTGCATATTTTTATTATGCCATAAATACTTCCTCCTCACCCCTAGACACCAATAGGAATATGTGCTTTTTCCCGGTACTTCAAATGCAATATGCTGTGTTAAAATGAAACTAAAAATAAATTTTGGCTTTTTTGCGCTGATTTTGTCTTTTAGATCCGACCTGTTTATGTCTCTTCCTTTTATCATATACTTGGCAGCCATGACTGTTCTGATACCTTAAGCTTGCCCACCAAAGCAAATCTCTTTTCTACTGCTACAGGGAGCCTGCTCCTTTGCCTGATCAGTTCTCATCCTGTGGCCTGGAAACCTCACTATTGTATTTTGTTTCTTTTTCATCATTACCAATTTTACCAAATGAATGTTGTTAGTAGGCCAGACGTGGCCACTCATGCCTGTACTCCCAGCTCTTTGGGAGGCCAATGTGGGTAGATCACCTGAGGAGTTCGACATCAGTCTGGCCAACATGATGAAACCCCATCTCTACTAAAAATACAAAAAATTAGCTGAGCAGGTGGCGGGCACCTGTAATCCCAGGTACTCGGGAGGCTGAGGCAAGAGAATCAATTGAACCTGGGAGATAGAGGTTGCAGTGAGCTGAGATCGCGATATTGCACTCCAGCCTGGGTGATGAGTGAAACTCCATCTCAAAAAAAAAGAAGAAAGAAAGAAAGTTGTTAGTATAGTTTTACTATTTGCTGATATCTTTATCTACTCCAATCTGTGATTTCTTGAAACATAGGCACCATTTTTTTTGTTTTGTTTTTGTTTATATTTCATTTTTTCTCTTTGTCTTACCATCTTCCTGAGAACAGTTTTGCAATAGGAGATATTTGATTTTGATTGAATGAATACATAAATTCATCAAACTGTTAATGTCTCTTAAACAGGTCATTTTGTCTTTCTTCTTGCTCTCATTTTGGCATTCATTTTGCAACTGTCAGTCTTCTCAGTTGTCTCTTTATCTACGATACTCTCTTCTTCAACCTTACTGGCAGGTGACTGTCAGTTTAACATTTTCTGAGCCATGCCTAAGACCTTGGAGGAGCAATTTCAAATTTCTCAGAATGATAGACTTCATCACTCTTGGAGAATAATATTTTAATGTAACTCCTTCCCTTTCCCCACTCCAATAATTCAGTTAGTTTCATTAAAAAAGTGTTAACTATACTCCTGAGCCTGCCACAGATACCTAAGCAAAAACCTCTCCTTGGTCCTTCTATAGAAATGGGCTTCCAGATAGTGCATACTGCAGCTCTAGCAATACCATCACTGAGAATAGGAATACATTTATTAAATGAGCTTGGTACTCTGTAGGTCATCTCTATTCCCTAACATCAGAGCTGCCATTTATGTGGTTTGGGAGTGGATGCTGCTCATTGAGATAAACAGCAGCAAAACGTGATGAGAAAAAATACGTATTTTATATATATTTATACATATCTCTAAGATATATATAAATATATATTTTATATATATTTTATATATCTTAGATATATATAAATATATATTTTATATATATTTTTATATATCTTATATATATATAAATATATATATATTTTTACAGTTCAGTTTGTGGTCATTTGGGGATCAGCACAAATGCTCCACCAACATTAATTCCTGCCTAATGCAACAAATATTAGTTCACTAGAGTGATAAATATGACATTTACTTTATATTTACTCCGTGATTTCTTCTTAGGGTCTACCTTTAGATATCCAGTTTCCAAGAAAAACAGACCATTGCTTATTTGTAGAATGTGGGGAATGCCATTTCAGCTCTCAACAGTTTACCAGCAGTGCACAACC
Organism: Hylobates moloch; assembly: GCF_009828535.3. Lineage (NCBI taxonomy): Eukaryota > Metazoa > Chordata > Mammalia > Primates > Hylobatidae > Hylobates > Hylobates moloch. The sequence goes on from NW_026652283.1 coordinate 94,062,695, forward strand.
ACAAACATTTATTGAGTACCTACTATGTGTAAGTGACAGGGTTAGATACTTTAACATGGAGTATTTTATTATTCCAACCATATATTCATTTCCATATAAAACTGGATCAAAATTATGTTCTCTTATCTACTTTATATTTTTTTAACCAAAGCATTTCTTTCTCCCCTCTGTCTCTTTCTGTTTGTATAGTGTATATTAAATGTTGTAATGTTTATTAAGTCTGGCAAATAAGCAAGAGCCAATAATTACTGAAAATCTGCAAGCTGAATGCCTGAGAACACTTAGAGCTTGCAGGCCCTTGAGGATTACAAATTAGCTTTCAGGTACATGGGCACAGCACTATCGCAACAGATCAAAGCACCTGTTTTGGGCAAGAACTGGGTGATACATTGTTAAGAGTATGGTAGGCTTGTATTCGGAAGGTACGGATTTAAGATCCAGCATTAATATTTATCAGAACAGTGAACTCAAACAAGTTCTTAATCTCGGTGAGTCTCAGTTTCCACTCTTTAAGATGGGTGCAGTATTGTGCCAAGGAAATATAATGTATTTGAAAGTATGTGGTGACATGGATTGTTTATCTCTTCTTGAGTTTCTACAGGGACCATAAACCCATGTCTCCCTGTATCTCTGTCCCTTATCCCCAGAAGTAGGTAAATGGAGCAGGTTTGTTCAATTAAGCTGTCCCAAATTTTTCCACCCTCAGTGATGTGTCCAGGAAGAGAAACTCACTGGGGCATTTCTTTTAGAACTACCTGTCAAAATGTTCTATTTCTGCACTGTCTAATATAGCAGCTACTAGCCACATGTGTCCATTAAACAATTAACATGTGACCAGTGCAACCAGATGTGGTGACTCATCTGTAATTCCAGCACTTTGGGAGGTTGAGGCGGGAGGATCACCTGAGGTCAGGAGTTCGAGACCAGCCTGGCCAACATGGTGAAACCCTTTATCTACTAAAAATACAAAAAGTAGCCGGGTGTGGTGGCAGGCACCTGTAATCCCAGCTACTCAGGAGGCTGAGGCAGGAGAATTGCTTGAACCTGGGAGCTAGAGGTTGCAGTGAGCCCAGATCATGCCACTGAACTCCATCCTCAGTGATAGCGCGAGATTCTGTCTGCGGGGGGAAAAAAAGTGACCAGTGTGACCAGTGCAACTGTGAAATTGAATCTTAAATTTAAATTTAAATAGCCACTTTGTACTAGCAAGTACCATATTAGACAATGCAAGTCTAAATTTTCCATTAACTACTTTGCATACTTTGTTACTTCTTCTTTGTTGGATTCTTAGAAATATTTTTTAAAGCTTGCTTTCTCTATCTCTTGTTTGGATAGCGCTTAAAATACCTGTTATTTGAGGATTTTGAATAATTGAACTGTGAAAACATCTTTGGTATATTTTTTAACCTTCTTGATATATTGTGTAATCATTGATAAAAATATTAATAATATTTTATTTTCACTTCAAATCCTTTTTTATTATTTCTGAGTACATATTTTGTCATTGATATTTCTTGAGAAATCATCTATTTTACATAGATTCTTAAGGCTGTATAACTTTGAAGAGGACTTCCTGATACTTCTATATTCTTGTGTTTGTGATTATTGCTGCATTGTCAATTATCATTTTATCAACTGTGTTTCATTGTTACTTTATCTAGAGACCTATTTTATTGCTTTGTTTTAAGAATCAATTGTGTTTTAAAATATTTTTCCTGTAATTATCTTTACAAATAAATCTTTTGTTTTGCATTTATTAATTTCTTCCTCTTGATTTTCTAAAATTTATTTTGCATTTTAAACAGATTAATTTTACCGTTTTACAAACTTTATATCTTTTTCAGTAACACAAATGTTTGAGATAAATAATTGTCCCTTTAGATTGACTTTAGATATACTCTGTGAGTTTGTATATATATCATATACTTTAAAAAATAAATTGTAAAATTTCAACTTTTCTTTGACTGAAGTGTTTTTCAAAATAGTTTTTTAAACTATGTAATACTGGTTAGTTAACTTGTTACTACCTTTTACTATTAATTTTCAAAAAGATTATATCACACAAAAATTTTGGAATATATTGTATTTTTGTGGCTTACTACATATTTTTGAATTATTTTAGGTATACTTTAAAAGACTATGTTTATCCATAGACTTATTAATCAAAGCCTCTATTGTCTTGCATATTTTAATATTTTTTCTCAAAAAGCATTGGTTGAAGGAATTATTATACTTTTAGTTCTCCTTAAATTTCATTCAGTTTTGGATCTCTCTCTCTTACATATTTCTGTTTTTTATTTTTATAGAAAAATTATATTGAATTATGTAGAAAATGTATATTTCTTTCCTAGTTCCTGAAGTGCATCCTAGAATTTTATTTGAAATCTTTCTCTTTTTTTGATGTAGGCATTTCTTATTAAAATTTCCTCATAGTACTGTTTTATCTGTATCCCATAGGTTTGGGTATGTTTAGGTTTTTGTTTCAAGAAATTTAAAAAATTTCTTTCTTAATTTCTTTCTTGACCCAGTGGTCATTCAGGAGCATGTTGTTTAATTTCAGTGTGTTTGTACAGTTTCTAAAGTTTCTCTTATTATTGATTTTATATTGTATCCATTGTAGTCTAAAAATACACCTGACACTATTTTAAATTTTAAAAATTTGTTGAGATTTGGCTTGACATGGCGGCTCTTGCCTGGAATCCCAGGACTTTGGGAGGCCTGTGGTAGGAGGATTGCTTGAGGCCAGGAGATTGAGACTAGCTTGGCCAACATGGTGAAATCTCGACTCTTCTAAAAATACAAAACTTATCCAGGCACTGTGGTGCATGCTAATAGTCTCAGCTACTCAGGAGGCTGAAGCATAAGAATCACTTGAACCTGGGAGATGGAGGCTGCAGTGAGCTGAGATCACACCACTGCACTTTAGCCTGGGTGATAGAGTGAAACTCTGTCTCAAAAAAAAAAAAAAAAAAAAAAAAAAAAAAACTGTTGAGATTTGTTTTGTCTCCTAACATATGGTCTCTTTGGAGAATGTTCCCTGCGCTGAATATACAATTAGAATGTGTAGTGTGTATCTGTTGAATAAAATGTTCTGTAAATATCTATTAGGTTCATGTGGTCTAATGTGCAATTTATTTGAATTTCTTTTTTACTTTTTTTGAGGCAGAGTCTTACTCTGTGACCCAGGCTGGAGTGCAGTGGCACAATCTCAGTTCATTGCAACCTCCACCTCCTGGGCCCAAGTGATGCTCCCTTCTCAGCCTCTCAAGTAGCTGGAACTACAGGCACATGCCACCAGACATGGCCAATTTTTGCTTTTTTTTTTGGTAGAGAAGGGTTTTTGCCATGTTGCCCAGGATGGTCGTGAACTCCTGGGCTCAAGTGATCCACCTGCTTTGGCCTCCCAAGGTGCTGGGTTTACAGATGGGAACCACTGCACCTGTTCCTAATGTGCAATTTAAACCCAATATTTCTTTGTTAATTTTCTGTCTAAATTATCTGTTTAATGCTAAGCATTGGATACTGAAGTCCTCCACTATTACTGTGTTGGGGTCTATCTCTAATAATATTTGTATTATATGTCTAGGTCCTCTGGTATTGGGTACATATATGTTTATAATTGTTATATCTTCTTGCTGAATTAATTTCTTTTATCACTATATAATGAACTTTGTCTCTTTTTACTGTTATGTCTTAAAGTCTGTATTATCTGATGTAACTATAGCTACTTCTGTTCTCTTTTGGTTTCCATTTGCATGGAGTATGTTTTTCCATATTTCACTTTATATGTATTTATAGGCAGGATAAATTTATTGTGGGCAGCATATAGTTGGCTTATTTTTTTAAATCCATTTGGCCGTTCTATATCAAGTGGAAAGTTTAATCCACTTACATTTAAGTTCATTATTAGTAAGTAAGGGCTTATTTATGTCATTTTATTAATTGATTTCTTGTTGTTTTGTATTCTTTGTTCTTTCGTTTTTTAAATATTGTTTATCATTGTGATTTGGTGGTTTTCTGTAGTGGTAGTATTTAAGTCTTTTCTGTTTGTATATTTGTTCTACAAGTAGGTTTTATATTTTCATGTGTTTTCATGATGGTAGATATCATTCTTTTGCTTCTGGGTATATAGGACTCCCTTAAGCACTTCTTGTAGGATCATTCTACTTAGTGGTGATGACTTCCATCAGCTTCTGCTTGTTTCAAGAAGACTTTATTTTCCTTTCATTTATGAAGATTGACTTTGTTGGGTATAGTATCTTGTGCTGCCAGGTTTTTGCTTTCAGCACTTTGAATATATCATCATATTCTCTCTTGGCCTGTAAGTTTTCTGCTGAGAAATCTACTGTTATTCTGATGGTGGTTACTTTATAAGGGACTAGACGTTTTTATCCTGTTGTTTTTAGAATTATCTCTGTTTTCTGGCAGTTTGAATGTAATATGCATTAGAGATGACCTTTTTGAATTCTGTCTATTTTGGGATCTCTGAGCTTCCTCAATCTTGGTAGTCAAATCTCTTTCTACACTTGGAAGTTTTCATTTATTATTTAATTAAATAGGTTTGCTTACACTTTTGTTTTCTCCTTGTCCTCTGGAGCACTGAAACTCAAATATTTGATTGCCTTATGATGTCCTATATATCACATAAGCTTTGCTCATGCTTTCTTATTTTTTCAATTCTTATTTTAAGTTCAGCAGTACATATGCCAAATGTCAAGGTTTGTTACGTAGGTAAACATGTGCCATAGTGGTTTGCTGCACAGATCATTCCATCACCTAGGTTTTAAGCCCAGCTTCCATTAGCTATTCTTCCTGATGCTCTCTCTCCCCTCACACCCCCCAATAGGCCTCACTGTGTGTTGTTCCCTGCCATGTGTCTATGTGTTTTCATCAATCGGCCCCCACTTTTAAGTAAGAACATGTGGCGTTTGATTTTCTGTTCCTGAATTAGTTTCCTGAAGATAATGGCTTCCAACTCCATCCATGTCCCTGAAAATAACATAATCTCATTTGTTTTTGTGTCTGCATAGTATTCCATGGTGTATATGTATCACATTTTCTTTATCCAATCTATCATTGATAGGCATTTAGGTGGTTTCCATGTGTTTGCCATTGTGAATAATGCTGCAATGAACATACGTATGCATGTAACTTTAAAATGGAGTAATTTATATTCCTTTGGGCATAAATCCAGTAATGGGATTGCCAGGTCAAATGTTGCCTATAGGTCTTTGAGGAATCACCACATTATCTTCCACAATGGCTGAACTAATTTACACTCCCACCAGCAGTGTAAAAGTGTTCATTTTTCTCCACAACCTCGCCAGCACCTGTTGTTTTTTGACTTTTTACTAATAGTCATTCTGACTGGTGTGAGATGGTATACCATTGTGGTTTTGATTTGCATTTCTCTAATGATTAGTGATGTTGAGCTTGTTTCATGTTTGTTGGCTGCATGTATGTATTCTTTTGAGAATTGTTTATTCATGTCCTTTGCCGAATTTTTAGTGGGGTTGTTTGTATTTTTTTTTTTTTTTTTGTAAATTTGTTTAAGTTCCTTGTAGTCTCTGGATATTAGACCTTTATCAGATGGATAGATTGCAAAAATTTTCTCCCATTCTGTAGGCTATCTGTTCACTTTGATGATAGTTTCCTTTGCTGTGCAGAAGCTCTGTAGTTTAATTAGATCATATTTGTCAATTTTTGCTTTTGTTGCAATTACTTTTGGCATTTCCCCATTGCTTGTTTTTGTCAAGTTTGTCAAAGATAAGATAGTTTGAGGTGGGTGGTCTTATTTCTGAGTTCTCTATTTGGTTCCATTGTTCTCTGTGTCTCTTCTTGTACCAGTACCATGCTGTTTTGGTTACTTTAGCATTGTATTATAGTTTGAAGTTGGGTAGCATGATGCCTCCAGCTTTGTTCTTTTTGTTTAGGATTGTCTTGGCTATTTGGGCTCTTTTTTGTTTTCATGTTAATTTTAAAATAGTTTTTTTTCTAATTCTGTGAAGTATGTAAATGGTCGTTTAATGGGAATGGCATTAAATCTATACTTAACTTTAGGCAGTATGGCCATTTTCACCATATTGATTCTTCCTATACATGAGCATGGAATGTTTTTCCATTTGTTTGTGTCCTATCTGATTTCTTTGAGCAGTGGCTCATAGTTCTTTTTTTTTTTTTTTTTTGAGACAGAGTCTCGCTCTGTCGCCCAGGCTGGAGTGCAGTGGCGCGATCTCGGCTCACCGCAAGCTCCGCCTCCCGGGTTCACGCCATTCTCCTGCCTCAGCCTCCCGAGTAGCTGGGACTACAGGCGCCCGCCAGCCACCACGCCCGGCTAATTTTTTTGTATTTTTAGTAGAGACGGGGTTTCACCGTGGTCTCGATCTCCTGACCTCGTGATCCGACCGCCTCGGCCTCCCAAAGTGCTGGGATTACAAGCGTGAGCCACCGCGCCTGGCCCATAGTTCTTTTTCAGGAGGTTCTTCACTTCCCTTGTTAGCTGTATTTCTAAATATTTTATTCTTTTTGTAGCAATTGTGAATGATAATTCAGTCATGATTTGGCTTTCTGCTTCTCTGTTTTGGTGAATAGAAATGCTAGCAATTTTTGCACATTGACTTTTTATCCTGATTTTCCTGAAGTTGCTTATTAGCTTAAGAAGCCTTTGGGATGAGACGATGAGGTTTTTCAGATATAGGATCATGCCATCTGCAAACAAAGATAATTTGACTTCTTCTCTTCCTATTTGAATGCACTTTATTTATTTCTCTTGCCTGATTGCCCTGGCCAAAACTTCCAATGCTATGTTGAATAGGAATGGTGAGAGAGGTCATCCTTGTCTTGTGCTGGTTTCCAAGGGGAATGCTTCCAGCTTTTACCTGTTCAGTATGATATTGGCTGTGTGTTTGCCATATATGGCTCTTATAATTATTATTGTATTATTATTTTTTTGAGATGGAGTCTCACTCTGTTGCCCAAGCTGGAGGGCAGTGGTGTGATCTCAGATCACTGCAACCTCTGCCTCCCAGGTTCAAGTGATTCTCCTGCCTCAGTCTCCTGAGTAGTTGGGATCATAGGCGTGCTCCACCATGCCTGACTAATTTTTGGTATTTTTAGTAGAGACGGGGTTTTACCATGCGGGCCAGACTGGTCTCAAACTCCTGACCTCAGGTGATCCACCCTCCTTGGCCTCCCAAAGTGCTGGGATTACAGGCATGAGCTACTGTACCTGGCCAATGGCTCTTATTATTTTTAGGTATGTTCCTTCAATAGCTACTTATTGAGAAGTTTTAAAATGAGGCGATGTTGAATTTCATCAAAGGCATTTTCTGCATCTATTGAGAAAATCATGTGGTTTTTGTCTTTAGTTCTGTTTATGTAGCGAATCACATTTACTGATTTGTGTTTGTTGAACCAACCTTACATCCCAAGGATAAAGCCAACTTGACTGAGGTGGATACACTTTTTGATGTGCTGCAGGATTCAGTTTGCCTGTATTTTGTTGAGGATTTTTGCTTCGATGTTCTTCAAGGATATAGACCTGAAGTTTTCTTTTTTTGTTGTATCTCTGCCAGGTTTTGTTATCAAGGTTATGCTGGCCTCATAGAATGAGTTAGGGAAGAGTCCTTTCTTTCAATTTTTTGGAATAGTTTCAGTAGAAATGGCACCAGCTCTTCTTTGTAGCCCTAGTAAAATTCATCTGCGAATCTGTCTGGTCCAGGCTTTGTTGTTGTCGTTGTTGTTGTTTGGTAGACTATTTATTACTGCCTCAATTTCAGAACTCATTATTTGTCTATTCAGAACTCAATTTCTTCCTGTTTCAGTATTGTGAGGGTATGTATATCCAGGAATTTACTGATTTCTTCTAGATTTTCTCATTTATGTGCAGAAAGGTGTTTATAGTATTTTGTAGTGGTTGCTTGTGTTTCTGTGGGGTCAATGGTGATATCCTCCTTCTCATTTCTGATTTTGTTATTTAGGTTGTTACTTTGTTTTATTAGGGTAGCTAGTGTTCTATTTATTTTATTAATTTTTTTCGAAAAACTAGCTCCTGGACTTGATCTTTTGAAAGGTATTGTGTCTCTAACTTCTTCATATCAGCTCTGATCTTGGTTATTTCTTGTCTTCTGGAGCTTTAGGATTTTTTTGCTCTTTGTTCTCTAGTTCTTTTAGTTGAGATGCTAGGTTGCTAACTTGAGATTTTTCTAGTTTGTTCATGTGGGCATTTAATGCTCTAAATTTCCCACTTATCACTGCTTTAGCTGCATCCCAGAGATTCTGGTACGTTGTCTCTCTGTTCTCATTAGTTTTAAATAACTTCTTGATTTCTGCCTTAACTTCATGATTTACCCAAGAGTCATTCAGGAGCAGGTTGTTTAATTTCCATGTAGTTGTGATTTTGAGTGAATTTCTTTATCTTGAGTTCTAATTTGACTGCACTGTGGTCTGAGAGACTGTTTGTTATGATTTCGCTTCTTTTGCATTTGCTGAGGAGTATTTTACTTCTGATTATGTGATCAATTTTAGAGTAAGTGTCATATGGTGATGAGAAAAACGTATATTCTATTGTTTTGGGTGAAAAGTTCTGTAGATATCTATCAGGTCCACTTGATCCAGAGCTGAGTTCATGTGCTGAGTGTCTTTGTTAATTTTCTGTCTTGATTATCTGTCTAATATTCTTAGCAGGATTTTGAAATCTTCCACTCTTATCATGTGGTAGTCTAAGTCTCTTTGTATGTCTTTAAGAACTTGCTTTATAAATCTGAGTGCTGCTGTATTGGATGCATATATATTTAGAATAGTTAGCTCTTCTTGTTGAATTGAACCCTTTCCCTTTATGTAATGTCCTTCTTTGTCTTTTTTTATCTTTGTTGGTTTGAAATCTCTTTGACAGAAACTAGGATTTCAACCCCTGTTTTTTTTCTGTTTTCCATTTGCTTAGTAAATTTTCCTCCATCTGTTTATTTTGAGTCTATGTGCATCTTTGCACACGTCTCTTGAATACAGCATATGCATGGGGCTAGGCTCTTTATTCAGCTTGACTGTGTCTTTTAATTGGGGCATTTAGCCCATTTACATGTAATGTTATTATTGATATGTGTGAATTTGATCCTGTTATTATGATGGTAGCTGGTTATTTTGCAGAGTTGTTTATGTGGTTGCTTCATGGTGTCACTACTATGTGTAGTTTAGTGTGTTTCTATAGTGGCTGGTAACAGTTTTTTCTTTTTCATATTTAGTGCTTTCTTCAGGAACTCTTGCAAGCAGGCCTGGTGGTGATGAATTCCCTCAGCATCTGCTTGTCTGTGAAGAATTTCATTTCTCCTTTGTTTATAAAGCTTAATTTGGCCAGATATGAAATTCTGGGTTGGATATTCCTTTCTTTAAGAATATTAAAAATTGGCCCCAAATCTCTTCTGGCTTTTAGGGCTTCCACTGAAAGATCCACTGTTAGTCTGTTGGGCTTCTTTTTGTAGTTGGCCTGGCCTTTCTCTGTGGCTGCCGTTAACATTTTTTTCTTTCATTTTGACCTTGGAGAATCTTGTAATTATGTGTCTTAGGGTTGATCTTTTCGTGGTGTATCTTACTGGAGTTCTCTGCATTTCCTGAATTTGTATGTTGGCCTATCTTGCTATATTGGGGAAGTCCTCCTGATAATATCCTGAAGTATGTTTTCCAACTTCGTTCTCTTATCCCTGTCTCTTTCAGGTACCCCAATCAGTCATAGGTTTGGTGTCTTTACATAATTCCATATTTTTCTGAGATTTTGTTCATTCCTTTCATTCTTTTTCTCCATTATTGTCTGCTTATCTTGTTTGAGAAAAATTATCTTCAAGTTCTGAGATTCTTCCCTCCACTCGGTCTATTCTGCTATTAATACTTGTGATTTCATTGTGAAGATCTTGTGTTTTCTTTTTCAGCCCCATCAGGCTGGTTATGTTCCTCTCCAAACTGGCTATTCTGGCCATTAGCTCCTATATTGTTTTATCATAATTCTTAGCTTGTTCGCATTGGGTTACAACATGGTCCTTTAGCTCAGCAAAGTTCATTATTACCCACCTTCTGAAGTGTACTCTGTCAATTCAGCTTTCTCACTTTCAGCTCAGTTTTGTGCCCTTGCCAGAGAGGTTTCGTGGTCATTTCAACAAGAAGAGCCACTCTGGCTTTTTGAGTTTTCAGCATTTTTGTATTGATTATTTCTCATCTTTATGGGCCTATCTATCTTCAATCTTTGAGGTTGCTGACCTTCAAATGGGGATTTTGTGGGGTCGTTTTGTTGTTGTTGTTTTCTGTTTGTTTGTTGTTCTTTTAACAGTCAGGCCACTCTTAATAGGGCTGCTGCAGTTTGCCTAGAGCCCCCTCCAGACCCTAGTTGCCTCGGTTTTTTTCCCTACCTTGAGGTATCACTAGTGAGGCCTGTGAAACAGCGAAGATGGCAGCCTGCTCTTTCCTCTGGAAGCTCTGTTCCAGGGCAGGCACTGACCTGTTGCTGGTCTAAATGCATTTATAGGATGTGGCTGGAGACCCCTGCTGGGAGGTCTCACTTAGGAGAAATGGGATTAGGGACCCACCCAAAGAAGCAGTCTGGCTTCCCTTTGGTAGAGCAGGTGCACTCCACTGGGGTGAAACCCTTAATCGTCTGTACCATTTGTATTCTCCAAAGCCCACAAGCTGAAATGAGTGAGTCTACCAAACCACACAGATGGCGGCCACCCCTCCCCCTGGGAACTTGGTCCTAACTCAGGCTAACTCCATCTGCTGCCACTGGCTGGCTGGAAATCCAAGCCAGTGAGTCTCAACCCATGAGGTGCTGTGGAAGTGGGGCCTGCGGAACAATGCCGCTTGGCTCCCTGGACTCAGCCTCCTTCTTAGTGCCATGCACAGATGAATCTCTCATGTTGTAGTGGAGTCTGGGGCCAGAGTATGCAAAACTCCTGGGTTTTTGGGTGTGCCTGACTGTTCACTCTGCCAAGACTCCACACAGCTCCATGTATTGGACCCTAGGCCCTGGTGGTGTTGGCTAACAAGTGGATCTGCTGATATGCAGGTTGCAAAGATCTGTGAGAGAAGCGTGGTTTCCAAGAGTGGGTTGCAAGATCACTCACTGCTTCCCTTGGCTCAGGGTAGGATTCCCATGGCTCCATGTTGCTTCTGGGTGGGCAATCACCCAAGCCTGCTTCTCTTTGCTCTCCCTGGGTTGAGCTGTTTTCCTAGTCAGTCCCAACACAAGAACCTGGATATGGCAGTTGAAAGTGCCGAATTTGCTCCCTCTTTTCATTCTGCTCCATGAGCACTGCAGACTGCAGCTGCTTCCAATCATCCATCTTGGCCCCTCTCCTCTTTTTTCTTTATTTTTATACGAATGGGTAATTTAAAAAAGATCTGTCTTCACATTCTGAGATTCTTCTCTTCTTCTTTGATCTAGTCTATTACTGACATTTTTGATTATATTTTCTACTACATTAAATGAATTCTTCAGTTCCAGGGCTTCTATTTTGTTCGTTTTTATGATTTCTATCTCTTTGACAAATTTCTCATTTGTATCCTGAATTGTTTTCCTGAGTTATTTGTACTGTTTTCAGTATTCTCTCATGTCTCATTGGGCTTCTTTTATGAATATATTTTGAATTTTTCTCTGGGATTTTGTAAATGTCTTTTTGATTGAAATCAGTCGCTGGAGAATTATTTTGTTTTTTTGGAGGTGTCATATTTCCTTACTTTTTCATGTTTCTTGTGTCCTTACTTTGATATCTGCACACCGACTGTGTGCAAATTCAGAAAATCCAATTTTTTGAATTTGCTTTTATAAGGGGGGAATTCTGAAGATGTATCTATGGTATTGGTTGAATAGGGCACTGAACTTTAGCTTTGATTCTGGGTTTGCTGTAGTGTAGTCTCAATATGATTTCTTTGGCTGTAAACAGAGTCAGTGGTGTCTCTGACTTTCTTAGTGGCTTAGATTGCATATTTACTGTTAGTGGCTGTGATGATGTTTTACTGGAGACTAGGATACCAGGTTGGTGGGCCATTTGGCCTCAGTGATGCAACACTGCGCCAAGCATCCCTGTCGCTATTTCCCAGGATGGCATGTGCTGACACCAGTATTAGTAGGCCCAGGTAGGCCAATTTTGGGCCTCTAGATACCTTGCTCAGGTACCGAGAATGACAGCAGTGGACTGGGCAGATGGGTAGATTCTCAAGTCCTTAGGCAGTAGGCATTGTCTTGGTGGTGGCAGTAGCAGTGGTAGGACAGCCTCTGTGTCCCAAGCAGTGTGTATTGGTGTTGGCAGTGGTTGTGATGGGCTAAGTGGCCCAGTTCCCAGGCCCATAGATGGCACATGTAGTAGGTGTCAGCTGTGGTGGTTGCAGCAGATTGAGGTTGTAGCCTAATCTCAGTATTCTGGGAGGAGTATTTAGGTGCTAGTGGTTATGGATTTGACTGGGTGATCCCCAGGCCCCAGATGGCATGTTTGGGTACTAGGAGGCAGACTCGGGCTTGGAAGACCTGTTGCCAGGCCCCTTGGAAGTGTGTGCAGGTGTTAGCTGTGGTAGACAGAGGTGGGATGATCTCCAGGCTACCAGCAGAAGGTTCAGGTGGGGACAGCAGCAGCTGTGCTGTTTCCCAGCTACTGCATTGTATAGGATTTGTTTCTATGGAAATAGCCATAAACAGGCAGCTGGAGGCATATGCTTCTTTTACACTTTGTCCCTGATAGTGGCAGCCCAGAGTAGCAGTTGCATTTGTCCAAAGAGCATTTACAAACATATGATTGTCCTGTTGCAGGGATGGGGTAACTGCCAGTGGTTTATGCTTTGGCCTGGTGGCAGCAGCAGTCAGCAGCAGCAGTGGCTGTGGATAGGGTAAACTCTCATTAATGCTGCCCCTCTGTTGTGGGGGTTTCATTGCTGCCAGTGACTCCCACTTTGGCCCTGGTGGCAGCTGCTGGCAGCAAAGGTGGGTGTGGGCAAGGAATGTCTATGGGGATCTGGAGCTGTGGAGATGCAGGGGCTGTTTTACCCCAGACCAGGATGCAGCCTGGTAAGGACTGGACACTCAAAATGGTGCAGTGCCATAGCTGCCTGAAACTTGGCGGTCTGTGGGACTCAATGGAAGCTGCTTCTCTAGAGCAATGCCATTCCATGATCTCCCAGAGGCTTCTTATGTTAGACTCAGGGCTGTCCCATGACTAGGACTGTAGGAGTTTTCAGTGAGAATGTGAACCCCTGGTGGTCATTCACTTACCCTTTCCCCAGACTGGGGAGCTATTCCAGGTTTCCAGTCTATCCTAGCCAAGCAGGCTGCCTTGATTGTCTCTCCTTCCTTACTTTACGTGTTTTCTGTCACTTCTCTGCTGAGTTCCACTATTCTCTCTTAAAATATCTCTTTGAAGTGTGTTTATCTACTTGCTATTTTGATTCCTTTTTGTGAAAGTGGCAGGTACCAGATGTACCTAGTTAGCCGTCTTGCAGCCCCTCTGTTTTTAGATTAATTGGTTTAATTTCTTTGTATCAATATTTGCCATATTTGTTATATTTCTATATTACTTATGCTTGCTTTCTTTTATCCCTCTTTGAGTTATTTTAAATGTGTAGAGTCTGAATTTTAGTTTATTACTGGTTGCCTTTCTAGTTTGTAATAATAGGCTGAAATTTGTATTTTGTAGATTATCAACTTTTAATCTCCTGCTATGGAAGGTGAAGGAATTAGCACATTTATATTTCTTTAAATTCTTAATTTTTTTCTGTTCATGTGGTTGTAGTCTGTATTCTCTTATACACACATTTAAAATTTTTTTCATTATGCAGCTTTTCTTTAAATATTTATGTTATATTATGTCTCTTCATTAGAGTCTGACCAATTTTATTCTATTTTTTAATGAGCTTATCACTGTTGATTCATGCATCTATTCATTCAAGACATATTTGTTGTGTACATCCTCTCTTTTAAACACTGGTCAAAAAATTGGGGAACAACAGTTAGGAAGGCAGAAAATACTGCTCTCAGGAGCTTACATTTGAGCAGGGGAGTGACTAGCAATGATTAAATAAATAACAAAAATATCTAACTCTAATGCATTCTATGTAGAATGTAAACATGGAAAAGTATTAGTCAATTATGGCTCCTATAAATGATTTCTTAAGGAAGTTTGTTTAGGATGAGACAATTTGCTAAGAAAACATAATTGATTAAAGAGTGTTTTAGTCAGCCATGCAAAATATGAGAAATTAGCTTCAGAAAGAAAAAACTGGTGCAGTATTTTATTGGTTCTATCAATTATTGAGTTAGGAATTTTACATTTTTCTCAAAATTGCACATAGGCCTATTTTTTTCTCCTTTTAATTATGTCACTTTTTCCGGTATCGGTGATAAAATCAACAGTCAGGAGTCACTGATACTGTGGCTTTGAGATGTAAATATGGTTATTAAAAATAAGGTGACCTTATGTATCAGTTTGCTTGGTTTGCTGAGCTCTCACTTGTCCAATCGTAATTATTACTAGTCCCCTTTTCACTCTCAAACTTGTATTATGGACAATGAATACTTGATCATTCTCATTATAGTGGACCTTAATATTCAATAAGAACTCAGCTGAAAACACTGATACACCTCCAAGTACTTTAATTTAAATTTGTCCCTCTATGAAATTTACACCATATAATCAAGATAAGCAGAGAGAAACAAAGTTCCACAGAGATTTCCACTTACTAGAAAAGGGACTGTATTCCTGCTTACCTTTTCAGTTGGTGTCTGAGTCCATCGTTGTTGCTATAACAAAATATCCCAGACTAGGTAATTTATAAATAATAGAATTTTATTTTCTCCCATTTCTGAAAGCTAGAACTTCCATGATCAAGGAGCCAGTAGGTTCAGTGTCTGGTGAGGACCTAGTCTCTGCTTCCAAGATGGTACCTTGTTGCCTCATCAAGGGAAGGATCTGAACACTATGTCTTTATGGGGTGAAGGAATGGAAGAGCAAAAAGGAATGAAAGGGTAGAAAGGGCCTAGCTAGTTCCTTTTAGCCCTTTCATAAGGTGGCTAATTCCAGTCATGAGTGCTCTGACCTCATGACTCAATTATCTCCTAAAGGTACTATCTTTTAATGCTATCACATTGGGGTTTAAGTTCTAGCACATGAATTTTGAAGGTATACATATATCCAAAGGTAAGCAGTTGGATAGTCAAAAGTCATTACTGAGCCCCTTTTATTCTAAGCCTTTCTTTTGACAAATAATGAAAAATCAGGCGTTATACCAATCTCCCTCTCATCTATGCATGAATGGATCATTAATTTTTGGCCAATGAGATGTAAGATAAGTTCTTCTGGGATTTTTTTCTGGTAATAGAAGGGGAAATCATGTGATGATTTTCTTTCATTGTCCTGGTTTCTGTCCTGTTTCTAGCCTATGGAAGCCATCCTAAAACTATAAAGGACTATGGACAAAGGAAATAAAAACGGATATCCTGAGGATGGTAGAGAACTTAAGCAAAGTGTTCCTTAGAGTTATTCGTTAGCTACTTTTCCAAATGTGTAACTCTCTAATTCCAGACTACATTTTATATAAAATATAAACTTTTTTTTTGTTAAGCCACTTGTAGTTGGATGGCCTGTTACTTACCATAAAAATAAAATGATTTAAAATGCTTTGTGAGAATGAATAGGCTAGAATATATCAGAAGTCTACGGTACTGTTAAGGTTTAAATAGATGTTAACAGGCCGGGCACGGTGGCTCATGCCTGAATCCCAGCACTTTGGGAGGCCGAGGCAGGTAGATCACGAGGTCAGGAGATCGAGACCATCCTGGCTAACACGGTGAAACCCCGTCTCTACTAAAAATACAAAAAATTAGCCAGGCGTGGTGGCAGGTGCCTGGAGTCCCAGCTACTCGGGAGGCTGAGGCAGGAGAATGGCGTGAACCTGAGAGGCGGAGCTTGCAGTGAGCCGAGATCACACCACTGCACTCCAGCCTGGGCAACAGAGTGAGACTCCGTCTCAAAAAAAAAAAAAAAAAAAAAAAAAAAAAAGATGTTAACAACCTCATTTAAATGGGTAGAAACCCCAAAAGAATTATGATTCTTTCTATATCTACTTTATGTCCTGCACTCTAGGATAAAGCTACCTCTCTTTGTCTCTCTACTTCTTGTCTTCTTAATTCAGCCCTTAACTATCCAGAGCACAGGCACACTGACAGCAAGCCACACCTAAGCTATACACTATCAATTTTAGAAATGGATAGAGTGGGAAGAGAAAGTTAATTGGCCAAACTGAGACCCTTAAGTAATCAGTAGAGAGTGAAGCAAGGAATACCTGGCTAAAGAAACAAATGTATTATAATTAGGCCAATTATCCTAGATGTAGTTCATCAGCTTGTAGTGATAAAGGCTGTTAATGAGCTTTGTCACTGACAGCATTACTTTCTAATCTTAATCCTTTTTAGGGTTATTAGCTTTAATGATAGTTGCACAGAGATAAGTTAATTTATACTAAAATTAAATTGAAAAATAACAAGTAATGATTGCTGCATTTGAGCATTAACTTATAAACTTTCTCTCTTGCTGACAAAACTTGCTGAGGGCAGCGAACTATTTCCAAGACTTTTTGAGCAGGTGGAGGAAATTCAGAACAAGACATAGTCACTCCTTAAAGGAAACATTTATAAATATCCTTGAGGATATTTTAGTAAAGTGGTTGATGGCTGTTTTATTACCTTTTAGGTGTCAGCACATGGTATTCTGTCTGTCAACACGAAAATACTTCAAAAAAAGCCAACTTTTCAAGAAAATTCACAAAACATACGAATTACTCGTAGACATACAGTACTTAGAAATCTGCACAAATGTTCATTAGAATCTTGAGTCCTTGCTTCTATCAGCCTTACTCACCCAAAGTGAGTAATTTAAGCCTTGGTACACAGAAAATGATGGCAGAACAACTAGGTTCTTCCAAGGATGGTACAGAATCCGTGCCAGTCAACATGCATGGAGGATAAGTTTATTCTTTACACATAGTTGATGACTTAGGGTATTAAGGCATGCTTTTCTCAAGAACTGCAGTTGAGAAAGTCTGCTAGAGATTGGAAGTAGTCTTCTAAACACATTTGTCTTACCCTCTACCTATGAATTTATTTACTTATCCATCAATATTTATTAAGTTACTACTTTTTATATAGCTAACCATATCTAGGTTTAACAATACTGTGTTTGATATATGTAGCAATATCAGGTGAACTTAACTCTCATTCCAGTGGGAATGGTTTTGAATATTTTGCCACTAAATAGTGATATGTGTATGTGTGTGTCTGTGTGTACATCCTATTTTCTAAAATAGATTAAGAAATTTTATGTAAAGTTCTAATATACATTATTATCTAATAACATTATTTTACAAATAAATGTTAAAATTTATCAAAACTTTTTGTACCTATTAAGATGATCATCTGGCTTTTCTCCTTTATTAGGTGGTAAAATATAGTGGCTCATTTTAACACCTTTATGGAGATGTAGCTTATATACAACACATTTAGCATGTTTAAAGTACACTGTATGATAATATTTAATATATGTATACACCATATGACAATTACGATCACAATTACGAACATATCTATCACCACCAAAAGTTATATTGCAGCTCTTGGACATTCCTTCTTCCCACAGTAGCAATTGGAGACATAGTGGATGATTTCGATACTCATCTCTTAGTAACTCATCGAATAAATGCAAAAAAAAAAAAGAGTCATATACTAGATATGTGCAACATAATTAAATGTAGTTGAAATATAAATGACCACTCCTTAAAACTGAAGAATACATATTTTGTAAGTGCATATATTTACAAAAATTAACAATATACTGGACCATAAAGCAAGTTTCAATAAACTTCACTTGATTGAAACTATACTAAAATGTTCTCTCATGAAATCGAATTAAACAGATTGATAACCATTAGAGAAACGTAAACACTAAAAAAAATCAGAAATTTAGCAATACTGGTTGTAAATAATGAATGGATAAAAGATTAACAATTGCTATTAAACAATATTCTAAACATTAAATTCAGTGACAGAAAAATACTTTATATGAGAAAAGTTGGAAAATAAAGATGTGGTTAGAAAGGCATATAGAGCCTTAAATGTATATATTATAAGAAGAGGATGGTTAAAAATTAATCATCTACAAAAGTTAGAATTAGCATAGGAAATTAAACTTAAATGGAGGGAAGAAAATAATATATAAGTATTCATTAATATAATATAGAACAATACTAGAAAAGACCACTAAAATCAAATGGATATGCTTTAAAAGATTACTAAGTCATAAACCTTTTCCAAGACATATTTTTTTAAAAAGTGACTGATATCAGGAAGAAAAATTGAGGCAAAATTATGGATTATTCTGACATTAAAAAGATATGAAACAAACAGAATTGAAAATTTACAAAAAGTAAATTTTAAAAGCAGATACAAGAAGAAACAAAATATCAACCTATTCTGTAGTTACTTGATTCTACAATTAAGTCATTTTAACACAGACAATTCTGTGCTTAAAACTCTTTAATGGTAAATTCTTCCAGATACATAAAGTCTTCTCGGGTGATTCTATGAGGACAGCAGAACTCTGACACTCAAAACCCGACAATAATACAGAAAAGAGGAGAAATATAGACAAGTTTATCTTATGGACATGGATGCAAAATAATATAATTACTTTGTAGGTACAAAATGAGCATTTGATACAATTTATTAGCAATTTAGCTTACAAATTAAGTCTCAGAAACCCAGAAATAAAAGAGAGTACTTCCTTAATCTGATATGGAGTGTCTATGAACAATTGACAAAAACATCATTTCAATGGTTGGTTCTTCATTGGACTGGAAATCTATGCCAGGACAATAAAGCAAAAAGAATATTTAAAAGATAAATGGATTGAAAACAAGTAAAGAAGATTGTCATTAACTACAGAGATTATTTTTACATAGATGGTAAAAAATTCTTAAATATATTGTTTATATATATATATTTATTATACTTTAAGTTCTAGGGTACATGTGCACAACATGCAGGTTTGTTACATATGTATACATGTGCCATGTTGGTGTACTGCACCCATTAACTCGTAATTTACATTAGGTATATCTCCTAATGCTATCCCTCTCACCTCCCCCGACCCCACAACAGGCCCCAGTGTATGATGTTCCCCTTCCTGTGTCCAAGTGTTCTCATTGTTCAATTCCCACCTATGAGTGAGAACATGTGATGTTTGGTTTTTTGTCTTTGCAATAGTTTGCTGAGAATGATGGTTTCCAGCTTCATCCATGTCACTACAAAGGACACAAACTCCTCATTTCTTATGGGTGCATAGTATTCCATGGTGTATATGTGCCACATTTTCTTAATCCAGTCTATCATTGTTGGACATTTGGGTTGGTTCCAAGTCTTTGCTATTGTGAATAGTGCTGCAATAAACATATGTGTGCATGTGTCTTTATACCAGCATGATTTATATTCCTTTTGGTATATACCCAGTATACTGAAAAACTGAATTTAACAATTTTATGGAGTGCAAAGTCAATACACAATTACTATGTATATTATATGGGTATTATACGAAAATATATTGAAATGATAACGGAATGTAAAAGACATAATTTGACATAGCATACAAATTATTAAATATATAGAAGTAAATCTAAAAGGATATATGTAAGATCCCTACACATGTACACACACATACATAGGTACACAATCATTTTATTGAGAGAAGTTAAAGATTTGAATTAATAGTACACTAAGAGTAATTATGTTTATGATATAGAGGATTCAATATTATGAAGTTGCCAGTTATTATATTCGTCACATATTGCCAAAATAATGCCGTGAAAAGAAGTGCTTCAAAATATAGTGATATAAAATAACAATCACCTGTAAAGCTCATTTTACTATGGATTGGCCTGTGGGTCTAGATGGATGCTGTTTATCTCAGCTAGGCTTCATCATGCTTCTACAGTTAGGCAGCTCTGCTTCTGGAGGTTGACTGACAGCTGGCTAGAGCAACCTGGCTCTGCTCCTATATCCCTGCTATAGACTAGCCTGGAAATGCTTTTATAATAATAAATGCTTCATGAGACAGTGTGGAACCACACAATATCTCTTGAGGCCTAGGCTTGGAATGGCACAGCATCACTTGGGTGACTGACACAGTATTAACTCACTACATCTGGGGCCATGTAAGTAATGAAGACAACTCAGATTTTAGAGGAATAGAAACAAACTATATTTTTTTTGAGGAGATGAACTGCAGAGTAACATTGCATAGATTTAGAGAGATGACCAAATAGGACCAAAAGAGTCAATCTATCACAAAACCCATACAAAATCTCCACAGGTATTTTGTGTGTGTGTGTGTGTGTGTGTGTGTGTAAGTTGACAAGCTTATTGTAGCAGTTATATAGTTGTATACGTAGGTAAATATTAATAGAGCTCTATGCTTACTGTCATCTGCATTTTACTGAATAAATATTACCTTAATACATACAGAAACAAAATTAGGCCTGACTAAGAAAGCTATTGAAGCATCTAAAGAGGCAATCTTGATGAATTCAGTTGGAAGATTTATTATACTTTATATGAATACATAATAAATTTAAAGTTAATTAAGACAGCATAATGTTTGCCGGAGAATAGACAAACTGCCAAATGAGACACAATAGAGTTTGGTAATAGGCTCACACACGAATATGAACATTTGATTTATTATTCAGTTGGCAAGTAGAAGAGTAGGAAAAGGCAGCCTTTTCACCAAATTGTGTTGGATCCTTTGGATATGTATATAGAATAATAATGTAGCATACCTTGGTCATTATACCATATGAAATCATTTCCGGTGAGTTTTTTATCTAAATGAGGATAATAGATCAATAAACCTTCAAAGAGGTAGCAATGAAGAATATATTCATGATCCTGAGATAGGAAAGTTATATTAAACTAGACTCACATATCACTATGAGGAAAACTGTTTGCAAGTTGAACTAAATTATAATTTTCTGTTTACAAATTAAGGAAGTAAAAAGTCAAGCTTTAGATCAAGATATTTGCAAGATATATAAACATCAATCGAATCATATTTAGTATACTTTTAAAAGCTTGTAAATCAATTAGAAAAATATATATATATACATACATATATATATATATATATATATATGAAAAGCTCAGCAATACAAATAAAAGAAGATATCCAAATGGTCGGTAAATATATGAAAATGTGCTTCAATATTCTTAGTCTTAAGAGACTCGCAAGAATTCTGGGTTGGATTTAGAAGCTCATGGCAGAACAACACGTTTACAACTAGGAAGTTGAATTATAAATTTAATTATTTAAAGGCGTCATAGAAGTATATAAGCAATCAGAATTAGAAACTAAAATTTCGGAAAAGAGAGAATTTCTCTGAGGCAAAATGAACATCTCCAACTTAAAAATTTCCTGGGGTAATCTCCTGTTTTCAGATGCAAATTACAGATCCACCTTATTCAGGCAGAAAATCTCTGCTAGGGGTAAAAGAAACAAGCAAATGATTGAACAGTTATTAGTGTTAGCATGATGAATTAGAAATTTGAGGCAACAGAAATCATGGTCAGTTTTTCCCATGGCATATTGGCTGGGGTTTGCTGCTGCTTGTGAAGCTAGGGATTTAGCTGAAAGTTTCTAAAAGTCAGAGAATAGTCTCATCTGGTCTGTGAGGTTTGGGAAGCAAAGACCTGCGAGTCTTACAAGGCAGAAGTCATCAAACGTAATTCTTGTTTTAACCCAAGGCATTCCTATATCTTAAACTACATTGATTAGGAGACAAAGAACCTGCACTGGAAACTCTGAATGGCAGAACATTGTCTCCTGCTGTTTGAATTCCCCACAAGGCTGAGGATCCACAAGGCTCTGTATCAAAATCCTAGGTGGGCTAATCTGAAAATTGGGCAAAGAGAAAATTGAACATCACTGATGTTTGAAAGAAAGGGCTGACAATATACACAGGCCAGAGATAATCCAGATATTGGAAGTAGCAGATAATGAATTTTAAAAATACATGATTATTATGTTTAAGGAAATATAGGAAAAGGTAGATAACACGGATGAATTTAAACAAAGAATTGGAGCTGTATTAAAGAATCAAATTGGTATTCCAAAAATGAAAAATACAATATCCAAATTAAGAAACGTATTTTAAAAATATTAGCCACAGCAGAAGGCATGATTAGGAAAATGGGACGGAGTAGTTCAATAAGAAAATGTGCAAACTCGCCGGGCGCGGTGGCTCACGCTTGTAATCCCAGCACTTTGGGAGGCCGAGGCGGGCGGATCATGAGGTCAGGAGATCGAGACCACGGTGAAACCCCGTCTCTACTAAAAATACAAAAAATTAGCCGGGCGTGGTGGCGGGCGCCTGTAGTCCCAGCTACTCGGAGAGGCTGAGGCAGGAGAATGGCGTGAACCCGGGAGGCGGAGCTTGCAGTGAGCCGAGATCGCGCCACTGCACTCCAGCCTGGGTGACAGAGCAAGACTCCGTCTCAAAAAAAAAAAAAAAAAAAAAAAAAAGAATATGTGCAAACTCAGGCAGGAAAAAGACAATAATGCCGATGAAAATTTAAGAGACACATGAGCAATTCTAAAGTTCCATCGAAGAACTTAGAATATGTTAATTCACAATTGAACACCTTTGTTATTTACATGTTTTAGATTGTGCACATTTAAAATGTATCTTATTAATTTTTAATACCAAAAGACACTATTTGTAAACATTTTCTTATATTTTATCCACATATTTACTATTTCTCTTGCTTTACAATGCTTCTTTAATCTCAAATGTACATTTTTAGATGCTCTATCAATGAGTCTTTAAACAGCAATGTTCAGTTTTTAAAACTGTTATCATTATACCCCCGATGTAAAGTTAAATATATTTCCAGTATTTCAATTATTTTCTTTCAGTATTTTGACAATATTGTTAAAACTATTTGTGTTTTTGTTTTGTTTTGTTTTTGTCTTTGCTTTTTTTTTTTTTTTTTTTTTTTGAGATGGAGTCTCACTCTGTCGCCAGGCTGGAGTTCAGTGGTGCGACGTCGGCTCACTGCAACCTCCACCTCCTGGGTTCAAGCAATTCTCAGCCTCTCGAGAAGCTGGGACTACAGGGGTGCACCACCGCGCCCGGCTAATTTTGTATTTTTAGTAGAGATAGGGTTTCTCCATGTTGGTCAGGCTGGTCTGGAACTCCCGATCTCAGATGGTCCACCCGTCTCAGCCTCCCAAGGTGCTGGGATTACAGGCATGAGCCACTACGCCCGGCCTGATTTCTGTCTTTTTATACTTTTGAGAAGTCAGCTCTGTTTATATGTTGTTTATTTTCTTATAATGTACTTTTCTTTCTGGCTACTTGTAAGATATTTTCTGTTACTTTGATGTTTTATACTTAAATTACGAAATATTGGTGTAGATTTATATTGTTGTCTTATTTTAGTTGGTTTTCTTTTCAACTTTTGGATTTATAAGTTTCTTCAGTCATTGTGAATCCGATGATTTATTTTTTTAATAAATTTTGGAAAATTCTCAGTAATCATTTTTCTAAATATTAACTCTTCCTATTTGAGGATTTCTCCTCAGAACTTCATGTGTCTCTATTTTTGACCCTCTCACCCATAAGTGTCATGTAATATGTTTTATATATTTTTTCATCTGTTTATATCAGCAGTTTTCCTGCATTATCAAATATGTCACTTGTTATTTCTCTTTTTTGCTGTGTCCTACACCATACTGAAATTATTCATTGATTGTTCAATTACATATATATTGTTCATACATGTATATTATGTATATAAAATTAAAATTACATATATGCACATAATTTTTACAAGATCTATTCAACTCTTTTACAGATATATCTGTACATTTGATGGTTACTTATTCCTTCTTTATAAATATTACATAATCTTTAAATGTCACGCTAATACACTTAGTTTCTCTCTGATGAATTCAGAATACACTGTCTTTATGTATTTAATTTCATGGTTTTTTCATTAGCTTTCGTCACAGTAATTTTTTTCTTGTATATTGGATATTTTTTATTTATTCTTTTGTCATTGCTACTATTGTGAAATCACCTTTACTTAAACCTCATCTGTGAAAGATCTTTCAATCCTGGTGTTAAATTATGTTTTCCTTCTGCCCTTAAACTAAATTATCAGCTTTGAGAAGGTTTTAACACAGAGATATTTAAACGTGTCCCTAACTTATATAAAATCATGATTTTGTTTAGAAATTCACAAAGTACTTGTGTACATGTTTGTGTGCATGTGTGCATGCATGTATACGTGTATACACACACATATACACACAGTTCTATATAAACATTTTTATCTTACCTTACCCTCCACTCAAAGCTAAAGATGAGATACTCAGCTATCTTGTCCGTCTCCCTCTGTGTTATTTATCCTTCAATTTAGTTATGGTGTTGGCTTTTGTAAATGCAGACCTAATATTAGGGTCTTATATTAAACCCACTTGCATTGCATGGATCTCAGGCTTCATGTCCTGTTTACCACAAAAACAACTATTTCAAAAATCAGCTTTAGAGCATCAGAGAAAATCAGATGCTCCAGGAAATATAACATAATCAGTCCTCAGTATTGTTGTAAATTTGCTTTTTCTTTCCATCTTTATCCTCTAAAGATTATCTTATTTCATACTGGACCTACATTTTATGCAGGACTTTTTATGTATCCTGTATCAAGAGGGTTTCTCTGGTCCTTTAGTCCACCATATTACTCGAACTGAAAATCCAGTTTTGTTACTTTAAAAGTCATAGCTGTCATAACTAGAATCTAACATATAATTTAAAAATACAGAGGAAAAACACAACAAATTCTATTTTTGAGTTCCACACTCTCCCTTCACACAAACATATACTTTAAATGAGTACTTAATTATACACTGGTAAAGCTGCTAGAGAACTTGGCAGACATTCTACTTTTAGAAGCACTCCACTTAGATTTATATATCACATTTTACATAATGAAGACTTCTTTCCCACCTCTTACTGAAGCACAATAATAATAATGATAATAATAAGCTTCTTAAAAGAAGGATGGGGATGTATCAGGAAGGTTTGGTGAATTGAGACAAACAGCAAGTTAAGGATGTTGCAAGCTAAAAGATGGGGATGAATACACTTCTGATACAAGTTAAAAGTCATAAAATTTTGCAGCCCAAATTAAATCCTGAGTATATTGTTTGAAAGTCCCATATTCTCTGCATTGTTGAGGGAAAGGCACTAAATCTAAGCATATGGCTGAATTGAACAGTCTTTTCCCTGGATTGTACTCATGTGGAGTTTCATGCATGGCTATGATCAACTTCTCAATCTTGAAATTAAGATACAATTTTAGACTGCTATTTGAGAAATTGTCTGAGCACGTGGGCAATGTTTCTTATTTTTCCTATGGTTTGAAATTAAATTATCAGAAAAGCAAAACTTCATACTCGTAGACTGTTTTTTATTTTTTTGTTTGTTTGTTTGTTTCTGAGAAGGCTGACATGTTCAAGAAAACCTCATTAGTCCTTGCATCAGCATGTGTGAATCTTATTAATTCTGCCTAAATGCTTAGGCATGAAGCAAGATGCCTCTTCTACAAAATTCTCTCTTATGTAAGGCATAGACAACATGAAGAATATCTCCTTTCCACTGATTACTGCAAAGTGACTCTGTGCCAACTCTGGATCTAGCTTTTAAGAGGACTGACAACTTTCGTCTTGGTTTCTGTTTCTTGGAGACTTGAGTTACCTGAGTCAGGTCTTGGAGATCTGACTCACCTGAGTCAACATGAAAAATGTCCCATTACCCTGCTGCAGAGATACCATGGAAAATCCCTAAAATTCCATTGAAAGGGAGGAAACCACCTGAAGTGAGCCTTGGAGGTGACAGCCTTATGGTTGTAGACATCGTGTACCCTCCAGGCAACCCCAATGGCTAAAGAGTACTGTGTGACCCCAGAGGGTTTGCATGGAGCAGAAGAATTGCTCACATAGGCCCTGCCCAAAGTCCTGGCCCATAAAACCATGTGACCTAATAAAGTTGTTGTTAGGTGGAATGTTTGTTTAATAGTAATAAATAAATGAAACATCTGTTAAGCTGAACTTATTTCCTTTGCCAATGGTTTAAAAATATAATTATCTTGGATATGGAACTTCTTCGGCAACTCGTTTTTCAGAAATGAACTAGGAATTGGAGCTAGATGATTACATTTGGACAAAATCAGCTCTTGAGATGAGCAGAATTGAAGACAAACAGCAGAAGATGCTCCCTTGAATGAAATGATGATGATTAGTCACAGGTATTTGGTTTTCAAGCCAATAATCATCACTAGGGAAATCAACCAGCAAAATCAGTGCCCCTAAAATGCAACCCATTCCTTGTGGTTGCAGACAGTGGCGGGTAAAATATATGCTGGCAAAATTAATAATGCAAGGGCTTCCTTTTAATGTAACTATGGTTCTAATAATGTTATCAAGTACAGATTTGCAGTCAAGGAGCGTCATTTGAGAAATCATTGATTTGTAAATTGCAATGCACTGTGTAATAATGTTAGTGGGTATTATTAGTTCTTAGTTACCAGAACTGGGGCAAGATGTGGCAACACCTTTTCAAATGATAGGTCAGAAAAACTGTACCACTTAATAAGCTATTTTCACTCAACTCAAAATCCACCTATTTTCTATAGTTATCTCTGTGATGCTGGAACTGGGAATCTACAAACATTTGTCCTTTTAAACTGACTTGCTGCCATTTGTGCCCTTAGGGACACTAGGTAATGGAAAAAATGATTAGCTTCTTCTTTGTTGGCTTATGGCTCCTGTAAGCAACAAATGAGCAAATAGTTCTTCAACCGGGCAACAGCAATTGGTTCAAATAGCAGTTGGATGCAGTTTCAGCTTCTTTCAGCCCTCCAAAATTTGTCTTGTCACAAATACCAGTACAAGTCAGAGCTATCTGCTATCTTTCTTTGTCTCCTATCACAGTGTATTCTTCATTTCCTGTGAGTCCTTTGTACATATTTAACTTTCTGTTTGCCAGACTGTTCTGTTGCATGAAATATCTCTGTAGCTAGTTGCATTCGTTCATTTTCACGCTACTATAGAGAATTCCCTGAGACTGGGTAATTTATGAAGAAGAGGTTTAATTGGCTCATAGTTCTGCAGGCATGACTGGATGGTCTCCGGAAACTTACAATCACGGCAGAAGGTGAAGGGGAAGCAAGGCGCATCTTATAGGGTGTCAGGAGAGAAGAGTGTGCGAGGGGGAACTGCCACAAACTTTTAAACCATCAGACCTCATGAGAACTCACTCGTTATCAGGAGAACCACATTGGGGAACTTCCCCCATGAAACAGTCACCTCCCAACAGATCCTTCTCCAGACAGGTGAATATTACAGTTTGACATGAGATTTGGATGAGGACCCAAAGCCAAACCATAGCACTAGTTCTTATGAATATAATAGCAGAAATGTGTAGTTAAGATTTTCTTTACCTCCTTCCTATTTTTCTCCTAACTGATAAATTAGTTATTGAAGTCACATTTTGAATGTAATAAAACCACCCAAAATTTCTCTGTAGAGCAGAGTTCCTCACCTTCCTCTGTTGCCCAGTGTTGAATCCTGGTATGTGAAAACATACACGCACACATGCCCTAATCTTAATTGTTTATAGCTACTGAGCTTCTGTATTGTTTGTTTTAGCAGCTAGTATGGCTCATTCTTATTAATACTTAAATTAATACATAAATAATATTAATATATTAATGTTTATTGATTCTAATTATGTGTTCTTTATAACTATATTACAATAAATTATGAAAATATTAATTAGTGTTAATATATAAATTGATACTAAAATTGGAGAGCCATTACTAACATTTTTAAAAATATGAAACATTGGCCCAGTGGTTGAATGGAGGAAGACAACATATATAAAGTGATAGCTAGCTCTTGATCTTTGTCATTTGCATGCAAAATAATAATGCATCTTTGCTTGCAATAACTTGGAAGACAAATCAAATGGTTACTGAGCTGGGGAAAGGAAGTTGAAAAAGTTCACTTTCATATGTCTTCGTTGCCACTGGATCTGTTTGGCAATATAGGAGAAGGAAACAAGAATGCTTAGAAGCAGAAATGCAAGGATAAAGGGAAAGCGTATATTTGGGACTTACAGGATTTTAAAAACAATGACAGCTTCTAGACCCTAAATAACAGAAGATGGCATTTTAAATATTGTTTTATTGGCAAAGACAAGATGTAATGTAGTTTGTATTTTTTTCCATCACTTATTTCAATAAAGTGATTAGATTTGAAATATACCCTATTCAGGCCTCATTTCCTCAAGGTAGCTTAAGGGAGCCAGGAAGAGAGGAAATAAAGACTAAGAATTATTTCAAAAATAACTTTTAGTGTTGTTACTCACAAATGAAACTGACTAGAAGTAAATAAATGAGAAACCTAATGAGGTTTTGAGAATAAGTCACCAAAGAACACTAACCTCATCTGAAAATTCTGTCATTTTTTTTAATTTTATTATTATTATACTTTAAGTTTTAGGGTACATGTGCACAAAGTGCAGGTTTGTTACATATGTATACATGTGCCATGTTGGTGTGCTGCACCCATTAACTCGTCATTTAGCATTAGGTATATCTCCTAGTGCTATCCCTCCCCCCTACCCCCACCCCACAACAGTCCCCGGTGTGTGATGTTCCCCTTCCTGTGTCCATGTGTTCTCACTGTTCAATTCCCACCTATGAGTGAGAACATGCAGTGTTTGGTTTTTAGTCCTTGCGATAGTTTGCTGAGAATGATGGTTTCCAGCTTCATCCATGTCCCTACAAAAGACATGAACTCATCATTTTTTATGGCTGCATAGTATTCCATTGACCCAGCCATCCCATTACTGGGTATATACCCAAAGGATTATAAATCATGCGGCTATAAAGACACATGTGCACGTATGTTTATTGTGGCACTATTCACAATAGCAAAGACTTGGAACCAACCCAAATGTCCAACAATGATAGATTGGATTAAGAAAATGTGGCACATATACACCATGGAATTCTGTCATTTTTTGATGTGTTTTTTTTTTTTTTTTTGAGATGGAATCTTACTCTGTTGTCCAGGCTGGAGTGCAATGGCATGATCTCAGCTCACTGCAACTTCCACCTCCCGGGTTCAAGCGATTCTCCTACCTTAGCCTCCCTAGTAGCTGGGACTACCGGCAGGCAGTGCCACGCCCAGCTAATATTTTGCAATTTTTAGTAGAGATGGGATTTCACTGTGTTGCCCAGGCTGGTCTCGACCTCTTGAGCTCAGGCAATCCGCCCACCTCAGCCTCCCAAAGTACTGAATCACACCTGAATTCAGGTGTGAGCTACCTTGCCTGGCCTTTTTGGAAAGCCTTAAAATAGACCTCAGTAGGAAGTGAGCTACAAAAAGCACATAGATCCAAAGAAGACACACACCCCAATGCCAAATTCTCATATATCTGGGAAAATAGTAAATGTGGAAGAACCCCTTGAAGCTTTGCTGCTTTTCATGTGAAAGCCTGCAGCTTTTGCTTTTAAGGAAGAACTTATGTAAATATCAATTAGTTCAAGTTAACTGTATTGTTCAGGTACATTA
Organism: Hylobates moloch; assembly: GCF_009828535.3. Taxonomy (NCBI): domain Eukaryota; kingdom Metazoa; phylum Chordata; class Mammalia; order Primates; family Hylobatidae; genus Hylobates; species Hylobates moloch. Next base: position 94,092,406 of record NW_026652283.1, read on the forward strand.
TCTACTTACTGAATTGTTTGCCCAACTATTCTACTAATTACTGAACAAAAATAATTAATAAGTTTAGTTGTGGATTTTTGTATTTCTCCCTTTGATTCTGATAGTTTTAGTTTTATTAAGTCTCTCTTAGATAATGTAATCATTTAAGATTATTATATTTTTCCAGTAAACTGCCATATTTATTACTATATAATTTCCCACTTAATTTTTGATAATTTTTGTGCTAAACTCTACTTTGTCTAAAATATTTGTGTATTGTTGTAGTGTGCATGTCATATCTTTTTCTATCCCTTTTTTCTTCTTATTCTATAGACAGTATAGAGTTTAGTCTCAATTTCTATTTTCTAATGTACCATGAAGCTCTCTGCCTTTCAGTTTTAAGGATCGGACCATTTATACTTGATGAAATTACTGAAACTTTTAACTTTATGTCTTCCATCTTGATGTTTGATATCTGTTAGCTCCATGCATTGGTTGGTTTGTTTCCTTTTCCTTTCCTATCTTTTCTCTTTTCTTTTCCAAAGGAAGTGCTCGACTTAATTGTTTTTCAAAAATTATTCTGGTAAGGTTTAAGATTTAACCTTACATTTAATTTTGTTAAGGATATTTTCTCATCCAACATATTTCATCCAGCTTTATCTGAAAAGCATTAATGTACTTATCCTGCGTATTTATTGATGGGATGCATCTGAATGAAGAGACCACAGGTACACTATTAAGCACCCTCCTGTACATTCACAAAACCCTGTATTAACCCTGTGCACTCTCAAAGTGAGTGGCTCATTTTATCCACTATACTACCAGGAACTACAGTGTTAAACTCCACACCTAATCAAGTGCTGGTGTACAAACTACTAAATTTTCTCGATCATCCAGTCTAGTACTTCAGTTAAGAAAATTCAGTTTTCTAGGAGTTCAATTTTTAGGCTGTCATAGTTTAGAATTCCTGAGAATTTATTCTCCTTTTGTTGTATACATTCCCCAAGGATTATCTTTTTTTTTTTCATTATTTCAATGACCACATATATGCTGATTGCTATCGAAAGTATGTATCTTGGTCCCAAATTTTGCTCCTGAGCTTCATTCACATTTCCAAAGGCCCTCTAGACAATCCCACTGGGTAGATACAGGCACCACAAACACAGCATATTCAAATAAAATCTTATGATCTTTCCTTTGAACCTGCTGCTCAAATACCTTATTTCAATTAATGAATTTATTATTCACCTAGTTTCGTCAGATAACGTCATATGGTTCCTACTTTTCCTTATCTGTACACCCAATTGATATTTAATTACTATTTATGCTACAATTCTGGATAGTTACCTCTCCTTCATGTACTGCTTACTATTTCCACGAACCATGCCACAGGCAGGCCTTTATTTCTTACCTATGTCACCTCAATTACATCTTAATATGCATCTCAGCTGGTAGAGTCTCCTCTTTACTTTTTAACTTCTACCCACCAGAATTAGAATCATCTGGAACTGGATCCTCAGGTGTCTCACAAACTTACTGGATCGGTATTCTGTGGGTGTAATCAAGTAATCATTGGTGATTCTGATGCACAGTGTGGGAACTACTGCTCTACATTAAAGATTATATCAAACGTGGCTTTCCACCAATACACATTATCATTAAGGCTAATATTCGTCTCCTCAGTGAAGCTTCAAAGTGAATAAGAGTCATAATGCTATAAAGAAAATCTGGCATTGCTCTGAATTTTTATCTTATTTCTATATCTTAGAAGTAAATTCAACTTTATATTTGGTTCTTTATTATTTTTAACAGACATTTTGATGAACACTTGCAGCTGAATCAACATCCAAGTGTGCTTTGATACCAAAGTTGAGAACACATGACCTACACTAGCAGTCAGTAAACTATGGCCCAGGGCACTGTTTCATGCACTGAGAATATAGAGGTCAACAAGTGAAACAAACCTCTTCAGTCATGGGGCATACATTTGAATGAGGGCAGGGGGTGGCTGACAATAAACAAGCATACAAGTAAATAATGAGATCATTTCAAAAAGTGATTCATACTGAGCAGATAAAGTGATACAAAGTGACTGCGAGGAGCAACGCCCTTGGTTTAGGTGTAGCAAAAGCCTTTCTGAGGTGATGGCACTGAGCTGAGACCTGAGTGATGAAAAAGAACAAGATGTGCGAACTTCTTGGAGGAAGAAAGGATCTTGACTTGTCCTAAAACCATAAAGAAGACTTGTGTGGTTGGAGCAAAGTAAGAACTGTAAAGAGATGAGGCCCAGGCTAAATGTTTGTGAGACTTCTGATCAATGATAAACTGTATTTCATTTCCACAGTGTCTCATAGAAGAAAATGATATTGATTCAAGGTTGCTTACTATTTTTGGAGTGTTAATGATTTATGTTGGTTGCAGTGCAAGCATGAATAATTTTTACATCAATGCTGAGAAAATTAAGAACTTATGATTAAAATGAAAAAAAAGAATCATTTAGATCCCAGGTTGAAATATAGCTCCTAACTCATATTCACCTGTATCAGGCCATTTAAGGTGGCAGAATTAAGCCAGATCTTAAAATCCCCTAAACCTAGTGACATGAACAAGCATAAGGCAAAACAAAACCAAAAACTCAAAGACTAAATGATCAAGCAATGATCAGGGCTGGTAAATTGAACACAGGCAGAAATAAATTTTATGATATAAACAAATTTCCTTCTATATTTTTAGTAGGGAAAATTATTGAGTGTAGGTGGATAGTGGGGGGTTGTTAAGAAGAGAAATATTCAGCACTGAAAAGTCTCATTAAGAATCAACAACTTAGGGGCTTGCTTTGACAGCACATATACTAAAATTGGATACACAGAGAGAAGATTAGCACAGTTCATGTGCAAAGGTGCCACACAAATTCATGAAGCATTCTATATTTTTTAAATGAGAAAAAAACTTGAATAGCCATTTCTCCAAAGAGGAAATACAAATGGCCTATAGGCATATGAAAAGATGTTCAACATTACTAATCATTATGAAAATGCAAATCAAAGCCACAATGAGGCTAACATCTCACCCATTAGAATAGCTACAAGAAAAACAAAACATAAACAAAAAGAATACACAGAAAATAACAGTTGTTGGTGAGCTTCTGGAGAAATTGTAACACTTGTACCCTTTTGGTGGAAATAAAAAATGGTACACCCATTCTGGAAAACAGTATGGAGGTTACTCCAAAAATTAATGATAGGTATTATAAGATCCAGCAATTCTACTTTTGGATGTATAGGCAAAAGCATTGAAAGCAGGATTTTAAAGAGGTATCTGAATACCACGTTCATAGCAGCACTAAAATAGCCAAGGAGTGAAAGCAAACCAAGCATTTGTTATGGATAAATAAATAAATACAATGTGGCATATGTGCAGAATGGAATGTCATTCAGGAAAAGGAAAAAAGAAATAAATTTTGACACATGCTACAGTATGGATGAACCTTGAGGACATTATGCTAAGTGAAATGGCCCAGTCGTAAAAAGACAAATGCTGTAGGATTCCAGTTATATGAGGTATCTAGAATAGTCAAATTCATAGATACAGAAAGTAAAATGATGGTTGCCAGGGGCTGGAAGGAGGGGAAAATGGCGAGTTGTTGTTAAATGAGTACAAAACTTAAGTTTTGTAACATGAAAAAATTGGAACATTTTGCAATAAATGTGAATATTTTTAACAACACTGCTGAACACTGTACACTTATAAATTGTTAAGATGGTAAATTTTATGTTACGTATTTTTCCACAATAAAAAATAAAGCACTTGTAGAGAGGAAGGAGACAGTGTCAACAGCACAGAGCAGAGGCTATGACATGGAAGATCAGATTGAAAAGCTAGGGATTTTTGACTTGTTAAGACCTCATAAAAACGTCATGCAGATTTAAAGGATTTCTTGCTCCTCAGGTGAGGTGAAAAGATGAAGAGCATAGAAAATCTTGCCCTCTGCAACTAGTTGGATTGAAAGACTAATTTAAAAATGTTTTCTCTGACTTTTAAGAAAGGACAAATGCTAAATATCTCTTACACACATTCTTTTCTTCCGCTTTCAATTTTATTGAGAGATAGCAACTTGAAATTAGCAAAAGGTAACAATACAGCAACTTACGATTTGACTCTGCTTTATAGTAGTTGAGCAAGTTCACTTACGTTGTTTGATACAGTGTTATCAGTCCCACTTGAAAGATAAGCCTTGAGGGTCCAGAGATTTAGGAAAGATAAGTGGTAAGAATTAATAGTGGAGGAACTAAGTAATTGTCTATTCCCGTCAGAGTCTAAAATTTGTGTACTTGATATGACAGCACCATATTTTTTTTCTATAACTTTCATTAGAACCAATCTTCTCTATGCATCTATTCATTCTCTGGAAACGCAGAGAATAAAAGATGCCAATTCATGAGAAGCAGCTATCTATAAACTCAGTTAAACCATCTCCTTTCTAAACTGTCCCCTTAGAGTTCATTCTTTACTGCTTTCCTCGGCATTGCTATCATCAAAGACTTCATAAATGGCCATGCTGCAGCAGACAGAGGGCTGCCCTGGATTTACGAGAAGACCTAGATTCATTAACTGGCTAGGCACTTGCCAAGAACATTAGCATGGACAAGACACAATCACTGCAATTGAGATTCCTCATCTGTAAAACGACTTCATGTACCTCCTCAGCTTGTTGCAACACTTAAATGAAGTAACATATGTGCTTGCACTCAAACAATAAAACACTAGACTAATGTAGGTTATAATTGTTGTACTAGGTTCCCGTAAATCTGAGAGGAAGCATCTTAACAAAGAGTCAGGGATTTCAAAGTACACTGTGTTTAAAAATCCTAAAAATAGAGTTTTTCAATGCAGCATTTCTTGAAATAAAACATTCCAAGATTAAAATATGAAGATATTCCTTTAGCAAATAACAGGAAATGTGAGAGCTCTTCTGCTCCAGATTATTCAGTGTCCTGGGTGTTAAATTCTTTTTTTTCAACTTTTATTTTAAGTTCTGGGGTACATGTGCAGGATGTGCAGGTTTGTTAAATAGGTAAACGTGTACCTGAGTGTTTGCTGCACAGTTCAACCCGTTACCTAGGTATTAAGCCTAGTGTCCATTAGCTGTTCTTCCTGATGTTCTTCCTGATGTTCTTCCTCCCACTACCCCTCCAACAGCCCCCAGTGTGTGTTGTTCCCCACATGTGTCCATGTGTTCTCATTGTTCAGCTCCCACTTATAAGTGAGAACATGCGGTGTTTGGTTTTCTGTTCCTGTGTTAGTTTGCTGAGGATAATGGCTTTCAGCTCCATCCATGTCTCTGCAAAGGACATGATCTCGATCCTTTTTATGGCTGCATAGTATTCCACAGTGAATATGTACCACATTTTCTTTATCCAGTCTATCACTGATGGGCATTTGGGTTGATACCATGTCTTTGCTATTGTGAATAGTGCTGCAATGAACATATGCATTCATGTATCTTTATAATAGAATGGTTTATATTCCTTTGGGTAGATAGTAAAGGAATTACCAGGTCAAATGGTATTTCTACTTCTAAATTTTTGAGAAATCACCACACTGTCTTCCACAATGGTTGAACTAACTTACATTCCCACCGACAGTGTAAAAATGTTTCTATTTTTCTGCAGCCTCACCAGTACCTCTTGTTTCTTGACTTTTTAATAATAGCCATTCTGACTGGTGTGAGATGGTATCTCATTGTAGTTTTGATTTTCATTTCTCTAATGATCAGTGGTGCTGAGCTTTTTTCCATATGCTTGTTGGTTGCATGTATGTCTTCTTTTGAGAAGTGTCTGTTCATGTCCTCTGCCTGCTTTTTAATGAGGTTGTTTGTGTTTTTCTTGTATATTAGTACATTAGTTAAGTTCATTATAGACTCTGGATATTAGACCTTTGTCAGATGGATAGATTGCAAAAATATTCTCCCATTCTGTAGGTAGTCTGTTCACTCTGATGACCATTTCTTTTCCTGTGCAGAAGCTTTTTAGTTTAATTAGATCCCATTTGTCAATTTTGGCTTTTGTTGCAATTGCTCTTGGCGTTTTCATCATGAAACTTTTCCCCTGCCTGTGTCCTGAATGGTATTGCTTAAATTTTCTTCTAGTGTTTTTATAGTTGGGGTTTTACATTTAAATCTCTAATTCGTCTTGAGTTAATTTTTGTGTAAGGTGTAAGGAAGTGGTCCAGTTTCCATTTTCTGCATAGGGCTAGCCAGTTCCCCCAAGTACCATTTATTAAATAGAATCTTTTCCCCATTGCTTGTTTTAGTCATGTTTTTCAAAGATCAGATGGTTGTGGGTATGTGGTCTTATTTCTTAGCTCTTTTATCTGTTCCATTGGTCTATGTTTCTGTTTTTGTACCAGTAGCATGCTATTTTTGTTACTGTACCCCTGTAGTATAGTTTGAAGTTGGAGAACATGATGCCTCCAGCTTTGTTCTTTTTGCTTAGGATTGTCTTGGCTATACAGGCTCTTTTTTGGTTTCATATGAACTTTAAAATAGTTTTTTTCTAATTCTGTGAAGAATGTCAATGAGAATTTAATGGGAATAGCATTGAATCTATAAATTACCTTGGGCAGGATGGCGATTTTCATGATATTCATTCTTCCTATCCATGGGGATGGAATGTTTTTCCATTTGTGTCCTCTCCGATTTTCTTCAGCAGTGATTTGTAGTTCTCCTTTAAAAGATCCTTCACTTCCCTTGTTAGCTGTATTCCTAGGTATTTTATTTTCTTTGTAGAAATTGTGAACAGGAGTTCATTCATGATTTGGCTCTCTGCATGCCTGTTGTTGGTGTATAGGAATGCTAGCAACTTTTGCACATTGATTCTTTATCCTGAGACTGCTGGAATTGCTCATCAGCTTAAGAAGCTTTCAGACTGAGATGATGGGGTTTTCTAGAAACAGGATCATGTCATCTGCGAACAAACATAATTTAACTTCCTCTCTTCCTATTTGATTACGCTTTATTTCTTTTGCCTGATTGCCTTGGCCAGAACTTCCAATACTATGTTGACTAGGAGTGGTGAGAATGGCCATCCTTGTCTTGTGCTTGTTTTCAAGGGGAATGCTTTCCAGCTTTTGCCCACTGGGTATGATTTTGACTGTGGATTTGTCATGTATGGCTCTTATTATTTTGAGGTATGTTCCTTCAATCTAGATGTTAAATTCTTATAGAGAAATATTTCTCTGCTTTTTTAATCACAAGAAATTATAAGCTAAAGTTATAGAATTTCACAGTTGGGTCTATACATATTTCATTGTCTATAACAATTAAATAATAAAAATCCTGAGGTTGAGAGATTTGGTATTACTTAATGCTAGATCACAGGCCAATTTGGATTCTAATTATTTCTGTAGGTGATTTTGATCAAGCTCTTAAATGTTTAAACTTCATTTTTTTAATCTGTTGAAGTATGGAAGATTCGTTCCTGTTTCAGTTTGAATTCTTCAAAAACAGTGGATGCAGTGGACATGAATTTGGATGCAGTTAGTTTAAGACAGAGATAATCACAGCAAGCAAAGAGAAGAATATAATGAAACAGTGCAGGAAGAAAAGGCAACAGAAGTTGCATCCCTGAGCTAGTTTCTGTGGTAGACAACTAAAGCCTAATCCCTCTGAGGATTGTCCAAGGACCCACATAGAATGCATCTTAAAATGATCCTTCTAAGGAAAGGAAAGCTCAAGTATCTATCTACAGATTCCTGTCTCCCATTGGTTGAGAATTGCTCCCAATCTGCATCTGTACGCAGGCTGAGCGACTTTCCAAGGCTTCGGAGACAGTCTGAAAGGCAGGAAAACAGAGAGATACCACAGCACGTTTGTCTCAGGAGGGGCTGGCAACATGCACTTAAAACAGATGTACCTATTCAATGTGGTGTAGGCACAAAAAATGTTGGTTGCTATGAAGATTAAGTAAATTAATATATGGATGTATTTAGAATGGTGGTGCTTAGCTCATTACATAAAACCCACAACAACTTGGGCTTTTATTAGACTAAGACCTTTGTTGATGGGCATTACTAGCTTTTAGGAACTTTGCTCTGACTACCTGATACTCTTTTATTTTCTATGACTTCTTTTCTGTATTCTATTGCTGAGTATATCTTTCTATGCTTTGCATATATATGCCTCTGTGAACATGATCACTCTTCTCTTCCCATTAGTATATTTTTATTATCTATGTTGTCTTATTTAAATGGCATCTTGTTTGAAACAGATTAAATGCTTCATTCAATTTTGCATAATTGTATAGACCTAAAATGATCTTATGTATAGAAAGATGCTTAGTAAATATTACACATTTTAACATGTTTTTAAAGTGAATGTCTTTCGGTTGCCCTCACCACAGAGTTTTACCAGTATTTAAAACACATGGCCTTATTACTTCAATGAAAATTCAAATTCACAGCTCCCATTAGTATTGCAGAGAAATTCTGGCCTAGTTTCCCTGGATATTAATGGAAGTTCAGATCTCTTTTAATGAGCTTAATAGGGAAGAATTTTGGTATTCAAATAAACTACTTCCCCTCGCTTAGCCTAGGGCCAAAGAGAAAACAGTTACTATTATAAACTGGTCAGATAACTTCAAAGAGACTTAACTGCCAGAAAAGCCATTAAAGACTATATAAACAACAAATGCACAGTCATTTTTGGTGCAATTTGCAACATGAAATTTAACTTTTGGACATACTTGTCTCGGTTTCCTCCTACCTTACTGATAATCTATCGAATGCACTTTTTTATGTCCTTGTTATCCCATTGGTTTTTAAATTTTGGACATCAAGACTCAGCTTTCTCTCCTCGACTTCAGGTGCATGCAACTAAATATGTTCCTAATAGCTCCACTTTTATGGTATAGTAGATTGTAAAAAAAAAAAAAATAGTTAAAAAAAAGGTACTAAATCCTTCTGCTTTTGCATCCCCCTTTGCTATGCAGCATTTATTTGATGATCCCACCAAGAGAATTAATCTTCTTTGTGACTTGATTTTACCAGTTGCATGCAGTAGAAGGGACATTATGGGAGTTGTAAGCCAAAGGCTCAAAAGACCTTGCAGTTTCTACTCTTTTTCTCTCTTGCTGCTCTGAGACTTCCATGTGAAAAAAGCCTGGGCTATCTTGGTGGGCAAAATCATGAAGAGGAGATGTGATCAATCCATAAGGGGTCTCCTAGGTCAACCAGTCCCCCATTAATCCATCAGTCTATTCTACCCGTGTGAGTGACCCTAGGTGAGGCCAGGTGAGCTACTTAGCTGAGTTCAGCTCAAATTGCTGATACAGAGATTCATGATCAAATAAGCCATTAAGTGGTGTTGTGGTTTGTTACATAGTAATAGATGTTTGATACCAATGTTGAATAAACATCACTAATTTAGCAAATACAACAAGGAACCCTTGTTTTAACTCCCTAAATGTAGTGCTTCACAGTTTCTCCTTTATCAGTAATTGGATATTTGAATCATTTTATTTCTCAAGCCAGTAACCTTTCAGTCATCTTTTCAAACTTTCTTTTTTTCTCTCACGTCCAAACCATCAATAAATCCTGCCAACTATTTTTTTGTTTTTTGAGACAGAGTCTTGCTCTGTCACCCAGCCTGGAGTGCAGTGGCACGATCTCGGTTCACTGCAACCTCTGCCTCCCAGATTGAAGCAATTCTCCTGCCTCAGCCTCCTGAGTAGTTGGGATTACAGGTGCATGCCACCACACTCAGCTAATTTTTTTGTATTTTTAGTAGAGACGGGGTTTCACCATGTTAGCCAGGATGGTCTTGATCTCCTGACTTTGTGATCTGCCTGCCTCAGCTTCCCAAAGTTCTAGGATTACAGGTGTGAGCCACTGTGCCCTGCCCAACTCTTTTTTTAATGTAAAAAGCTGAACCACTTCTCGCTCTTCTCCATTGCTTATATCCTGGTTTGAGGCATTATCATCTTTCACTTGGATTATTGTAATTAAATCCCATGTTGTTTTCCTGCTTCTGCCTTGATCCTTTGCAGTCTATTTTCCTCATAGCAATAAGAATGACCTTTTAAATAATAAATTATGCCATGTTATTTCTCTGATAAAAAATCATTCAGTGTAACAGTTTTGTGGTTCCTCTAAAGTTAAACATGCAATTACTTTATGACCCAGCAACTTCACTTCTACATATATATCCAAAGTAATTGAAAATAGATATTCCAACAAAAACTATGGATGAATGTTCATGGTAGAAATAGTCGCAATAATTATTTCTCAAGAAATAAGTCAAAAACAAGAAAAGGTATAATATCTGCAGTCTAAGCAAGAGTAGGAGGGCTCTTACTTAGGTATATACCTGGAAAAATGCTGAAAATTGCTTCTGGTTGGAATGAAGAATCCTATCTAATGTATAAGCAGTTATAATCCAAGCCTACCTCAGGTTGTAGACTTGTATTAGTCATTTCATATGCAACGTTCTTCTATGTTTTTCTTCCTCTATCTTTTGCCTGCTGTGCTGATAAAGACACTATATAAATTTCCCAAGATATTTTTATGTTTCTTTGGACAAAATCTGCTTCTTCCATACTTTGGTATGTATGTCAAAGGTAAGTCAGTAAGTCATCTGTAGACAGGTAGTCACCTAGCTCCAAGCTCAGGGAGAATGATGGTGCAGGTACCGACAAGGCATGAGATTTATAAGAAATGGACTCTAGGATTTTCAGGAATCCTCCTTCTATCTAGAAACGTCCCTCTACCTTTAAGACAATTTAATTTGTTTGACTAAATATCTAGAATTTCAAGCTCAAATTTAAAATAACTAATGTCATTTACATGTGCCCAGCTTCTCCTTGAATTTTTAAAATCTCTAAACAAAATATTTCAACTCTTGAAGTAGCTCTTGTGTATGGTGGAGCTTATATAACATTCTATATATCAACAGAACTTTGCTTCAATCCAAGGCCTGAAGGTGATCTGAATGCTGATCAACACACCGCCTATGAGCATTTCATACAGAAAGAAGAGCAGCTAATATACCTATTGATTTGCAACCACTTATTTTATATATGCATGTGCAGGTCAATTCTTCATTGAAAAGTACACACTGCCTTAATTTGACAATTTTTCTCTTGCTTTTAAATTACTTCAAAAGAAAGAGAAAAGAAATCTTTATCAAGCTCTTAAACATCTGTGCTGTATGTACAACAGGCAGATTTTTTTATGGATTTAGCTAATTATTGGCTCCTAGAATATACAAAAAACAACAAATAAATTGTTGGAACAAAGGAGCAAGATACTTTTTCACATAACAATAAGCATCCAATAAATATTTAAATAAATAAAAAATGTAAAGCTGACTTTTGCCATAACAACTAGGCATTCAAAAAACATTAGATATAACTAACGCTAAATGACGAGTTAATGGATGCAGGAAATCAACATGGCACATGTATACATATGTAACAAACCTGCACATTGTGCACATGTACCCTAAAACCTAAAGCATAATAATAATAATAATAATAAAAAGAGAAAAACAAAAACAAAAACCAAAAACATTAGATGAATGAATAAATGCAAGAATTAATGGAGTATTAAGTTAGTATATTGCTTTTGATCTGAGATAGTTCTCCTGACTTCCTTATTTTCATACATAATAACTATCTCTGTGGCAAAACTTACACTCAGAAGCCAGTAGCAAGTATCTCCATATCCATCAATTCACTAATTTAGCCATTCATTTATTCAATTATATTTTTGTTCAACTAATTTAATTGTTGAAAAATGATGTGCTGAGCACTGATGGTCCCAAACACTATTTTGAATGCTGGGAATCAAGGAGCATGAAACTAACAATGGTGGTGCAGCATGTCAGCTAATTAAATGAGGGAAAGTATAAACTGTATGAAATCTCACAGCAGGGACATCTAATCATCACTTGGGGAATCAGGTCGGCCTGTCAGCATCAAGTAACATTTTTAACTTCCATTTGCAAAGTGAGTAGGAGTTAGACAGGTGAGTAAAAGTGTTGGATGGGAAAGGATGTTTCAGACAGAAGAACAGAAAGAATATCACATATTTCGTCACATTGGGTTATTAAAAGGAATTCACTATGGATATAGCACAAAACTCCATGTGGGCTCAATGTTTAAACTAGACCTCGTTGGGAGCAAACCAGGGGCTTTATAAACCTTATTAAATCTGGTCTTTATACAGAAGTCTTGGCATTCTAGAAAGAAGAACATCAATGGCTCGCAGTTAGGATTTAAGTCTGTTCGTTATTATTGCTTTCATGGAATATCTGATTTCTTAAGTGCTAGGCCCTCTCTGCCTGCATAAGACTTCCTAAACAGGTTGGTCCCCATTAGTTTCCCTGATCTTCTATGTGGGCTAAATGTAACCTGCTTGAAAATCCATAATCCTCCCGTATCTATCTGGAAACCTAATTCATTACCAAATATTCAGGCTTTTCTGAGATGAGTGAGGTGTGCAGCTTGCAGAGGTTTCAAAAGAAAGTGTATGAGGTAAGAGCCATGTTTTAGTCAATATACTCTCAAGGGAAGGAGTTAAGTATCTATGAGAATTTTCTAGTTAAAAAGTAGAATCTTCAAGGGCATAGAAAAGTATTTGAGAATTGGAGGCAGCATTAATGGCTTTGGGTGGGGCAGGACATTTAGAGTCGTTTGAGTTGATTGTGCAGTGGGGGATGAAATGCTTGGGAGTTTATACCTTGGGCAGTGAATGATGGACAGAGGGATAGACATTTTGTGGTCGATGAGACTCAAATATCCCTTGAAGGGCAATTCACAGTCTGAGACTCCACTCACTCATACTGTAAGAGCTCACTGGAAAAACCCAAAAACTTCTTCACCCAGAAGAACTAGTTTATAATTGCATCTTGAAAAGAAGCCATGTGAAAAAGGTGATATCTTCACCTTTTTTATGGTGATATGTGGGCTTGCCAATGACTACACCGTGTAGTCCAAAATTTCCTTAGCATGGTTTCAAAATGTCTTCAGAAACCCTTCCCAAGTTAGCTCATTTCAGTTTTTATCTGCAAAATATGGTCCATTGAGACAAAACCATTGCATATATTCACAGCAGTAATCAATTTCCCTGCCCTAGACTATTGCACTGGTGGGCTCATCATTCTGATTTGTATTTTGTAGACTACTTTAAAACTCTACCTTCTGTAGGAAACTTTCCCAGTCTACTCTGTGCTTCCACAGAACTTTTGTGTGACATCCTGCTTATGCTTGCATTGTCACCCATATACCTGTTTGTTTCCAGCAACTAATGGTTTCAATTTTAGTTTTAGTTTTCCTGTTTGATCCACAAAGTCCACTTATACAACATAGTCCCAACATAGTCCCAATAATATTCAATGTTATAAGCTATTTCTTACCCTATCTCAATAACTCAATTGTTTCCACATGCAGGAAACTATATTAGAAACCGTGGTAGTAAAACTTACATTACTGAAAGAAAAACCTTGAATTTACTTCACTTTATATAACAGGAAAATTATTAGTAAGCTTTAGTGTTTTGACAAATATCAAGAAAGTCTTGTGATCTGCCTCATAATGTAGTAGGTTCACTGGTTAGAGGCTAAGAATTCCCAGAGTCATTGCCTTTTTGCTTCATGTTTGCATGGCTGGAAGCAGGGCCTGACACATTGTAGGAGCTTAGGACATGCTTGCAGAGTGATTCTCTGAATAATGCATGAATTGACTACTTGGTTAATTAACTTAATATTTTTATTTAGCGGTCTGCTCAGCAAAGCATTGATCTTCTAGGGAACCTACTGACATCTAAGTCTCCATCAACAAATGTTCTGAATAATAAGACATGTGGTCTAAGTCCCCAAAAACTTGAATTAGGAATCTAAAATCCCTCAGGAGGCTGAGGCAGGAAGGTTGTTTGATGCCAGCAGTTCGAGACGAGCCTGGGTAACAGTGGGACCCCATCTCTAAAAATTTTTTTCAAAATTAACCAGGCATGGTGGTCCCTGCCTATAGTTTCAGTTACTTGGCAGGCTGAAGCAGGAGGATCACTTGAGCCCAAGAGTTTGATGCTACAATGAACCATGATTGCACCACTGCACTCCAGCCTGGGCAACAGAGTGAGACCCATCCATCTCAAACATACATACATACATAAATCTGAAATCACAGTTTGCCGAGATGAGATGCATGTGTATTATAGTGTGTATATAAATCTGCCATGTGGGTATCAAAGCAGAAGCTCCTCTATTTCTTTTGCTACATTTCATTCAGAAAAGCATAGTTGTTTAGCACACAACTGCAACTGTCCTGCCCTGGGAGTTCCAGGCAGCATCTGTTTGTATGGAACTGCTACAAATATGTTTGTATGGAAATGCTGCAATAGTATGGTCAAAGGCCATCCTGAGAACTGTGACTGCTAGACCACTACAACAAAGGTATTTCAAGAGAAGAATATGTCTTTATTAATAGCAATCCCTTTGGGCTGTTCCAATTAGATCACAGACTCTGACAAAAACCCATTTCACTTCCTTTTAAGTGAGGACATTGTCAGAGAGTGAAAGGAGCTCCTTAAGTCTTTGTTGTGATCTTTAAGTTGGTCTTGGTATCAAGCAGTAGGTGGGGCAAGAACAAGGGTTTGGGAGCCTATTACCTGAGTCTGTTGTTCAGCCTCACCATCTCCATGCTGGGTGACACTGGAAATGCTACTTAGAGTTTATGTCTTCTTCTTATTTGTGATGCCTAGATAACAATGCCTGCCCCGGAGGGCTGATGTGAATGGCTGTGATAATGGGCGTAGTGTATCTGCCATGGCAAGTGTTGGATGCAGTAGAGCTCTCTCATTAGCACAGAGGAAGTGTTTTGGTTAAATATATTAGAAAAAATATATAATACATCCCCTTTAAAAAGTTGTGACTTTTCCTCAACAACAGAGACTTAAAACACTTGAACTGGAGAGTAAATAATGGCAGCATATGCACCCATCTCACAAGTGAAATAGAAGAGGTTTCAAAAGGCTCACCATGTCACTGTCTCAGGGTAAGTGCAGTCACGTCTTAGCTTTCCTATATAACAGCAAGTTTCATTGTATACACAAGTTATTCCTTTGAAATGTTAAATCATTACTGCTTGTTCTAATCTTTTGCTCCATTTCAAATTTTATGATTCTCACTTTTCTGTTAGTCAGCATTTATTTGCAGTGATCCAACCAAAAGTTTTCACCTGTTGCTCCTTTTCCTAGTCTTGCTACTTTATAATTTGGGTATTTCCTCTAAATTTCCTTGAAAAAGCCGAGAGCCCAGAGGTAAACTAAAATGCTCACGATTGTCTAACTTGTGAATGCCACTTTCTTACTCATTTTTAGAATTTCTTAAGTATAATTCTGCTTTTTCTTTCTCACAGCATAGCTATGACTCTGTAGTTCTTAGGATACAATATTTCTCATTCTGCTTATTGATTAGATGAAGAAAAACATCAACTAGTCTTTCTAGCATTGAGAGAATTTAGTATAAGAGCAAGGAAAAAAATAGTATATCCTTTCATTATTGCTGCTGTCACACTGTTGTTGTTTTATATAATTTCAACTTTTATTTTAGATTCAGGGTTACAGTAATGTGCAGGTTTGCTACATGGGTATATTGTGTGATGCGAGATTTGGGGTATGATTGATCCCATCACCCTGCTAGTGAGCATACTCGTCAATAGCCAATTTATCCGTCCTTGTCCCCATCCCTCCTTCCCCCCCTTGCAGTCCCCAGTGTCTAATATCACCATCTTTATATACATGAGTAGCCAGTGTTCAGCTCCCACTTATAAGTGAGAACATGTGGTATTTGGTTTTCTGTTTCTGCATTAATTCACTTGTAATAATGGCTTCCAGCTGCATCTATTTTGCTGCAAAGGACATGATTTCTTTCTTTTTTATGGTTTTGTAGTATTCCATGGTGTATATATTTCACATTTTCTTTATGCAGCCCACAATTGATGGGCAGCTAGGTTAATTCCATGTCTTTGCTATTATTAATAGTGCTGTGATGAACATATGAGTGCATGTGTCATTTGGTAGAACAATTTATTTTCTCTTGGATATATACCCAGTAACGAGATTGATTGGGTCAAATGGTAGTTCCGTTTTAAGTTCTTTGAGAAATCTCCAAACTGCTTTCCACAGTGGCTGAATTAATTTACATTCCCACCAATAGCATACAAGCATTCCCATTTTGCTGCAGCCTCGCTGACAATTTTGTTGTTGTTGTTGTTTGTTTGTTTTACTTTTTTAGTAATAGCCATTCTGACTGGTGTGAGATAGTATTTCATTGTGGTTTTGATTTGCATTTCTCTAACACTTAGTAATCTTGAGCATTTTTTCATAGGTTTGTTGTCCATTTGTCTGTCTTCTTTTGAAAGTATCTATTTATATTGTTTTCCCACTTCTCAATGGGGTTATTTGGCTTTCACTTGTTGAATCGCTTAAGTTCCTTATAGATTCTGGGTATTAGACTTTTTTTGGATTCATAGTTTGTGAATATTTTCTCCCATTCTGTAGGTTGCCTGTTTACTCTCTTGTCAGTTTATTTTGCTGTACCAAATCTCCTTAGTTTAATTACATCCTACTTGTCAAGTGTTCATTTCATTGCAATTGCTTTTGAGGACTTAGTCATACATTTTTTTTCCCAAAGACAGTGTCCAGAATAGTGTTTCCTAGGTTTTCTTCTAGGATTTTTATAGTTTGAGATCTTACATTGAAATTTTTAATTCATCTTGAGTTAATTTTTGTATATAGTGAAATGTAAGGTTCTAGTTTCATTCTTCTGCATATGTCTAGCCAGCTATTGAGTAGGGAGTCCTTTCCCTATTGCTTATTTTTGTTGATTTTATCAAAGATCAAATAGCTCTAGGTGTGCGGACTTATTTCTGGGTTCTCTGTTCTGTTTCATCGGCTTTTTTTGAGAAGGAGTCTTGCTGTGTCACCCAGGTTGGAGTGCAGTGACGTGATCTTGGCTCACTGCAATCTCTTCCTCCTGGGTTCAAGTGATTGTCCTGCTTCAGCCTCCCGAGTAGCTGGGACTGCAAGTGTGGGCCACCATGCCCAGCTGGTCTTGAGCTCTGACCTCAAGTGATCCACCTGCCTCAGCCTCCCAAAGTGCTGGGATTACAGGCATGAGCCACTGCACCTGGCTGGCCTATCTGTTTTTATACCAGCACTATGCTGTTTTGGTTACTGCAGACTTATAGTATAGTTTGAAAACTGGTAGTGTGATGCCTCCAGCTTTGTTCTTTTCACTTAGAATTTCCTTGGCTATTTGGACTCTTTTTTGTTCCATATGAGTTTAGAATAGTTTCTTCTAATTCTGTGAAATATGACATTGGTAATTTGACAGGAATAGCATTAAATTTATAGATGGCTTTGGGCAGTATGGCCATTTAAACAATATTGATTCTTCCAATCCATAAGCGTGGAATGTTTTTCCACTTGTTTGTGCCATTTAATATTTTTTTCAGCAGTGTTTTGTAGTTCTCCCTGTAGAGACCTTTCAACTCATTGGTTAGATGTATTCCTAGGCATTTTGTGTGTGTGTGTGCCTATTGTAAATGAGATTGCTTTCATTATTTGGCTCTCAGCTTGAATGCTATTGGTGTATATAAATGCTACTGATCTTTTACATTGATTTTGTATTCTGAAATTTGGTGAAGTTGTTTATCAGTTCTAGGAAGTTTTTGGCAGAGCCTTTAGGGTTTTCTAGGTATAGAATCATATCATTAGGGAAGAGGTTGTTTGACATTGTTGAACTTCTATCTCATTTAAACTGCAAGATGCCGCATAAGTTCTCCTTCTGTAAGAACGACTCTTGAATTCTTGAGAACACGTATTCTCCTTCTTTTTATAAATATAATTCTCTACTTAGATACTTACAGTTTTGCTTTTATTATTTTTGTCTCATTGTTGCTTTTGTAAGTTTTCCTGGCTTTAAGTGAATAATAACCACTTAAAATATTGCAAACAATTCATTAAAAGTTTTACTAGTCACAAACAATAAAGCCTTTACACAAAACAGAATTAGTACTGGCCCATACTGAGCCCATTAATCATTTATATAATTTGCTTTATTTTTATCACTCATGATGATCTTTAACCTGATTCCAAGACCATGATTCAACCCCCTTTTTTAATTCACTCTGATTAATTTTGTATGCACAACTGGGTGACTCACCAAGTCAGAAATGATCCTGATGTCCAAGTGTTTGACTTAGATATTTTCTTTTCAATATCTTTCGTGGATTTGTGATGAAAAAACTGTACATTCACTGAGCCTGTTTTATTCTCGTTGAAACCACTCTGCCTATTTCTCATGCTTAATATTTTCCAGGAGTATCAGATGCTACACTTTGCTGATGCTCACCTTCTTGAGCAGAAGTTTCCAATACTTTTCAAGAGCCTGTTATTTCCATTTTTTCTCAATATGCTAACATTCTTTTGTTTTCTAAGAATAAATATGCGTGGATCAGTAAACATGCTGCCTAATCCCCTAAATAATTCAGGGTGATGTGAGTCTTGTAATGACTGCCAAGTAAGGAATTCCCTTGTCTTCACGTTGGCTAGAGCAATATTTGCAACATCTTCATTACTCCCTAATTGTCTATATTTCTTTGCTTCATTTCTCTTGTTAAAGGCAGATTTTAAAAATGAGTTCAATAACTCAAGCGTTGTAGAGTCATCATTAATTTCATGCCCTTCCTCATTCATTAGTGGACCTATTTTCTTGTGGCTTTCTTTTCCCTCTGGGTCTGTCTGTTTTTTTTTTCTTTAATCTTCTCATTTACTTTAACCCTTTAATCATGATCTAGCATGACCGTTGTCATGTCTCCCATGGTAACAAGAATAAAATCTCAACTGATAGTGTATTTGTTTTCTCATTATTCTTAGAATAAATGTTCTTACATTTTTCTTCTAAAAAATTATTTCAGAACAGTCTGCATTATTACAAGCTGAATTTTAAGTTTTCTTATTCACAGGAAATGTATAGCTAACTTTTTAAAAGAATTGTACAAGTGCTCTAAATGTCTTCTATGGGAAAGCAGCATTAATATCTTTTTTTATTTTATTATTATTATACTTTAAGTTTTAGGGTACATGTGCACAACATGCAGGTTTGTCACATATGTATACATGTGCCATGTTGGTGTGCTGCACCCATTAACTCGTCATTTAGCACTAGGTATATCTCCTAATGCTATCCCTCCCCCCTTCCCCTACCCCACAACAGTCCCTGGTGTGTGATGTTCCCCTTCCTGTGTCCATGTGTTCTTATTGTTCAATTCCCACCTATGTGTGAGAACATGCGGTGTTTGGTTTTTTGTCCTTGCGATAGTTTGCTGAGAATGATGGTTTCCAGCTTCATCCATGTCCCTACAAAGGAAATGAACTCATCCTTTTTTATGGCTGCATAGTATTCCATGGTGTATATGTGCCACATTTTCTTAATCCAGTCTATCGTTGTTGGACATTTGGGTTGGTTCCAAGTCTTTGCTATTGTGAATAGTGCCTTTAATATCTTTAAACTAAAAATTTAAAAGGACTGCCCAGATGCTTAAAAACAACTACTATTTGGGTATTGTTTTATTTCATCAAACATTAAATTTCTGCAACTAAGCCCACTGCCCCTGCTGCTGCCCCAGTTCAGACGTAGCCTCATATTATCAGTACATGTTTCTTCAGAATTCAATAAATGCCATGACACCATTTCTTACTCCTCTGTTATATGTGTGGTTTCCCAAACAATAGTTTCTATAATCAATGAATAGTTTTTATAAATATAAATAAATAGTTTTTATATGTTGAATACTGTTTCATTGACTTTCTTTTTTAAAAATTAAAATAATCCACTGACAGGATAAGCTAACTGTTTAGAGTTAAGCAGACAAAAAGACAATTTTTGTTTTAGCCCACTTTATGGTTAGCTTTGTGAACTACACAATAGTTTAATACCTCCAGCACACACACTTGTACACCCACCGGCAGGCACAGCTCTTTGAAGATGTTCATGACCTTCCAAATGTCATCGAAGGACAAACTTGTTCAACTTAGTTCAGTTTAATATTTTGAAAGTTTTTTAGTTATGGCAATCTCTCTATGTGTAACTTCTTGTGGAAATATTGTTTCCTAAAACAAACTATTGGAAAAGATGTTTTAGATTATGGTTATAGAATATGTGTGACTGGCTCATACGATTATCCATAAAATTATTAAAGTCTCACTGAAATAGATTTCTATAATAATGAGTTGAAAAATGCAAAGCTGGCATAGAAATCCCTCTCCTATTTCAGCTCCCCAATTGTTCCTTCTGGAATTGAATAGGAAGTTAGAGATGACAGGCTGGGTGAGTTTGGAGGTTTGAGAAATTTTTCCCCATCTAGAAAATGGGGAAGGTGTACAAAATTATTTGTAAGATTTTTTGGAGCTTTAAGTTTGATGTTTCAGTGACCTAACTCTGTGACTGACAGATTAATGAGAAAGGAAAATCACACTTTCTATATACTTTGTCTTTTAATTATTATTTCAGTGTTCAACTACCTAAAAAACCACTGTAAGTTAAAGGAGATAGGGTAAGCAAAATGAAATAGCAGCCATAACAGGAGAAGAAACTAACATTTATTGAATACCTGCTAGGCACAACACATTCTTCTAAATACAACACATTGTTATTTATTTTATTTTATTTTATTATTATTATACTTTAAGTTTTAGGGTATGTGTGCACAATGTGCAGGTTTGTTACATATGTATACATGTGCCATGTTGGTGTGCTGCACCCATTAACACGTCATTTAGCATTAGGTATATCTCCTAATGCTATCCCCCCTCCTCCCACCCTACAACACATTATTATATCAGTTAAGCTTTACCACACATCCTTCATTTTGGCTGGATGCTAATAATTCCCATATTACAGGTTAACCTCAATCACAAAAAGCCTATGTAAACTGTTCAATATCTTACACACAGAAATGGGGCAATTGGATAGAAACCTAGGTCTGGCTAATTTCAGTTCCATTTCTTTTTCATTTTATTATTCTCGTATTAGCATAGAAACAACTAATTTCAACATGAAGGAAGGGAAGAAAATGAAAGAAAAATGATTTTTTAAATAAAAGATACTAAAGATAATCCACATGTAGGCATCCACTACTGACCCCTCAAGTTAGACAATGTGGAATATTAAAAACCTTTATTTTAGGATATATTAGCAGAAATACAAAATTACCAGTAGAAATATTGAGCTGAACACCTGACATATTCAAACAATCAGAATATAAGAGCATATTTTAATTTCTTACTTCTTATTTTATCAACAAAAATAAATAGATGTTTTAAAATAGGTTTTTAGACTTTTCTACTAGACATTTGGTATCATGAAGAAACTGTTGCTGCTATCTTACAATAATGTGACCACATTGAACTATTTAAAACCCATCTCCAAAACAAATGTGAAGGTAAAGCTTTCACCTTTCATTGTTTGACATTTATGGAATAAGACAACAAAGTTGTAATGAACCACCCTGACTATATCATATAATGCAGGGAGGCATCATTAGTTTATTATAACAAGGAATGGGTAGTCAGGCTTTTCCTGAACTGATAAGGTAAAGTCTAATTAGTCATATACCTGTTTTATTTTCCTCAGTAATGAGCATATGCCAAGGAGCTTATTGCAAAAAGGTAGACATTATAGAAACCAAAATAATAATAATAATAATACATCAAATGCAAAATACAGTTGTTTCAAAATTTCTTCTCTAGGCAGCACATTGATTTGCACACCACAGAGCATAATTAGAAGTGTCCTTAATTCTATAGCTTTTCTGATTTTTGAGGTCTAAAAAACTCTCAACCTATATTGCCTTGTATGTGCCTATTTCTTTTCAGTCATGAATATTCATTAATGTAATGTGAGCTGCTATTAATTTCTGCTAATATCCAGCAAATGCTATGTATGCAATAGGAACTTACTAAATATCCAGTAAGTGGATTTCTCATGAGTTAGTAGGTGGGAAAGTAGGCAGTAGGTATTGCTAGGTTTCAAATTGTCTACATTCTTATAAATGTCTAATATTCTGCCTCCACAAATAAGGAGATATATTATTAAATTCTTCTTCGCCAGCTCTTTTCTTAGGATGAGTCTAATTCCTTCACCTCTTTCTGACAGGATCTAATTTCTATTCTTTTCAACAGTTCCGCTGACCTCTGTACACTGTCTCCCTGTGCTGCAGAGTTTCACTTGGCTGCTGATCTCCCAATCTCCATACATTAAAGATGCATTTATACGTTTTTTTACAGTGCTCTGAACATAATTACAAAAGCTTTGAATCGAGAATCAAAAAGGAGCGGTTTGATCACATAAAAGCTAATTTCTGAAAACCACCACACACAGAGATTCAAAGTCAAAGGGAAGACAAATTTAAAACTCTTCAGGTACAGTCAGGAAAAAAATATTTTCTAAGCAGACCCAAAGAAAACTTTACCATGAGCTGCAATTCAAACCCTAGCCTCATCTACCTCTTGTTTTCTAAGCCCATTGAAGTCCTATTATATGGTCTGCTGAGTTTTTTATTACAAGTAACTAATGCGCCACTTCTATTCAATAACCATCTCCTTTGGTTTCTTTTTGCAATTCAAGTATATGATGAAATACTTAATAGTGAAAAAATTTAAAAAGTAATATGGGGCAATATTGGGGGAAATTAAAAAAAAACAAAAGGTATTTAGCATCAAAAAGGAAACAGAAAGTGCCTTTATTGTTATTCACAAGAATTTTTAATGTAATTCCTGTGGTAATCTTGCCTTTGGAGTACAGATTCAATAATAACAGCAGGGCAGGTAACAGCACTCTGTGTTTGCTTCCTTATGTATAGCTTGATATCCTTTTGAACTCCAAACAGCAAACTTTTCTACTTTTATTACAGAGAAAATAAACTTTGTGTGAAACTCTCTCTCACTCCTTCACCTGAAGACTCATACCAGTCCTTCAATACTAGTTCTGCTATCACTTCTCATAGAAACCTCTCCCTTGCCTTTTGCTAAGGTCAGAGGCACTGCTTCTGTGTCCAACATAGTCCCATTACCAAAACAAGCCAAATAACGTTAGCTTCAATTTCTTCCTTGTCTGTTTCCCCACAGTACTCTGTGACTCTCAAGTACATATACCACATCTCTGGTCCTATCCCCTTAACTCCAGTCTTGCACATAGTAGAAACCAAATACCTAATTTTTGAGGGAAGGTTATGTTCCCAAATCAGACACTGAAAAATATGACACTGGGAATGGTTTGTTGTACATCTATTCCAATGCAATTGTAAAAATTAAAAAGAAGAAGAATAATAAATAGTATTCAGGAGCCACTTTGAAGAAATAAATGTTTAGATTCAAAAATTAAATAAAAAATACTGTCACTGTTATTCTTAAGCTCAAGCACTGGAAGGATGCCATAGAGGGATATCTAAATTACAATTGGATAAGGCAAGCTTCTCCCTCCTTGAATTCCTCTATCTGTGTTTGCAGGTGAGTGGAAGCCTCCTAAAGGCCACCTGAACTAGCTGCGATGTCTTCCAGCCTTTCCTTTGAGCAACAAATACATATAGAATGCACAAGTATTAGGAACTGTGCTTAATGCTATAGTCATGCACCAGTGCATGCCTAGAGTTTTCAGTTTCATGGGTGAGGTAGAATGTGGTATAAACAATTTTAGTGATAATTCAGGACAAAAGTTTGTAGAACATACAGAAAAGGTATAAAGAAAGATTCAATTTCATTTTTTTTTTTTGAGAGAGAGAATCTCGCTCTTTTGCCCAGGCCGAAGTGCAGTGGTGCGAGCTCGGCTCACTGCAAGCTCCGCCTCCCGGGTTCACGCCATTTTCCTGCCTCAGCCTCCCGAGTAGCTGGGACTACAGGTGCCCACCACCACGCCCGGCTAATTTATTGTATTTTTTTTAGTAGAGACGGGGTTTCACCGTGTTAGCCAGGATGGTCTCGATCTCCTGACCTCGTGATCTGCCCGCCTCGGCCTCCCAAAGTGCTGGGATTACAGGCGTGAGCCACCGCGCCCGGCCAGATTCAATTTCAATAAGGCCAAAGAGGGAGATTAAGAAGTTACTCATAGAGAGAAAAATAGTTGAGTTGAATTCTGAAACAGGGTCAGTAACAGAAACATGGAAAACCAAATTCTTAAGAATGTGGCAGAGGTGTGAGCATATTTAAAACCACTTCGTTGTATATAGAAATTTGAAAGAGAAAGTCTAAAAGGATTCTGTTCTCCCGAAAGACCAGATGAGAACAGAATTGACAGCGAGGTTCTTCCCCATTCTCTCTTTTGTCTTATATTGTGGTGAAGAACTTAGTGTCAATGTTTATCTAAATATGGACATAACATTGAATTGTGTGGTGGGTAGAATTTTTTAAGTAGCTCCCCCCAAAATATTTCTAACTAATCCACAAAAACTATAGATATGATACAATATCATTCCTGTGAGTATATTGTAATTATATGATACTCGATAGCAAAGTTAAACTTCAGATAAGATTATCTGGGTAGGATTGATTTAATTGTATCAACCATTAAAATACAGAGCTTTCTGTAGCTGAAGGTAGAAAATGTCACAGAGATTTAACATGTGAGAAGGACTTTACACTTTGTTGCTGGTCTGAAGATAGAGGGGTCATGTGAGAAAGAATATGACTTGCCTAAGGAGTGGAGTGACTCCTCCAACTGTTAGCCAGCAAGAAAACAAGGACATCAGTCCTACAACCACAATAAATTGAATTCAGCCAAGAATCTGGATGTTTATGAAAGTAAAGTCTTAACTAGAGCATTCATATAAGAGCCCAGACTAGTTGAAATCTTGTTATCGGCCCTGTGAAACCCTATGCAGAAAGCCCAGCCCACTCTGCCTGGATTCTCACCCACAGAATTGTTGGCTACCAAATGGGTATTGTTTTTAATCCACTAAGTGTTTGGTAATTTGTTATGAAGTAACAGAAAACGAATACTATTTCTGGCTATCTTAGTTTTTTTCTAACGAGAATTTGAGAACATACTAAGTGTTCAAAAATGTTGTTGATATTAATGACAGAGTTGAAGGAATGTAGATACTACTAGTTGCCAATCCAACATTCAATTCTTCTTTCTTAGAAAAATAATTGTGCATTTGTTTAGCTTGGCAGTGTAGCCATCCAAAAGACATTACCCTGTCCCTCTTACAGCTGAATGACAATGTGACCAAGTTTTCGCCAATTATATTGAAACAAAGTGTTATGTGAATTCTGAGAGTCTTCCTAGAAGTGAAAGAGATGCAGTTTTTTTGTCCTTTTCTACTTCCTGCTGCATGACTGCATAGCTTTCTGTAATGTGATATGATGGCTGAAGCTCTGGGAGCCATTCCGAACTGTAAAGCAATATTGTTATCTATTGATAAATTATAAAACACCCCCAAATTTAGTAGCTTAAAAAATGAAAATTTAATTACACCTCCTAATTATGTAGATTAGACGATTCTTCTGTTCCGTAGAACATCATTCGAAGTGACTCATTAAAATTTAGTTGACAGTAAGGCTGATCTTCAAGAACTGTAACAGCTTATTTTCCTGTCTGGCACTTAGTTGGGAGTGGCTAAAAGCCTGAGCCCAGCAGGGCCTTTCTCTTTCTCTATGTAGCCTCAAGAACCTGTCCAGCTTCTCTCTTCGACAGGCTCGTTGGATTTCTTACATGACAGCTGAGAGCTCTGAAAGAAACGGTTTCAAGAAGGAGAAAGTAGAATTTGACAGTACCTTGAGACATGTGCCTAGAAATTAGCACACTGTCGTTTCTACCATATTTTAGAGGAGAGTACAGAGATCTCATCCCTTGATTTTTTTTTTTTTTTTTTTGAGACAGAGTCTCCCTCTGTTGCCCAGGCTGGAGTACAGTGGCATGATCTTGGCTCACTGCAACCTCCACCTCCGAGGTTCAAATGCTTCTTCTGCCTCAGCCTCCCAAGTAGCTGGGATTACAGGTGCATGCCACCACACCCGGCTAATTTTTGTATTTTTTGTAGAGACAGGGTTTGGCCATGTTGGCCAGGCTGGTCTCAGACTCATGACCTCAGGAGATCCGCCCGCCTCGGCCTCCCAAAATGCTGGAATTATAGGTGTGAGCCACCGCGCCTAGCCAGACCTCATCTCTTAAAGAGAGAAATGTAATGAATTTGTACCATCTTTAATATTCTATAGATGACCTGAAGATGGCAAAGAAAAGAACTGGAAGGAGCCTGGGTCCCTGATGACATACAGCTTGCAAAACATCCCTAAGTTTCTTACATCCAAATGTATTTTGTTACAGAAAAATAAATCTTCAAATGTCTGCCTGCTTTAAGAAGACATAGTTGGATTTATGGTATATGGAGCAGAAGCTGTTTCTGAGAACTTCAGTTAGAATTTTATAGGGATGGAGAGACCTGAATCATGGTGATTTACTTAGTATATGCAAACTTTGAATATCAGGGCTTCCCACAGCCTTCTCTCATAACATATCTAGAGAAAACACTCACTCTATTTTATCTTGGGTTAGTTCCCCTGCAACTTCCTTCTGGTGGACATGAAAATTTATTTTATTTTGGAATTTATATGCTGTATTCATGTTAGATACCCTTAGTGAGAAGGCATCAAGAGTTTTCATATTATTCTAAAAACAAATAAGTTTTCATGGATAGCAAAATAAATGAAAGGAAAAGCAAAGATCTTGAAAGAAGAAAAGAAAGTGGAAATTCTAAAATGTATTCAAATTATAGAAGTGTTTGCATTGGCAACTGGTACTTCCCATATTTCCTTGAAATGTCATGGCTCTTTGTTATATATTTTAAGTTCTCATGATGATGGGCAGAGAAGCTGAAATTAACGCACCAGTAGGAAGGTTTCGCTCATTTTTTTTTTTGCTTTGTTTTACTTATCACTGTTTTACTTGATCACTGCATTTCAAAGTAACATTCTGTCACATTCAGTGTCTTTTGTACATTCATACCCTTACTAATTCATATTCTTATATATCCCCACTCTCATGCACATCAAGACATGTTATGAAATTCTCCCAATCACATCTTCAGACCATTATAAAATATTTTGAATGCATGTACATGAACTCTAATTCTCTTACATAATATCATAACTCTGATTTCTTGTGTTTATTCAATCCTTTTCAAACTTGGTTGATAAAATCATACTCTTGCCTAATGATACCTTCATTTATATTCTCATCTGTTGCACACACACTTTTTGACAAGTTGAGTAAGTTTACTTAAGTTTCTCTATGCCCAATCAATCTCTGTCCTCTCTACACCAGATTAAAATGTCATGTCACATGAGAAGGGAAGAATCAGAGGCAAATGATATCTGATGACAGCAAAGAACTTAGGCTTCAGCCAGACATGGTGTCTCACACCTGTAATCTCAGCACTTTGGGAGACCGAGGCAGGTGGATCACCTGCGGTCAGGAGTTTGAGACCAGCCTGGCCAACGTGGTGAAATCCCATCTCTACCAAAAATATAAAAATTAGCAAGGCCTGGTGGTACGTGCTTGTAATCCCAGCTACTCGGGAGGCTGAGGCAGGAGAATCGCTTGAACCTGGGAGACAGAGGTTGCAGTGAGCCGAGATCGTGCCATTGCACTCCAGCCTGGGCGACAAGAGTGAAACTTCATTTGGAAAAAAAAAAAAAAGAACAAAGAACTTATGCTTCAAGCCCCCTGGCCTGCATGAATCTCATTTAAGGATCCAAAATAATAAAACTATAAATATTTTTACATAGAGAAGCAAATGTGAACCTACAATGGTTAGATCACATAAAAGTAGTAGTTCATTAAGAAAAAGAGATCCCTCTCAAATAGATGTGGAGACCTTTGAATTGCTTAATGATCCCCTTTGATGAAAAGATTTGAAACATGCGAACATACTGAAAAAATAATAGTTTCTTGCTGATTTGATACAAATACTAACATCCGTGCAGATAACATCAAAAAAGTGTATGCCACTAAATAAGGACATTTAAAACACATTGGTTTTGAGTGTGGTCATTTCTAAGCATATTTATTACATTGCATGAGAAAACTTGAAATGACTTGCAATGTTACAATTTATGTATTAAATAAATTTGATAAAGTCTTTTTCACTATATTTCTGAAAACATGACATTATCCAAAATGGGTCCTAAAGTGGAAGAAAATTTTTCTAAATTTTTATGTCTACTACCACAATAAATAATAACAACAGATTTTTAAGGAACTGTGGTAGAGAGAGAGTACTGAATTACTTTTCCATTCTTTCTATAGAACAAAGCACAAAACAATTTCTATATAAAAAGACTAACAAATAATCAAAGAATATACAGCCAAAATATATGGAAAAGCATCATAGAGGTATAGCAGGCAGTTACTCAGTAATGACAGTATTTTGTGCTCACAAAGCTTAT
Source organism: Hylobates moloch (assembly GCF_009828535.3). Taxonomy (NCBI): domain Eukaryota; kingdom Metazoa; phylum Chordata; class Mammalia; order Primates; family Hylobatidae; genus Hylobates; species Hylobates moloch. Next base: position 94,120,882 of record NW_026652283.1, read on the forward strand.
GGTATTTATAACTTTTTTAAATTTTATTATTATTATGCTTTAAGTTTTAGGGTACATGTGCACAACGTGCAGGTTTGTTACATATGTATACATGTGCCATGTTGGTGTGCTGCACCCATTAACTCGTCATTTAGCATTAGGTATATCTCTTAATGCTGTCCCTCCCCCCTACCCCCACCCCACAACAGTCCCCGGTGTGTGATGTTCCCCTTCCTGTGTCCGTGTGTTCTCGTTGTTGAATTCCCACCTATGAGTGAGAACATGCAGTGTTTGGTTTTTGGTCCTTGTGATAGTTTGCTGAGAATGATGGTTTCCAGCTTCATCCATGTCTCTACAAAGGACATTAACTCATCCTTTTTTATGGCAGCATAGTATTCCATGGTGTATATGTGCCACATTTTCTTAATCCAGTCTATCGTTGTTGGACATTTGGGTGGGTTCCAAGTCTTTGCTATTGTGAGTAGTGCCACAATAAACATACGTGTGCATGTGTCATTATAGCAGCATGATTTATAATCCTTTGGGTATATACCCAGTAATGGGATGGCTGGGTCAAATGGTATTTCTAGTTCTAGATCCCTGACGAACCGCCACACTGACTTCCACAATGGTTGAACTAGTTTACAGCCCCACCAACAGTGTGAAAGTGTTCCTATTTCTCCACATCCTCTCCAGCACCTGTTGTTTCCTGACTTTTTAATGATGGCCATTCTAACTGGTATGAGATGGTATCTCATTGTGGTTTTGATTTGCATTTCTCTGATGGCCAGTGATGATGAACATTTTTTCATGTGTTTTTTGGCTGTGTAAATGTCTTCTTTTGAGAAGTGTCTGTTCATATGCTTCGCCCACTTTTTGATGGGGTTGTTTGTTTTTTTCTTGTAAATTTGTTTGAGTTCATTGTAGATTCTGGATATTAGCCCTTTATCAGATGAGTAGGTTGCAAAAGTTTTCTCCCATTCTGTAGGTTGTCTGTTCACTCTGATGGTAGTTTCTTTTGCTGTGCAGAAGCTCTTTAGTTTAATTAGATCCCATTTGTCAATTTTGGCTTTTGTTGCCATTGCTTTTGGTGTTTTAGACATGAAGTCCTTGCCCATGCCTATGTTTTTTGTTTTTGTTTTTTTGTTTTTTTTGTTTTGTTTTGTTTTGTTTTTTTTTGAGATGGAGTCTCGCTCTGTCACCCAGGCTGGAGTGCAGTGGCGCAATCTCGGCTCACTGCAAGCTCCACCTCCCGAGTTCACGCCATTCTCCTGCCTCAGCCTCTCCGAGTAGCTGGGACTACAGGCGCCCGCCACCACGCCCGGCTAATTTTTTGTATTTTTAGTAGAGACGGGGTTTCACCGTGGTCTCGATCTCCTGACTTCGGGATCCACCCGCCTCGGCCTCCCAAAGTGCTGGGATTACAAGCGTGAGCCACCGCGCCCGGCCGCCCATGCCTATGTCCTGAATGGTATTGCTTAGGTTTTCTTCTAGAGTTTTTTATGGTTTTGGGTCTAACATGTAAGTCTTTAATCCATCTTGAATTAATTTTTGTATCAGGTGTAAGGAAGGGATCCAGTTTCAGCTTTCTACATATGGCTAACCAGTTTTCCCAGCACCATTTATTAAATAGGGAATCCTTTCCCCATGGCTTGTTTTTGTCAGGTTTGTCAAACATCAGATATTTGTAGATATGGGTCATTATTTCTGAGAGCTCTGTTCTGTTCCATTAGTCTATATCTGTGTTTGGTAGCAGTACCATGCTGTTTTGGTTACTGTAGCCTTGTAGTATAGTTTGAAGTCAGGTAGCATGATGCCTCCAGCTTTGTTCTTTTGGTTTAGGATTGACTGGGAAATGTGGGCTCTTTTTTGGTGCCATATGAACTTTAAAGTAGTTTTTTCCGATTATGTGAACAAAGTCATTGGTAGCTTGATGGTGATGACATTGAATCTATAAATTACCTTGGGCAGTATGGCCATTTTCATGATATTGATTCCTCCTACTCATGAGCATGGAATGTTCTTCCATTTGTTTGTATCCTCTTTTATTTCATTGAGCAGTGGTTTGTAGTTCTCCTTGAAGAGGTCCTTCACATCCCTTGTAAGTTGGATTCCTAGGTATTTTATTCTCTTTGAAGCAATTGTGAATGGGAGTTCACTCATGATTTGGCTCTCTGTTTGTCTGTTATTGGTGTATAAGAATGCTTGTGATTTTTGCACATTGATTTTGTATCCTGAGACTTTGCTGAATTTGCTGATCAGCTTAAGGAGATTTGGGGCTGAGATGATGGGGTTTTCTAAATATACAATCATGTCATCTTCAGACAAGGACAATTTGACTTCCTCTTTTCCTAATTGAATACCCTTTATTTCCTTCTCCTGCCTGATTGCCCTGGCCAGAACTTCCAACACTATGTTGAATAGGAGTGGTGAGAGAGAGCATCCCTGTCTTGTGCCAGTTTTCAAAGGGAATGCTTCCAGTTTTTGCCCATTCAGTATGATATTGGCTGTGGGTTTGTCATAAATACCTCTTATTATTTTGAGATATGTCCCATCAATACCTAATTTATTGAGAGTTTTTAGCATGAAGTGTTGTTGAATTTTGTCAAAGGCCTTTTCTGCATCTATTGAGATAATCATGTCGCTTTTGTCATTGGTTCTGTTTATATGCTGGATTACATTTATTGATTTGTGTATGTTGAACCAGTCTTGTATCCCAGGGATGAAGCCCACTTGATCATGGTGGATAAGCTTTTTGATGTGTTGCTGGATTCGGTTTGCCAGTATTTTATTGAGGATTTTTGCATCAATGTTCATCAAGGATGTTGGTGTAAAATTCTCTTTTTTTGTTATGTCTCTGCCAGGCTTTGGTATCATGATGATGCTGCCCTCATAAAATGAGTTAGGGAGGATTTCCTCTTTTTCTATTGATTGGAATAGTTTCAGAAGGAATGGTACCAGCTCCTCCTTGTACCTCTGGTAGAATTCGGCTGTGAATCCGTCTAGTCCTGGACTTTTTTTGGTTGGTAAGCTGTTAATTATTTCTTGAATTTCAGAGCCTGTTATTGGTCTATTCAGAGATTCAACTTCTTCCTGGTTTAGTCTTGGGTGGGTGTATGTGTCAAGGAATTTATCCATTTCTTCTAGATTTTCTAGTTTATTTGTGTAGAGGTGTTTATAGTATTCTCTGTTGGTAGTTTGTATTTCTGTGGGATCGGTGGTGATATCCCCTTTGTCATTTTTAATTGTGTCTATTTGATTCTTCTCTCTTTTCTTCTTTATTAGTCTTGCTAGTGGTCTATCAATTTTGTTGATCTTTCAAAAAAAACAGCTCCTGGATTCATTGATTTTTTGAAGGATTTTTTGTATCTCTATTTCCTTCAGTTCTGCTCTGATTTTTGTTATTTCTTGCCTTCTGCTAGCTTTTGAATGTGTTTGCTCTTGCTTCTCTAGTTCTTTTAATTGTGATGTTAGGGTGTCAATTTTAGATCTTTCCTGCTTTCTTTTGCGGGCATTTAGTGTTATAAATTTCCCTCTACACACTACTTTAAATGTGTCCCACAGATTCTGGTATGTTGTGTCTTTATTCTCGTTGGTTTCAAAGAACATCTTTATTTCTGCCTTCATTTGGTTATGTACCCAGTAGTCATTCAGGATCAGGTTGTTCAGTTTCCATGTAGTTGAGCAGTTTTGAGTGAGTTTCTTAATCCTGAGTTCTACTATGATTGCACTGTGGTCTGAGAGACAGTTTGTTATAATTTCTGTTCTTTCACATTTGCTGAGGAGTGCTTTACTTCCAACTATGTGGTCAATTTTGGAATAGGTGTGGTGTGGTGCTGAAAAGAATGTATATTCTGTTGATTTGAGGTGGAGAGTTCTGTATATGTCTATTAGGTCTGCTTGGTGCAGAGCTGAGTTCAATTCCTGGATATCCTTGTTAACTTTCTGTCTCGTTGTTCTGTCTAATGTTGACAGTGGGGTGTTAAAATCTCCCATTATTATTGTGTGGGAGTCTAAGTCTCTTTGTAGGTCACTAAGGACTTGCTTTATGAATCTAGGTGCTCTTGTATTGGGTGCACATATATTTAGGATAGTTAGCTCTTCTTGTTGAATTGATCCCTTTACCATTATGTAATGACCTTCTTTGTCTCTTTTGATCTTTGTTGGTTTAAAGTCTGTTTTATCTGAGACTAGGATTGCAACCCCTGCCTTTTTTTGTTTTCCATTTGCTTGGTAGATCTTCCTCCATCCCTTTATTTTGAGCCTATGTGTGTCTCTGCAGGTGAGACGGGTCTCCTGAATACAGCACACTGATGGGTCTTGACTCTTTATCTAATTTGCCAGTCTGTGTCTTTTAATTGGAGCATTTAGCCCATTTACATTTAAGGTTAATATTGTTATGTGTGAATTTGATCCTGTCATTATGATGTTAGCTGGTTATTTTGCTCATTAGTTGATGCAGTTTCTTCCTAGCCTTGATGGTCTTTACAATTTGGCATGTTTTTGCAGTGGCTGGTACCGGTTGTTCCTTTCCATGTTTAATGCTTCCTTCAGGAGCTCTTTTAGGGCAGGCCTGGTGGTGACAAAATCTCTCAACATTTGCTTGTCTGTAAAGGATTTTATTTCTCCTTCACTTATGAAGCTTAGTTTAGCTGGATATGAAATGCTGGGTTGAAAATTCTTTTATTTAAGAATGTTGAATATTGGCCCCACTCTCTTCTGGCTTGTAGAGTTTCTGCTGAGAGATCAACTGTTAGTCTGATGGGCTTCCCTTTGTGGGTTACCCGACCTTTCTCTCTGGCTGCCCTTAACATTTTTTCCTTCATTTCAACTTTGGTGAATCTGACAATTATGTGTCTTGGAGTTGCTCTTCTCGAGGAGTATCTTTGTGGTGTTCTCTGTATTTCCTGAATTTGAATGTTGGCCTGCCTTGCTAGATTGGGGAAGTTCTCCTGGATAATATCCTGCAGAGTGTTTTCCAACTTGGTTCCATTCTCCCCATCACTTTCAGGTACACCAGTCAGACGTAGATTTGGTCTTTTCACATAGTCCCATATTTCTTGGAGGCTTTGTTTATTTCATTTTATTCTTTTTTCTCTAAACTTCTCTTCTTGCTTCATTTCATTCATTTGATCTTCCATCACTGATAACCTTTCTTCCAGTTGATCGCATCGGCTACTGAGGCTTGTGCATTCATCACGTAGTTCTCGTGCCGTGGTTTTCAGCTCCATCAGGTCCTTTGAGTACTTTTCTGCATTGGTTATTCTAATTAGCCGTTTGTCTAATTTTTTTTCAAGGTTTTTAACTTCTTTGCCATTGGTTCTAACTTCCTCCTTTAGCTCAGAGTAGTTTGATCTTCTGAAGCCTTCTTCTCTCAACTCATCAAAGTCATTCTCCATCCAGCTTTGTTCCGTTGCTGGTGAGGAGCTGCATTCTTTTGGAGGAGGAGAGGTGCTCAGACTTTTAGAGTTTCCAGTGTTTCTGCTCTGTTTTCTCCCCATCTTTGTGGTTTTATCTACAGTTGGTCTTTGATGATGGTGATGTACAGTTGGGTTTTTGGTGTAGATGTCCTTTCTGTTTGTTAGTTTTCCTTCTAATGGTCAGGACCCTCAGCTTCAGGTCTGTTGGAGTTTGCTGGAGGTCCACTCCAGACCCTGTTTGCCTGGGTATCAGCAGCAGTGGCTGCAGAACAGCAGATATTGGTGAACCACAAATGCTGCTGCCTGATCTTTCCTCTGGAAGTTTTGTCTCAGAGGAGTACCCAGCTGTGTGAGGTGTCAGTCCGCCCCTACTGGGGGTTGCCTCCCAGTTAGGCTACTCAGGGATCAGGGACCCACTTGAGGAGGCAGTCTGCCCATTCTCAGATCTCAAGCTGCGTGCTGGGAAAACCACTACTCTCTTCAAAGCTGTCACACAGGGACATTTGAGTCTGCAGTGGTTACTGCTGCCTTTTTTTGGTCTGTGCCCTGCCCCCAGAGGTGGAGCCTACAGAGGCAGGCAGGCCTCCTTGAGCTGTGGTGGGGCCACCCAGTTCGAGCTTCCCAGCCGCTTTGTTTACCTACTCAAGCCTTGGCAATGGCAGGCGCCCCTCCCCCAGCCTTGCTGCCGCCTTGCAGTTTGATCTCAGACTGCTATGCTAGCAATGAGCGAGGCTCCGTGGGTGTAGGACCCTCCAAGCCAGGTTCAGGATATAATCTCCTGGTGTGCCATTCATTAAGCCTGTTGGAAAAGCGCAGTATTAGGGTGGGAGTGACCTGATTTTCCAGGTGCCGTCTGTCACCCCTTTCTTTGTCTAGGAAAGGGAATTCCCTGACCCCTTGCATTTCCCAGGTGAGGCAATGCCTCACCCTACTTTGGCTCACGCACGGTGCACTGCACCCACTGTCCTGCACCCACTGTCTGGCACTCCCCAGTGAGATGAACCCAGTACCTCAGTTGGAAATGCAGAAATCACCCATCTTCTGTGTCACTCATGCTGGAAGCTGTAGACTGGTGCTGTTCCTATTTGGCCATCTTGGCTCCACCTTTTTTTTTTTTTTTTTTGAGATGGAGTCTCGCTCTATTGCCCAGGCTGGAGTGCAATGGCATGATCTCAGGTCACTGCACCACCATCTCCCAGGTTCAAGCAATTCTCCTGCCTCAGCCTCCCAAGTAGCTGGGATTACAGGCGCCTGCCCCAATGCCTGGCTAATTTTTCGTATTTTTAGTAGAGACAGGGTTTCACCATGTTGGCCAGGCTGACCTTGAACTCCTGACTTCTGGTGATTCACCCGCCTCAGCCTCCAAAAGTGGTGGGATTACAGTCATGAGCCACTGTGCCTGGCCCAACTTTTAAAACATATATTTGGCATGATTTATTTTCTCATTCTAAGTAAAGGATAGTTTATACCAATATTTTATTCATAATTTTGTGTTCTGTTTTCTAAGGAAGCATCCCTGAAATGGGACCAACTAGCACCATCAAAGCTGAATGTACCTCAGAGAGGGGCTGGTATCAGTCACAAAGAGAACAAATGGATGGGAATAAATCTGGAGACTAAGCTTTAGGGCAATCACAAATCTATAAAAAATGAAAGGTTATATATCAAATGAAAGATGAGGCAGACCATGGGTGCAGAGTAAGAAAATAAACAAATATTGGAAAAATGTCTCTGATGAAGGATGATTTTAAGTCAGGCCTTGGAAGAGGTAAACGAAAGGAAGAGGTGGATAATGTTTCCTAAAGTGAATGGTGTGTACCAACCTCTGAAGGTAAATACTGTAAGAATGCAGTCTCAGATGAGGAGCATGAGAAAGGAATTCAGATGTGTGGGAATTTCATGCTTTGGTATTATGTGGAGGAGAGGAAAGGAGATAATATTAATGAGAGAATGATGAAGTTGAGTTCCTAAACATTAAGAAATTTTTAATTTTTTTTCCAATATTTCTTCAAGTTTTGTCACTCATAAAGATCACAAAACTGAGTGATCATGAGAGAAACCAAACATTGCCTATCTTCACTTTTAGACACTTAGAAAGAAACTGCAGTGTTTTTCCTGAAGGTCAGCAGATTTCCAATGACGTCACCTTAATTATTCCCCACTGTACGTATATGAAAAAAACACAAGGGCTGTTTGCTACTTAACCAAATTAAGTTCCACATCACTAGCTTATTAATTCTCTTGGCTCACTGTAAATTCTTTATTTAGAATAAAAATGTCCTACACATTTCTGGTCATCCAAAGTGTTTAGGAATAATCCATTAGCCATCCTGCCACTAGAGTACAAGTTATTGCATTGATTTTCAAATAAGAAAATAAAAAACAGGTTAATAGAAGCCCAAAAGTTTATTATTTCAATACATCTGGAAATTTTCCAAGGAAGGCTGACAAAAATAATTTAGTTCTCTCAAAAATATCTTATTCAAGGGAACTCAGGCTACTCAGCTACACAAATTCTCTTCATTCTCGGTTGTCTCAGTGCCCCCCACCCCCAATTTGATCATGATACCTATAGTAAAATCCAAAATAGTATTGTTGGAAAGATTGCATATACTTATAATAGTATCTTTCATAATAGCTTCCACATCATGCCTCATTAAAGTTTCTTTTTACATTAGTCTGGCATGATAGTGTAATTCCTTGTGAAATGCTATATTAGCAAGGATAAGTAATAATTCAACAGGACACTAACATAACACAAGTTTAAATTGCTAATTCAATGAAGCCTCCATTTCACTGTACATTGCTCAAATCATTGTGATTTTTGCAAAGAAACACTAGAACCTTTTAAAAATAAAAATAAAACATGGAAATAGTTTCTACCTGTTTCCTACTCTTGGCAGAATATATGTCTTGAGAAAAAAAGCAGTACTCTGGCTTTACTATTGTCATCATTTATCAAAGAGGTTGTTCAGAAGTATCCTGAAAAACTTCTAAGAAAACTTATCTGCAGGTACAAACAATGTTAATTCCTCTCTCACTCTTCTTGTCCCTCTGATGTGAGAGTCAATAAATTACCACATCAGCTCTCATATTGTGAAATCCCTCTCAGAGTTGGCCTTGCTTCCTTATCCCAAATTTTACTGTGGTACTTCAGGTTTTATGTCCAGCTGCTAGCGTTTCTTCTCACATTCAATTTTTAGTATATCAGATACTTCTTATGTGGTCTCACCATACTAACCATCACACATGCGCACATGCATGGACATACACACACACACACACACACACACACACACAGACTCCTTAACCCTGTCACTTACCTACTCAAAAAGGATCTCCATTGTTTATAGTCATCATCCGGCTTCCACTATGTAATATGACTGCAGAATATCATATTAGATAGATAAACATATATACATAAACACATATAGATCTTTACACATATATACACATATGTATATAGCTATATATACACAAACATATATGCATATATATATATACATACACACATATTATCTATAGAGTTACAAGAATTTCCAATACAATAACTGTTACTACTTTCTAGTGCATGCTATGTGCCAGTAGTATAGAACAATGTTTAAATTATGCATTTTGAAGTTAAGAGGTTCTGGGTTTATCTTGCTCTGGATCTAAGTAGCTTTACAATATTTGAGAAATATATTTGTTTCACTCAGTGTTCTCAGGTGAAACTCAAGATAGCAAGAGTTTCCTATTTCATAGTAGTCTCTCAGGCGTTAGATAAGGTGATGTTTGTAATATGCTCATCACTGTGACTAGTATATAGAAAATAATGAATGTTGGTCAATGAAGAACTATGATGCCTATTACGTTTGCAAGAATTAAAGTGAAACTGTTAGGTCAAATTGAGTTCACTTTTTAATTCTGTTAATATGCAATGAAAAATTGCCATTTACAGAGGTTGTTCCAATTTACATCCTTGTCATGTATTACCATGTATCAATGAAAGTGTTTCTTCCCCTAAAGTTTTGCCCTTCTGGGTATTATAATTTTAAATATTTGTCATTGAAAAATGGCATATTTTAAACTGGTATTACTTTGATCACTTTTGAAGTTCTAATAAAGTTGGCTATTTTTTCTCATGTTTAAGTGCTATTGATATTTGCCCAGTGGAATCTCTAACATAAAATTTCTTCAATTTTATATTGGTAAATGTAGATTTATTTTATGATTTAAGATTTAAAAGGATTATTGCATGTGAAGATGTTATCCATTGTCTACTATCTGTTTTTCAATTTTTCCAATTTGTGTTTTTGTATCTCACTTTGTGGTATTATTTTTGCCAGAAAGATCATTTTATCATGTGAATCTCAATGTATCTATATATTTTTCTCAATGTATCTATATATTCAAATGTATCTATATATTCTTCTAGAATATAGAAACTGGAATATGTTCTAGTTTCACAACATGCTCAAAAGTATAAGGACTGTGAGATATTGAAGGTTAATTAATTATTCAATAATTTCTGCTTATTCTACATTTCTTTGTTTTAAAATTGGAGTCATCTGTATGATTTTGGTAAAAAATGTCCAGCTGTATAATCTTCCCTCAAAGAGCTAGTTAGTTCCCTGTTTTTTCATTAAAAATTTGATACATTTTTTCCCACAATGATTTAAAGCTCATATTCTATGTTCTGCATAGATTAGGATCTATTATTAGACTCTCTAGTCCAGTTCATTCATCTACTTTAGTTGTGTTTAATACTGTTAACTTTTTGATAGTTACTAAAACTAGACTTCTCCCATTACTCATATTTTATAGGATTTTATATTCTTTTGGATAATCTTTAGTAGTATTTTCCAATTTCCTCCCTCAATATTCCCTCTTCTCCTGTGGGTGTCCTAATTATATATGCGTGTTTGTGATTTTATTTTAGGAAGAACTGACATGTTTAAAATATTTTTGTCCAAAACTATGTTTTAACTTACCCATTCTTCTCTTTTTTGAAATAAATTAAAGCTTCTTTTAGGATGTGTCCTATGTATTTCTTTTTAATACATTTTTCTGGATAATTTATATTTTCGATATTAGGTCAAATGGACTTTATCTGATCATATGTCTAAACTAAGCCATATACAGGAAAGTTTATGTTTTAAACAATCATATTATTAGACTTTGCTACATTAGCATTATTATTTCAAGTAATTTTTCAGTTGATATCTATATACAGTATCATTGTATTCAATTATGTTTTCTGCAAATAATAATTATTCTCAAATGTGATGATATTTACAGCTTGCATTGTATCATTTGTATTATTAAGATTTTCCAGTATGAAAACAAATATTCTGAACTTATTTTCCCAATTCTGTGTGTTTTGCAGTTATTTATGATATTTTTGAGGTTGAAATATTCAATTTTACATTGTCAAATATATCATTTTTTTCCTGTTTGTTTTATGATTAAGGAAGCCTGCCTCTTAAGCTTGATCTAAAAATTGTTTCCAATTGTTCAAACTGTTACATGATTGCCTTAACACAACGTATTTAATAATTCACTCTTAACTTTTTGATTTTCAAAGTCATGCATATATTATCAATACGTCATATATCGATTTCAAATTATTTGCCCAAACACATGTTAAATTTTACTATTATTTTCCAAAAGCTTTTAAGATAAACAAGTTTATTACAATTTGCTGGAATACAAAATATAGACTTCTTTGTGCTTCTGAAATTGTGCACAATTCCTAAAAGATGAAAAGAAGTTAGAATTGTATTGACCACTGCATACACGAGAGTTTGTTTTCTTAAGGATGTAGGTTCATGGAGTAGAAGGCAGGGACACAGAGGTCATTTACAGGATTTCTAATGTGGGTTTCCCTAAAAATATGTTTGCAGGAAAATCAGGAATTCACCTTAAAAACTCACCAAACACACAAAATTAGGTATCATGAACAAAACCAGAAATAACATAGAAAGAATCATACACTAAAATTATGAGAGCACAACAAAGTACATATGTTTACTACTACTGAATGTATACTTAAAATGGTTAAAATGGTAAATGTTATGTTATATATATTTTACCAGAAAAGTATGAGAGAGATTATAAAACAGTCTATAATGACCAAGTTTTTTTAATTAATTAATTTATTTTTATTTTATTTTATTATTATTATACTTTAAGTTTCAGGGTACATGTGCACAATGTGCAGGTTTGTTACATATGTATACATGTGCACCCATTAACTCGTCATTTAGCATTAGGTATATCTCTTAATGCTATCCCTCCCCGCCCCCCGCCCACCCCACAACAGTTACCGGAGTGTGATGTTCCCTTCCTGTGTCCATGTGTTCTCATTGTTCAATTCCCACCTGTGAGTGAGAACATGCGGTGTTTGGTTTTTTGTCCTTGCGATAGTTTGCTGAGAATGATGGTTTCCAGCTGCATCCATGTCCCTGCAAAGGATATGAACTCATCCTTTTTAATGGCTTCATAGTATTCCATGGTGTATGCGTGCCACATTTTCTTAATCCAGTCTATCATTGTTGGACATTTGGGTTGGTTCCAAGTCTTTGCTATTGTGAATAGTGCCACAATAAACATACGTGTGCATGTCTTTATAGCGGTATGATTTATAGTCCTTTGAGTATATACCCAGTAATGGGAGGGCTGGGTCAAATGGTATTTCTAGTTCTAGATCCCTGAGGAATTGCCACATAGACTTCCACAATGGTTGAACTAGTTTGCAGTCCCACCAACAGTGTAAAAGTGTTCCTATTTCTCCACATCCTCTCCAGCACCTGTTGTTTCCTGACTTTTTAATGATGGCCATTCTAACTGCTGTGAGATGGTATCTCATTGTGGTTTTGATTTGCATTTCTCTGATGACCAGTGATGACGAGCATTTTTGCATGTGTTTTTTGGCTGCATAAATGTCTTCTTTTGAGAAGTGTCTGTTCATATCCTTCGCCCACTTTTTGATGGGGTTGTTTGTTTTTTTTCTTGTAAATTTGTTTGAGTTCATTGTAGATTCTGGATATTAGCCCTTTGTCAGATGAGTAGGTTGTGAAAATTTTCTCCCATTTTGTAGGTTGCCTGTTCACTCTGATGGTAGTTTGTTTTGCTGTGCAGAAGCTCTTTAGTTTAATTAGATCCCATTTGTCAATTTTGGCTTTTGTTGCCATTGCTTTTGGTGTTTTAGACATGAAGTCCTTCCGTGCTCATGGGTTGGAAGAATCAATATCATGAAAATGGCCATACTGCCCAAGGTAATTTATAGATTCGATGCCATCCCCATCAAGCTACCAATCACTTTCTTCACAGAATTGGAAAAAACTACTTTAAAGTTCATATGGAACCAAAAAAGAGCCTGCGTCGCCAAGTCAATCCTAAGCCAAAAGAACAAAGCTGGAGGCATCACACTACCTGACTTCAAACTATACTACAAGGCTACAGTAACCAAAACAGCATGGTACTGGTACCAAAACAGAGATATAGATCAATGGAACAGAACAGAGCCCTCAGAAATAATGCCGCATATCTACAACTATCTGATGTTTGACAAACCTGACAAAAACAAGCAATGGGGAAAGGATTCCCTATTTAATAAATGGTTCTGGGAAAACTGGCTAGCCATATGTAGAAATCTGAAACTGGATCCCTTCCTTACATCTTATACAAAAATTAATTCAAGATGAATTAAAGACTTACATGTTAGACCTAAAACCATAAAAACCCTAGAAGAATATCTAGGCATTACCATTCAGGACATAGGCATGGGCAAGGACTTCATGTCTATAATGACCAAGTTTAAATAAACTAGCAACAAACTCAAAAATAAGTGTAGGGATTAGGGACTATAAAAAATTACCTAAATATCTGAAAATGAGCTAGAGATATTATAGAAATAAACCACACAGTAATTGATATTTACACATTTAGAGTATTGTGGATATTTAAAGCTTGGATTATATAAATGAAAGACAAATAGGGAAAAAAGAGAATCTACTTATGGGATATCAGTGTGAAGAGCTCTATAGACCTATTGCTCAGTGAAATAATCATAAGTTATGAAAATAATTTCTAAAGCAACCATTTAAAGTCCCCAGAAATTGTCATAATGGCATACAGCATGCGAAGAGTATTTATTCAAGAAAATCTAGTACATCTTAGTAAGAAGAGCAAAAGTTGGAAGAGCAAAACTGTTTGAAGAGCAAAAGTAAGAAGAGCAAAACTGCTGCTCTCTCCAAACCTAGCTCAGTGTGACAGAAACTTTGCTCCAAATGGGCATGGCCAAGAAGATCATTCTCACTCTAATCGTCTATCTCTGTAATGCACAGATTAAATTTCAGATGAGGCAGTTTAGAGTAGGGGCTCTCTTCCTATACTTACTCCCCATTTACAGGGTTCCATCTCTATTTCAGAAGTGGCAGGCCAGATTATTAACTCCTCAGTCACCTTCTCCTTAGCCCACTTGAGGGGGAGATTCCATGCCCAAAGGGACAAGCTAAGTAAAGTCATACTCGCAGGTCAGGAGTAATGGGATGGAGATTTTCTTCCGGATGAGGCAGGTCATAAGAACAGACATCTCTGAAGTTCTCCCTAAAAGAACTAACTGACGTTATTTAGAACACAGTATGGAAGAATTCAAGACTAAGGGTACTCTTGAAAACAGTAATTTTGGGTGTTAAGTGGAGGCTGGTAACCCCACAAAGCACCAAGCTAAACTATAGCTCAGTTATTTTACCAGAGAAAACCAGGGGGAATGCAGCTTAGATGAGCTCTCTGGGTGTTAGAAGAAACCCCAAAGACTGGCCCCCAAAACTACCCCTACAGAGGGACCTGAATTTAATTGGCTTTAATCATGGAGCAATTTAAGTTCCAGAGCATCATTGAAAAAAATATAGCAATTTACTGGCTATTTCTGGAGTCTAACAGCTGTGTGTGATACCAACAGAGGCAGACAGCTAAATAGAGATATCAAGGAAAGAGATAGCTAAAGACGGTTCTGTTTAAACAACAGTCATCCCAGGGTAACCTTGTACAAGCCCAAAGCTTGAGTGATATTAGAAGCTTCACACTGCAGGGAAAACAGCCTTCACAAAATAGTCCAGCCAGGTCACTAAACAAATAAACAAGCAAACAATAATAACATCAAGCTCCAGAGGAGTGCAGTCGCTCTCTAGAGTTGCCATAATATATTACCTAAAATCCCCCAATTTTTTAACAACAACAAAATAAGGCATATAAAGAAACAGGGATATTTGACCCATGCATGGAAAAAAAATAAAAGTAGGAAACACGAACTGACTGTGAAGACGCCCAGGTGTACAATTCAACAGAAGAAACTTCAAAGCAGCTATTGATCATAAATATATTAAAAGAACTAAAGAAAACTATGTTTAAGGATTAAGAAAAGTCATGATTACAGTGTTTCATTGAATGGGAAACATTAGTGAAGTAACTGAAATTGTTTAAAAATATATAAATTTTAGAGTTAAAAAGTGATACAAGTAAAATTTAAAAATTTGCTAGAGGAGCTAAAGTAGATTTGAAATGGCAAAAAAGGAATCAGTGGATTTAAAGAGAGATCATTAGGCATGATACTGTTAGAAATACATAAAATAAAACTAAAAATAAATTAACAGAGCTCAGAGAAATTCAGGATTCCATGTAGTTTACCAAGAATAAGAGTAGCAGGAGAGGAGAGAGACAAAAAAGCAGAAAAAATATTCAAGAAATAATGGCTGAGAGCTTCCCAAACTAGATGAAAAAAACAACCAACCAATAAAAGAACTGAGAGAAATGCCAAGTAGGTTAGCAACAAAGGGATCTGTATCAGAGCCATCATGGCATCAATGACACAGACAAAGAGAAAATCTTGAAAGCAGTAAGAGCAAATGACTGCTCGTAAAAGGAATCCCAATGAGAATCACAGCTGACTTCTCATAAGAAACAATATTCAAACTACTAAAAGAAAAGAAAAGCAACTGTCAATCAAAAATCTTATATCCAATAAAACTACCTTGCAAAAATGAAGAAAAAAATGCATTATTCCAGTCTACTCATGAGTAAAGCATCAGAAAAACTCCAATAGTGGCATGCTGTGGCAAACCTAATCAGTATACCTGAAAACTGTCAAGGTCATTAAAAACAAGGAAGTTCTGAGATACTGTCACTGTTAGGGGAAAACATAAGGAAACATAAAAGTTATGTAATATGATAGCTTAGGTGGGACCCTGGGACAGAAAAAGAATGTTAGATAAAAACAAAGGAAATCTGAATAAACTACGGACTTTAGTTAATAAGACTATATTATTACTGATTACTTAATTGTGACAAACATACCATACTAATATAAGTTATTAACAAAAGTTGAACAATATACAGGTAAAATGAAGCTATTCCCAGGTAAACAGAACTGATAGAATTCATTGCTAACTGACTCATCTTTTAAAAAATGTTAAAGGAAGTACTTCTGGATGATATCAAGTAATCATAGAAAGTAATTCAATTCCACACTGAAACACATTTATATGCATACACACAGGAGATGCAGCTAAAGTAGTGCTTAGAGGGAAAAGAAAAGCTCTAAATGCCTATGTTAAAAAAGAAGACAAACTTCAATCAATAATCTAACTTTCCACCATAAGCTATTGGGGAAAAAAGAGCAAACCAAACCTAAAGCAAGCATAAAAAGCAAATAATAAAGATCTCAGTAAAAATTAATGAAATAGAGAATTCTTTTTATTCATTTTTTTTGTTTAATTTTATAAAGAATAAATAAATCATCAAAATTGAAAGTTGATTCTTTGAAAATAGAAATGAAAATGGACCAACCTTTAGCTATTTAGCTAGACTGTCCAAGAAAAAGAATAACTCAAATTACAAAAATCTGAAAAAGAAGGAACATTAATACTGAGCTTACAGAGATAAAAAAATTATAAGAAAATACCATGAAAAAATATGACATAAAATTAGAAAAATCAGCTTAAAAATAACAAAGTTTTAGAAAGACACTAATGATCAAAACTTATTCAAGATGTAATAAAAATATTAACAGACCTATACAAGGAAAGAGATGAATAATAGTTTTAAAAACTTTTCACAAAGTTTCCAAGCCAAGATAGTTTTACTGGTGAATTCTTCCAAACATTTCAAGAAGAGTTAATAACAATATTTCACCTATTCTTGCAAAAAACAAAACACTCAGATGGGAAACAGAATGTTCTCATCCAACTCGTTGGATGAGAAAATTATTATCTTAATATCAAAAAAGGCAAATTATAAGAGAAGAAAACTGGAGACCCAAATTTTCATAAATAAAGAGAAAAAAGTCCGCAACAAATTACTAGAAAACCAAACCCAGACCAAGAAGCAGCTTCTCTGCTCCTTCTGGAATTTCTGCCTGGTTCAGCCTGCCTGCCTCCACTCCTGCCTCCACCATGTCCATCAGGGTGACCCGGAAGTCCTACAAGGTATCCACCTCTGGTCCCCGAGCCTTCAGCAGCCAGTCCTACATGAGAGGGCCCAGTGCCCACATCAGCTCCTGGAGCTTCTCCCCAGTGGGCAGCAGAAGCTCCCAGGGTGGCCTGGGCAGAAGCTATGCTGGGGCCAGCAGCAGGGGAGGCATCACCACCATTACGGTCAACCAGAGCCTGCTGAGCCCCCTTCACCTGGAGGTGGGCCCCAACATCCATGTTGTGCACACCCAGGAGAAGGAGCAGATCAAGACCCTCAACAAGTTTGCCTCCTTCATCGACAAGGTACGATTCCTGGAGCAGAAGAACAAGATGCTGGAGACCAAGTGGAGCCTCCTGCAGCAGCTGAAGACAGCTCGGAGCAACATGGACAACATGTTCGAGAGCTACATCAACAACCTTAGGCGGCAGCTGGAGACACTGGTCTAGGAGAAGCTGAAGCTGGAGGTGGAGCTTGGCAACATGCAGGGGCTGGTGGAGGACTTCAAGAACAAGCATGAGGATGAGATCAATAAGCGTACAGGATGGAGAATGAATTTTTCTTCATCAAGAAGGATGTGGATGAAACTTACATGAACAAGGTAGAGCTGGAGTCTCGCCTCGAAGGGCTGACTGGGGAGATCAACTTCCTCAGGCAGCTGTATGAAGAGGAGATCTCGCAGTTGCAGTCCCAGATCTCGGACACGTCTGTGGTGCTGTCCATGGACAACTGCCGCTCCCTGGACACGGACAGTATCATCGCTGAGATCAAGGCGCAGCAGGAGGAGATTGCCAACCGCATCCGGGCCGAGGCTTAGAGCATGCACCGGATCAGGTATGAGGAGCTGCAGACGCTGGCTGGGAAGCACCAGGATGATCTGCAGCATACAAAGACTGAGATCTTCAAGATGAACTGGAACATCAGCCAGCTCCAGGCTGAGATTGAGGGCCTCAAAGGCCAGAGGGCTTCCCTGGAGGCCTCCATCACAGATGCCGAACTGCCTGGGGAGCTAGCAGTTAAGTATGCCAACGCCAAGCTGTCCGAGCTGGAAGCTGCCCTGCAGCGGGCCAAGCAGGACATGGGGCAGCAGCTGCATGACTACCAGGAGATGATGAACATCAAGCTGGCCCTGGTCATCGAGATCACCACATGCAAGAAGCTGCTGGAGGGTGAGGAGAGCCGGCTGGAGTCTGGGATGCAGAACATGAGTATCCATACTAAGACCACCAGCTGCTATGTAGGTGGCCTGAGCTGGGCCTATGGGGGCTTCACAAGCCCCAGCCTCAGTTATGGGCCAGGCTCCAGCTTTGGCTCTGGTGCGGGCTCCAGTTCCTTCAGCCACACCAGCTCCACCAGGGCTGTGGTTGTGAAGAAGATCGAGACCCGCGATGGGAAGCTGGTGTCCAAGTCCCCCAACGTTTTGCCCAGGTGAACAGCTGCAGCAGTCCCTCCCAGCCTGCCCCTCCTGCGGCTGCCCCAGAGTGCAGGGGAGCACAGGGAACAGGAGACCCACCTAAGGCTCAGCCCTAGCTCTCAACCCACCGTCGGGGGTAGTTTACTGCCTGGGGACCCCTTTGCCCATGCCTCCAACTACAAAACAATTCGATTTGTTTTTTTTTTGTTTTTGTTTTTTGTGGGTTTTTTTGGTGCAAAATAAAACCTCAGCTGGCTCTGCAAAAAACAAAAAACAAAAAACAAAAAAAACAAAAAAAGGAAAAAAAGAAAACCAAATCCAGCAACATAAAAGGATTATGCAACATGACCAACCGGGATTTATCCCAGGTATGCAATTTTTGAATACCCTAAAATCAATTAATGTATTAATCAATTAATTTGTTTGTATCAACTGGTACACTATATCAGTAGAATAAAATACAAAAACTTCCCAATACATTCAGGAAATGAATTTTATAAAATTCATCCCTCATTTATAAAATGCTTGAAGGGCAAGCATCTGTGAAAAATCTACATGGTCAACACACTTAGGAATTAATTTAATAAAAGACATGCAAAACTTATATTCTGAAAACTATAAAGCATTGTTAAGGAAATTAAAGAAGACCTAAATAAGTGAAAAGTCATACCATTTTTATAGATCAGAAGATTTAATATTGTCAGGATGGTGATACTTCCCAAGTTTATCTATAGATTCAGCAAAATTCCTATCAAAATCTAAGCTGGTTTTTTTTGGTGCACATTGCAAATTGATCCTAAAATTCATATTGATATCGTTTGTCTCTCCCCACTCAAATCTCATCTGGAATTGTAATCGCCAGGCGTTGAGGGAGAGAGCCAGTGGGAGGTGATTTGATGATGGGGCAGTTTCCCTCATGCTGTTCTTGTGATAGTGAGTGAGTTCTCATGAGATGTGATTGTTGTTAAGTGTCTGGCACTTCCCTATCTCTCTCTTTCTCCTGCCGCCATGTAAGATGTGCCTTGCTTCCCCTTCACCTTCCACTATGATTGTAAGTTTCCTCAGGCTTCCCCAGCCATGCAGAATGGTGAGTTAATTAAAACTCTTCCCTTTACAAATTACCCAGTCTCAGGTATTCTTTATAGCAGTGTGAAAATGAACTAATACAATATGGACCTGCAAGGGACCTAGAATCACTAAAATATACTCAAAAAAAGAAAAAAGACAACATTTGGATCACACTCCGTATTTCAAAATGTGCTACAAACCTATAGTAGTAAAGACTGTTTGATACTAGCAGAAGGATAGACATAAAGAGTAATGGAATAGAGTCCAGAAATAAATTTTCATATAACTATTAATTTTCAAAAAGCCAGAGACAGTTCAGTGAGGGAAAGAATAGTCTTTCCAACAAACTGTGATGAGAGAACTAGATATCCATATGCAAAACCAGGAATATATGCTCTTTCCTCACATTATACACAAAAAATAACCCCCAGTGAATCATAGACTTAAAAGTAAGTGCTAAAAACATAAAAATTGTAGAAGAAAACATAGAAGTAAGTCTTCATAATCTTGAGTTATGTGGTCTTCTTCAATATGACACTTCATATTTGCTAAGACATTTATACCAAAAAAAAAAAAAAAGAGAGGGGGGGGGGAGAAAAAAAGGATGTGGAGAACTTGGAATCCTCTTATTCTACTGATGGCAATTTAAACTGCGCAGGCA
This sequence comes from Hylobates moloch, assembly GCF_009828535.3. Classification (NCBI taxonomy): domain Eukaryota; kingdom Metazoa; phylum Chordata; class Mammalia; order Primates; family Hylobatidae; genus Hylobates; species Hylobates moloch. The sequence goes on from NW_026652283.1 coordinate 94,140,875, forward strand.
TGTTAGAAAATAGTCTGACCATTGCTCAAAAGCTTAAGCATACTGTTAGCATATGACCAAGAATTTCACTCCTGTGTGTATACTTAAGAGAAATGAAACATACCTCCACACAAAAACTTGTTTGTGAATAATGTATTTGTCTAGAGCTGCCGTAACAAATACCACAAAGTAGCCTAAACAATAGAAATTTATTTTCTCACATTTCAGGAGGCTGGGAGCCAGAAATCAAGGTGTCAGACAGGTTGTTTGTTCTGAAGTCTCTCTCCTTGGCTTGTAGATAGTGTTCTTTTTCTGGTGTCTTCACATGGTATTATTAATCTTTCTATGTGATCTGTGTCCTAACCTCCTCTTATAAGGATGCCAGCCATATTTGATTAGGACTCACCCTGAGCACTCCATTTTAACTTGTCTCTTTAATGGTCGTATCTACAAATAGAAAAACATTCTAAGGAACATGAGTTAGGGCTTCAACATATGAGCATTGGAGGGACACAGTTCAGTCCATAACAAATATTCATAGTGGCATTATTTATGATATTCAAAAAAGTGGAAACAATCCAAAGCCCCATCAGCTGATGAATGGATAAATAAGTGTGTTCTACCCATATAATAAGTATTATTTGGCAATAAAAAGTAACTAAGTACTGACATGATACAATATGAATAGACCTTGAAAACATGCTAACTGAAAACAGTAATCACAAAGGGTCTTGTATTATATGATTCCATTTTTATTACATGTCAAAATATGAAAATCTATACAGACAGATAGTAGGTCAGTAATTATCTATGGCTGGGGGTCAATTTATAGGAAATGAGGTGTAACTACTAATGATTATGAGGTTTCTTTTTGGGGCAATGAAAATATTCAAAAATTGTGGTTGAAAAACTTTGTGAATATACTAAAAACCACCAATTTATATACCTTGAATTGATAAGTAATATGATATACAAATTATGTTTCAATAAAGCTGTTATATATTGAAAGAAAAAATAGTACATATAATGACATACAGGGGAACAAAAAAATATGAATAAAAAACAGTGATGACAGAGACATAGCCAATGGTACCTCCAAATGGATTTCTAGCAGAAAAAAGAAATAAATGTGATCAGAGGGATATTTTAAAAGCAATGGCAAAGAATTTTTTAAAACATATAAAAACAACAAAGGCAAGATTTTATAAAGCCATTCAATTCAAAATAAAATCCAATAGGAAGAAAACCACAAAAAGACCCATCATAATGAAACTTCAGCTACCAAAGACAAAGATAAAATTTTGAAAGAAGTAAAAAGAAAAATCACAAATTATTTTGAAGCCTTGACTGATAAGTTTTTAATTGTTGAGAAAACCTAGACTAAAAGAGCAAGAATAACTTTCCCAGCATCCACAGTCATTAAATTTTTCAAGCAGGATACAGAATTACATATTTTTATCCAGTTATCTTTTCACCATAATATATTGCCTAAACAGTTGTTTCTGAAGAAGAAAATGTGAAATGAAACTCAAAATCCATGACTGATTTATTCACAGCCTGAGAGTGTTGAGGAGGCCTGATTACAATGGTAGTAAATTTTTCTATTTTTGCCACGTGAAATGGGGTATCTTTAAAGTGTGGGCTCAGTTGTACTTTTCTAAAACTTCCAGGAAAACATGGAAAGTTTATGGTGGCATCAGGGATTTTCTGGAAAAAAAAACATTTATCTGGCTTATCTCTAATTCAATTTCTTCTGACTGTAGCGAGGAGGGAAAATTCATCAGCATATCTTTTTCATGGAGTATGGTAGAAATTGACTATGAGGCCCAAATAGTTATAATTATTATTTAGAAAACTCTCACCTACTTACCATATTCTGCTTGTGTGAGGTTCCTTCAACATATTCCAAACCTAAGAAATATTGATCACAATCATACATTAAGACCCAGTGTCAAAGGCAGATCAATTTTTCTTTTATATAATTTCTGATGAATTTTTGAATGTGGAATAGAAAGTTGTCTAATAGAAGTGCTTTTTTCAGACTAATACACATGATTGCTTCTGGTCTAATGCTCCCCAATTTATCAAATTTTCATCTCTATTCTTTCACAATGATCACAGGAACCATAATTAAAGTAACAACAGATGGTTAATAGAAGCTGCTGTTTCTATGAGGATACTAAGCTAGGGGCCTTATTTGACAATTATTATAAAAGCAGATACAAAAGGCTAGTCTAGATAATTTCCCAAGTTGAAAAAGAAACCAAAAAGAAATTAAAGAATGTACAAATTACTTCTCATAAAATTCTCTAGAATTTTCACCTAGTATTTATTCTACTTGGCTTGACTCCCACTGTGAGAAAACTGTGTCTTCTCTATGCTTTCAAATTATTTGGAACATTGATGGCTGATAATAGCAGGGATGGCTATTATGTATGTGTTAAGGTTGATTAGGGTCTCACTAGTTATTTCTCTTTCTTAATGATAAAGCCTTTTAAAATGTCATTTAAAAAAAGAATAGATTTTGACAATATCAAGGATGTGAAAAAATCAATTTATTTTAAATCCATTGATAACTAATTTTAAATCATATACAATTCAGTCACAATAAATCTCTTTACATATATATTTTAGTCTTCTACAATTTGATATGAGCAGTTTGTTAACTATATTTCTACTTCAGAAAACTAAAAAGTGTTCGAATTCACTTGATTTAAAATTGCCAAATGAGAAAAATGAACCTCACAAAATATGAAAGAATGTGTAGGCTGCAGCCAAGGGCAGTGATGGTCAGTGATTATCTTCTGAAAACAAAAATACAATTAGAATAAGAAAGACATTTCAACCATTTTTACATCAAGGTCACCTCAATATTTATTTTAGTTCCCCCAATTTTGTGGAATAATAAGACTTCTTTTTTAAAAGAGAGAAATATTTCTTTAGATAATCAAGAGGATACATGTTAATGTTTTGCACTGGTGCTGCTTCCTGATGAACTACTTAATTTCCTTGGAGGATGAGCACCTTCTCATTTCTTATATAGAGGAAAAATGGAGGATTAAGGTGAGAGAGAGAAATTAAACTCCCAATTTAGTTCTGTTAGTTTATTTCAGTTCCTCAAGCTCCTGCCTACTTTTCACTAAAGTTGTTCCTTCTTGCTAGAATGCTCTTTTCTTTGGCTTATACCTGGCTAAGTTCTCAGACCAGATTCTATTTTAAATATCATTTCATAGATGCCTTTTCTAAATCTGGCAATAATCACTCCAACTCTAACCATATTATACTTATCATTTATCTCCCTTAATGCCATTTATAACATTTTATGAGTTTACATTAGCATATGTGATTATTGTTTTGATGTGTGCCTTCTGACACTTAAATGCCTGCTTTATTCACTGGTGTGATCCCAGAATGTAACACAGTGCTTTGCTAGGCAATGATATAAACACTTTTTATTTCTTTTCTCCAATATTTTTGGACCCCTACTATGAGCAAAGCCTGTGGCTGTGTTGTGCTGGGAAGGCTATAGAGGTGTATAATGCCACACTTCTGCCTTTAAGAACTGTATAATTAAAAATGTGAAATTATATAAGTTATCATAACCGAAAGCAAAAATTGAAGTCACAGGAGAAAGAGATCAAAAATTTCAACTGAAACAAAGGTCACAGCTATCGAAATAACTTTCCTTGAGGGAATTTAAGGACACTAATTAGCCAACTGCTCTTTGTTCTTAGGATGAGGAGGTAGCTCCTTTCGTAAAAAGGCAAATAGTGAGTCAGGAGACACAGCTCTGTATCTGAACAACTACCTTCCCTCCTACAAGCTTCCTACATATCCAAACTTTTTTTTTTTTCTTATCTTCTTACATTAGTCCCCCAACACCACTCCTTTTTGCAGAGCTTAAGTTCAAGACTGTTTAGCAGAGAATGTAGAAGTGTCATAGAGAAAGCTATAAGGCAATTTGGAGATTCCAATCACAATGAATTCCAGCCTTCACAACGACACAGGAGTTGGATGACAGTGTTAGCATCTACTGTCAAAATCGGTTTCCTTCGTGATTAGAAGGTGTTTAACTACCAAACTAAATTCTACATTCCAAACTTCTAAATACATGCTTGTCACTATTTATTTCAACTTCTTTGTCTCTTTGCAAAACATTTGTAACATTTAAACAATAAGAATGCTGAATAATGCCACACAAAGATGTTTAAATGGCTTCTGCTAAAGAACTGTAATCGGTGAAGGACAGACATATGGACAACTAAATACAATTTATGTCTAATAATATAGTGCTAATCTTCAAAATCCAAGACCTTAATATATTTTTGTAGATTTACACCTAGGCATTTCATTATTTGAGCTATTGTAAATGGTTATTTCAGTTTCCATGCATTCATTGCAAGCATATAAAAATACAACTGATTTTGAACATTGTTCTTGTGTAGTGCAAACTTGCTGAGTTCAATTATTAGTGTTAGAAGGGTTTTTTGAGATTATTTGAGATTTTCTATGAAGACTTTCATGTCATCTGCAAATATAATGTGTTTTTTTTCCTTTCTGATCTATATTCCTTTTTTTCCTTTTCTTGTTTTATTGATCCATCTAGGACTTCCAGTATGATGTTGAACAGCAGTGATGAAAGTGGACATTCTTTCTTTGTTCCCAATCTTTGGAGGGAAATATTCAGTCTTTCACCCTTAGAATATTAGCTATAGGTCATCAGTACATGTTCTTTATTAAGTTGAGAAAGCTCCTATCTGTTCTTACTATTCGGAGACATTTATTAAGTCTCACTTGGTCATGGTGTATAATTCTTTTGTATATACGGCTAAAACATATTTCTTAACATTTTCTTAAGAATTTTTGTATTTATGAGAAAGATTGTATTTTGTTGTTTTGTTTTGTTTTGTTTGTATTTTCTCTGTCTGGTTTTGGTGTCAGTACAATAAATTAATAATAAATCATAAAACGATTCGGGAAGTCTTTCCTTCTCTTCTCTTTCCTGGAAGAGATTATGTAGTGCTGACATTAATTTTTTAAATACTTGATAGAAGTCTCCAGTGAAACAATCTAGACTTAGAGATTTGTTTTTTATGAGAGTTTACATTGCAAATTCAATTTTCTTAATATTTTAGGGCTATTCAACTTACCTATTTTAAATAAGTAGTGGTAGTATGTGCTTTTGAGGATTAGGTCCAATTTATCTAAGTTGTCAAACTTCTGTGTATAGAATTAGTTGTAATAGTGCCTTATAACCCTTATCATGACTGCAGTGTCTGTAATGGTATCTTCCAGATCATTCCTGATATTAATAATTTGTGTCTTTTCTCTTTCTCTCTTTTCTTTTGGTCAGTTTCAATTTTTTTTGGTCTTTTTAATAGAACCAGTTTTTTGTTTCATTGATTTCTGATCTTACCTTTTTAATTTACTTATTTCAGCATTGTTTGGTTTTATTTTGCTCCTCTTTTAGTTTACTGAAGTGGGAGCTTAAATTATTGATTTGAGATATTGATTCTCTTCTAATGTGAGAATTTAGTGCTATAAATTTCCTTGTGAGCTGTGGTCCACATATTTTAATAAGTTCGTAGTTTTATTCACTTCAATGTACTATGTGATTTTCCCTGAAACTTTCTCTTTGATTCATGGATTACTTAATTATGTTGTTTATTATACAATGTGTCATTTGGTTTCCAAGCATTTGGAGATTTCCCTCATATACTTCTGTTACTGAGTTCCAGATTCCATTGTTCTCAGAGATTTTAATTCTTTTAAATATGTTGAGGGTTTTTTTTTAACAGCCCAGCATGTGGTGTGTCATGCTACATGTACATGGTACACACTAATGAAAAGTGTACTATGCTGATTTCAAATGGAATGTTCTATATATGTCAATCAGATCTTATTGATTAATGATGTTGTTGACTTCTTCTACATTCTTGCTAAACTCATGTTTAGTCTTTCTATTAATTGTTGAGACATGGATGTTGAGGTCTCCTATGATTGTTTATTTGCCTTTTTGTTTTCTTAACTCTATCATTTTTATGCAAATAATTGTGGCCCTTTTTTGGTATATATTCATTTAGGATTTCTGTGACCTATTTGGGGATTGATGTTTCTTATGCAATACTCGCTCTGCCTTTATTAATATTGTTTGTGTTGATTTTACTTTATCTGATAATATGATGGTCACTGTTGCTTTCTCTGGCTTAATGTTTGAATGGTGAACCTTCATACATTCTTTTACTTTAAACTTACCTATATTGTTTTATTTTAAGTGAGTTTCTTGTAGTCATTTTGTTAGATCATGTTTGTCATGATTTTTAAATCCATTCTTCCAATCTCCTTCTGATTAGTATATTAGATCATTTAATGCAATTGGAAGAGAGAACACATCCTAACTCACTCTTCAAAGCCGGCACCATCCTTGTACCAAAACTATACTGAGACATTACAAGAAAGGAAACTAGGGCCGGGCGCGGTGGCTCACGCCTGTAATCCCAGAACTTTGGGAGGCCGAGGCAGGCAGATCACGAGGTCAGGAGATTGAGACCATCCTGGCTAACACAGTGAAACCCCGTCTCTACTAAAAATACAAAAAATCAGCCAGGCGTGGTGGCAGGTGCCTGTAGTCCCAGCTACTTGGGAGGCTGAGGCAGGAGAATGGCATGAACCCGGGAGGTGGAGCTTGCAGTGAGCTGAGATCATGCCACAGCACTCCAGCCTGGGTGACAGAGTGAGACTTCACCTAAAAAAAAAAAAGGAAAAAGAAAAAAGAAAGGAAACTATAGACCAGTATCTTTCATGAACATAAATGCAAAATTCTTCACCAAAACATGAGTAATTAAAATCCAACTGTATGTTAAAAAGAATGATGCATTATGACCAGTAGATTTAGTCTAGGTATGCTAGTCTAGCTCAACATTTAAAAATCAATGTAATCCACCATTAACAGGCTGGAGAATAAAAATTATATGATCGTGAAAAAGCATTTCACAAAATCCAACACCAGGATAAAAAACTCTCAGTAATGTAGGAATATGGAAAAACTCCCACAACTTGGTAAAGAATATCTACAAAATAATTATAGCTGTTATCATACGAAATGGTGGAAGATTTGATTCTTTCCTCCTGGATTAAGAACAAGCAGATATCGCCTCTCATCTACCTATTAGGGTTGGAAGGTCTGGGTCCCCACATGAGAGCAGGAGGTGACACCATGGGGTGGATATCCCGGTTACCACATAATGGCTGAGAAAGTCCTAACTCTCCACTAGGACTCCTTTGGCATTAACCCATTGGGGAAAGGAAAGGAGAATTCAATACTTGTCACCACCCAGTGGGGACAGACATCTCTTCTGATGTAGCAGTGCTGTGGGAGGAAAAATGAAGAAGGTGGATGAGTCAGGGGCATATTTACTATTGCTCACCAAGAATGAATGTTTTAGCTCCCTACTCATCCCTACTTTGACATCACCCTGGCAGGAATGAGAGTGGGTGGTGAGGTGCCTTTTTATAAAGCCTGATAATGCAGAATTCTAGGATCCCCATGAGGAATTTTCAGGACCCTTTTGGACTGAGTACAGAAGAATAAAAATATGTTGTATCTGAAATCCAATGAAAATGACCATGTTATATTTGATTCAGATTTTAAATCTTTCAAGGTTTGTTGATGGAAAGAATAGGCTTTCCTCCCTTCTGAAACAAAATGAAAGGAGACTCAAAGTAGCTAGAGGTTGTTTCAAGATGGGGAGAGGATTAGCTTTCCACTGCTTAGTTGGACACTTGCTTGGGCAAGAGACACATAAATCTACTTCTGGGTCTATCGGGGGAGATAAGAAGAGAATTAGAGTAAACTGACACAAGCACTGGGCAGTTTGGGAAGTATATGAGAGTCTGCCATGGGTCAAATGGTAGCAAAGCTTGAGGCACCTGGCCCCATTTAGGTCTCCAAACCTAGGATCAGGGAAAGATGGAGTGGGGGAACCACACAATGTAGTAACTTAAGCACATATCCCATGAGAGAAGCAGGCCTTACAGGTCTGCCATTTGGAGGACAACAAAGGTCAGTCAGTGTTGCAAAAGCAACAGAGATAACCTACAAAAACATTAAAACCTTACCTAGTAAAGTAAGGAGAATTTTCCCTTATACCTCCCCTGTACCCAGGTGCAGCTCTCCAGAAAAGCTGGATTGCAAAAGGTGGATGGGTTTCCAAGCCTCTGTCACTCCACAGTAAGCCTCTCATCTCAGGTTTGCATTGGTGGCAGTGTCGGTGGAAGTAGGCATGCGAGATGGGGAAGCAATGTAGAGTATGCTGAGGAAATGAGTTTTGAATTGAGTTTGATTTGAAGCTTTCAAGTTTACCAAATTTTAATAATTGCTAGCGAGCAAGTTAGATTTTTAAGCTTTAACATGGTCCAAATTTTAATAACTGTGAGTAAATGGAAAGCTGTGGAAATCACATGATTTATTAATGGACAGCAACATATATTCTACAAAGCAGTGATTGAAAAAAAAAGCCATTTCATTTTTAAACCCCACCATGTTGAGCCTCCTTGACAAACTGGTTACCGAATAAAAGGTACTTAAGACATCGACAGTTTTCTTATTCATCATTGAGTTTGTGGCTGCATTACTATGTTGGCTGTGATAAAAGGGATGTATGAATATATCTAATGTCATTTATTAATAAAGAAGAAGTTATTTTTCATGTTTAAGTGAGGGCCATTGAACATAATGCTTCTACTTTCTATCCATCTCCCTGTTTACAAAGCAGACTAGAATATGATTCGCAGCCTTGACTGCCATTTTCCTTGACATTTCACTTACCTGCTTTCCTCACCCATTAGCCTGCCTTTGAGAGAGTGTGGGCACTGTGTAGTAGATCAGCTTAATAGCTAGGACATCTGGTGTAGCCTGACAGACAGATTGTCTGCCTACTTAGCCCCTCCACACAAGTAAAAAACACGTAAGAACTTGGCCTTTCCAAAGTGGAGCTGACCTGATAAAAACCTTTCCACAGAAGGCAACGTCATCTCCTTCCCAGGAATAAAACAGCAACTGTGTAATGTCAGAGAGGAAAAATGAAGAAATTAAAATGGACATAACTTGCTTGTCATTTGATTTTGCTAAAAAAGCAAAACATATTTAATGATAATTTTTACATTTTGAAATAATCTTAGTTATACATTCTGCAAAAATAAAAATAGTATAAAGAACACCTGCCTTCCTTTTGCTCATATTTACCTATTGTTAATATTTTACCCCGTATCCTGTATATGTGTTTACTTCATTATTTTTCTGAAACATTTGAAATAGTTGAGCAAAATATACATTGTATATATAATGACTCCTTACCCCTAATATTTCAATGACTATTTCCTAAGAATAGGAATGTTTTCTTACATACCATCAGTACAATTGACACATTCATAAATTTACATTGATACAGTACGTTTGTCTAATAGTGATTTATATTCTCATTTTGTAGTGTGTCTATTCATGTCTTTTATAGGGTTTTCCAAAGAACAAAGTCCTTTGATGTTTAAGCTTCAGTGAGGAGTAAACCATTTGAACAAGCATATATAAGAAATTCTACAGAATTAATTTTTCTTAATGAACCAGTGCACCAAAAGAAGTTGGCAGTAACAAAGATGCCCTGTCATTTACTACTTATGCCTTTCCATGAAACTGGTAGTTATTTAGGAAGAAATAAAATACCGGAACAAAATACCAGAAAAATATGACTTTAGGAAACTTTTCTTGGTCTAATCTACCTTCTAAGAGATCTCTACATTAAAAGAGTAATTATGAAAATTTCTGGGTGTAATCGTTCACACAACAAAGGCTCCAATTGGAATCTAAATTTCAGTTCTTTACCTGGCACCAAGCTGTATTTCTGGTCTGTGAATTCAAGAGCCTCAAAAGCCAATTCAACCAGATTTTATTTTTCATCAGTTGATCTAATAATGTATTTTATGACATTTTTGAAAGAACATACACCACAGAAACATACCTAAACCTTATATTAAGATATGCTACCCATGGATCATAGGATAGCGGCTACATCTTAAAGGTGCAGAGGTGGACGGCAACAAAAATAGCCACATGTTCTCCTCCTAAGTGTCCATGCCCCTTTTCAATATGGCTTACAGCTCTTCTTATTAAGGGATGAAGACTATTGTTTATTCTTTGACTTGGTTGACCATGTGACTTTCTTTGGGCTATGGAATATCAGGAAACATGCCTCAAACAAAAACTTGATGAGTTCTTTTACCTTGGGCTTGTTCTCATTTTCTTTTCTTTGAAACCTTGAAAACACCATGTATTAGCTTCCTGGGGCTGCCATAACTAAGTGCCATGAACTGAGTTGATGAAAACAACCCACACTTTTTTATTCTCTCACACTTCTGGGGGCTGGACATCTGAAATCACAGTATCAGCAAAGTTAGTTCCTTCTGAGGTGTTATGAAGGGAAATCTGTTTTGTGCTTTGTCCTAGCTTCTGGTGGCTCCCAGCAGTTCTTGGTTTTCTTTGCCTTGTAGCTGCATCACTCCAATCTCCACCTCTACCTTCTCATTCTCTTCTGCTTTCCATTTGTCTCTGTCTGTCCTCTCCTTTTCTTTTAAGGATGTTGGTCATTGATGTTAGGGCCCGTCCTAATGCCGTATGACCTTATTTTAACTAATTGCATTTGTAATGTACTGAGTTTCTGGGTGGACAAGAATTTGGGTGGGGGATATTATTCAACCCAATGTATATGAAGTAGAAAAGCTTAAGCTAGGCTGCTTGAAGATTGGAGACCTTGTGGAAGAGAGAGAAGCAATCCATGCTAAGGCCCACATAAATAAACCAGAATTCTAACTATTAGACTTGCAAATAAGGCTGTTCTAGATAGAACATCCAGCTACAAGCCAACCTACCAAATGACCACAAATATATGAGAAGGGTAACTCAGCCAACCCTCAAAGCTGAGCTAAAGAAAACGGTGGTTGTTTTAAGCCACTATATGGTGTTTTGTCTCTTCATAGGAAAAGTTGACATATCTGTTTTCAGTATCCTAGGGGCAGGTTTGGTATCAAATCCCCTTAAACAATAGACAGAATACAACTTTAGTTTTGTTAGTTGTACAAATATGTGAACATCCTTCTTGAAGAGCTCAGATGGAGAAACAAACATAATAAAAGCAGTTCTGAAGATACTTTAGTATTGATAACTAATCCACCAGGATAACCACACACAAGAGCAAAAGATACATAAAGGCAGCGTCTGAGATCATTACAAATTTTTTTCTTCCCTTTTTTTTTTGATGGAATCTTGCTCTGTTGCCCAGGCTGGAGTACAGTGGCTTGATCTCAGCTCACTGCAATTTCCACCTCCTGGGTTCAAGCAATTCTCCCTGCCTCAGGCTCCCGAGTAGCTGGAATTACAGGCGCCCACCACCACACCTGGCTAATTTTTGTACTTTTTAGTAGAGACGAGGTTTCACCATGTTGGTCATGCTGGTCTTGAACTCCTGACCTCAGGTGATCCGCCTGCTCCCAAAGTGTTGGCCTCCCAAAGTGTTGAGATTACAGGCATAAGCCACCATGCCCGGCCAACTACACATATTTGAACATGTATCCAGACTGACATCTATAACACATAATCCTTTGAATTTAGTTCCACAGAAGCTCCTGACCACATAGCATTCCTGGACAGGTAATTATTACGTGTTCTCTGCCTCAAAACACTGCAAAATCAGAATGATGGCCCTACATGTTGACCCAATGGTTGCCACTTACATCTGCTCAGTTTTTAACTCATAAAAATATGGACTCCTAGAACATATAAAAAAATGGATATAGAGCTAGTTTGCAATGGTCATTCATTTTATGGGACAAGGTTAAGAGAAGCTTTCCCCAAAATATTTCTAAAAACAGAACCTCTTTCACTGATCCTGCAATTTTCTTCAAAAGAATGTTACTTACTGCACTAGATAACAAAACAAAACAAACAAAAATGATTACCTTTATTTTGAACAACAATTTACTTTTATTTCTTTAAAATGTTTAAAGGGAATGTTTAAAATGTCATAAACATGTAGCGAACTAAAAAGAAAAACATAATAATAAGTGTCATTGTTCAAAATGTAATTTATGGCCAGTAGTAGAAATGAGGCATCATTCTCAACCTGTCATTTTTCCCCCTTTTTCTACTCTCTGGAGTGTTTCCAGAATCCTATCATTATCCATCTTGTAGTACTTAAGCTCACCTCTTCACAGTGTAAATGGATATCTGAAGATATATAACTTTTCCAAAAACAAGTTTTAGATTTAATGAAGTATGTTTTGGACAAAGTGTATTATCTTTAAGGAATTGGAGAAATCCTCAATGTGTGTGTGCCTGTTTGTGTGTGTAATTCTTCTAGGCAATTATAGACCAGAAGGCACAGGAAAAGGAATAATGAAAGAAAGAAAGAAAGAAGGAAAGAAAGAAAGAAGGAAAGAAAGAAAGAAAGAAAGAAAGAAAGAAAGAAAGAAAGAAAGAAAGAAAGAAAGAAAGAAAGAAAAAACTAAACTAAACCCTAAATGATGGAGCAAAAGCATTAGGAAGCTATCCATCTGTCTGTATGGTTTTGAAGCATCTCTGACAGGTGGCAGATAGATGGAACAATGACCTCTGGAGGGCCCCTTCCAGAGCTGTGAATAAATGAAACCAAGTAAAAGCAAAGTTAATCAAGTAATTAATTCCTCCTCTGATTATGTCTCCTTAGTTTTTCTCCCTAGATATTTAAAATAATTATATTAAAAGGGAGAGCAAGGAGTTTTTAGAATAATTATATCTGTATTTTGATTGGCTGTTCTTCAATACCAGAAGAAAAAAGACCCTTGTTCTTGAAAGAATATGATTATGAGAGATGTTATTAGAGTAATTAATTCATTGCTGTGATTGTTTCTTGTTCGTTAGCACAAATGTGGGAAGAAAGTTCAAAAATTGACTTCACTGAATTTGTTTCTGAAATACATTTTACTAAGAGACCTTTGAAAGTTGACTGTTAAAAGGCAAAAGCCCAGGAATTTCTTCAGTTTGATTTTTATTATAAAATGGAAAGAAAAAGACCATGCTTACAGAATATTCTGTGTCTCCAGGTGAATGTTCACATCTGATGTTTCCCAGTTCCTTATATGAAGACTAACAAAATGTCCTCTGAATTTGAGTCTAATCTTTCCACACACAATTAGAGAGGCACAAGATCTTGCTTTAGAAATATAAGCATTGCTAATAACAAAAATTATTTAAGCTATGACTAAATTGAATGAAAATATAAGACCCTCATCTTTACATCCAGAGATTCTATCAAGTCATTAATCAAGAGCAGATCTCCCAAATGCATGACAAGTTGTATACACCGTGTTAGTAATCAATTGTAGAAAGAGATGAGATTTTAAGATTCTTACTAGTACCATAATAAAAATGATGATCTCAGAAAAAGTTGAATTAATTTAGTAGAGTCCAAGTTGACCTATTAAACAAGAAGCCCATATATACATAGGAAATATATGTATATTTCATATTTTAAAAGCCACATCTTCCCCCCTCCCACCTTCCTTTGTCTTCTTCTTTCTTTCTTTTCCTTCCTCTATTTGGGCATGGGTAAAATAGCTCCTAAGCTGTCTTTGTGTCTAAAGATATGAGTTGAAAAGCTCTTCCTAGATTCATCCAAGGCCATTTAGAGGAGAGTTTGGCTCCATTGTAATATGAGGTCTCTGAGTAATGCCGAGGCTAAAGATAAGTTATTACAGTTCAGCTTCTGGTATTGTAACTCTGAGCAACCTAGATGCCGCTGTTCTGACTCTTGCTGTTTGTTATAAATGACTCAATTTTCAATATTTGAGTGGGCATCAAGGGGAAATTTTGGCATATCTAAGCAAGATATGTGAAATTTAAAAAAGAAGTTAATGTGAAATTTTAAAAAGAAGTTATTAAGTGTTCTAAATAGTGGCATACATTGGAGACTACATTGTGTTAACAGCTTCCTTAGACCCATACCTGGCACAGAGACCAAGAATGTGGAACCTGGGGCGGACAAACACAAAAGACCACATTTTCTGAGAAAAATCAAGCTTCTTAGCCTGAGACTTTTCTTCCTGGATGTGGGGATGAAACTGTTTATCCCATGGTCTTGCTGACAGAATTAAATTAGGTAAAGAATTAAAAAGTGATCTATAACTTAGGAAGTTCAATAAAAATATTTTTTACTGTGATGTGTCTATTTTGATTAAAGTTTGTTCCCAGTGAAAGAAACTAAAAAAAAAAAAAAAAAAATATCTCCAAGGTCCAATGTCAAACTCTTTTGGGAAGGCTTACGGCTTACTTCTGCATAAACAAATACTCAGATGATTCTAAAACAGATCTTACATAGGCTAAAAAAAAAAATCTAACTAGACAAGGAAAATCTACCTGGTGATTAAGGTATAAAACATTTCACTGGGTAAATTTACAAAGTAGTGTTAGTATCTATCACTTGCATCATCGAAAAACATGAAATTTAAGATTTAGGGATGTAGATGATAAAAAGCAAGGCTGAAATGGTAAAGGGTAAAGAACTCAAACCAGACCAGTAGTCTTCTATGTCTTTCTCCAGTAAAAATACCCCCACTTCAGAAATATGTGTGCATACCAACTTCCACAAACACACACTCCTATGGAAGTACAAAAACATTTCTGAAAATAGAATTTTTTCTGTGTTTATTTTGGGCCGCTTGGGGTTAAAGACCTGATTGTGTAGCATTGATGTTTCTCTCCTGATAATGAAGCCTCTCTGAGCTCCTACAGCATACAGTCTCCTAAAAAGAAACTAGGCAGAGTATTGTTTTTGGTAATATTCTCAAGTCCTAAAGCAACAGCAGTGGGATCAATGTAGGAAGGTGCCATTATAAACAAGTCTGTGTTCCAAAGTCTGGAAGGATGTATCTGGTCTCAGAGGCCTGATTGCCTACAATATCCAGGAGGAGAGGCACCGGAGGGAAACACAGAAACCTGGGGGAGGTGTAAGCATATGCTTGAAAAGGAACTGTGTCTGGATAAACCATGCTAAGAGGGAATGGGATTGAGGAGAGTCCTTTCTGCTTTTCTGGTCAAAGTCCTTGGCTCCACCCCTGCCATAGGCCAAGCTGTGAGCTTTTTTCTAAATATTAGTTTAAAACACCAAATACAGAGCATAACTAGTTTTTGACCTTGAACTAAATAAAGTGATCAATTTATAGGTGAAGTTGTTAACCTTAAGAGATTAGTTCAAGAATTATGTAATGGCAACATTGACAAATAATGCATCACATATCTTTTGTTTGCTTCTGTAGACTGACCCCATTCACATCCCACCCAGCTTCTTGTCATAGAGGTTACCTTGTACCCATTACAGCAGCATCCCTAGGGTATTTCGTTCTGTGGTTCCTTGTTGTGTTAGGCCAATAGAGGGTCTCAGTAGGGCATGGAAGGAGGAGGAGAGTAGGTAGCTATATATTTCTCTGCCTCCCACCCTTGAGACATTACTTTGGGCTAGTTGTGTTCCATGAGCAAAAGTCACTCTTTCTCTCTAGGTGGACTCCTCTGTATAGCTCTCCAATTCTGGATTCCAGTAACTTACTCCATTCACTTAGGCCTTGGAGTGGACTTGGAGGGTTAAGAATAGCAAATTTTCTTAAGATCACTACACTCTTTTTGCTTTTACAATCCACCAATAAGTAAACTTTTATAAAATTATTCTAATTTGAGAACACCTTTGGTTTTCTATTTAAAGCCTGAATGAAACAGGGAAAGGTATACACAGAAAACCCTGTTCTTCACTTTTGGATAAATTACTCAGGACTTCACAGATGACAATCATTGACTACACTATATATATGTGGAGACACATGCACACACACACACACACACCCCTATATATATTCTCCCATTAGTGCTAGAAATGGTTTCTATGAAAATAAAAAATGGTTGGTAGTTATTTACGCTTTTAGAGATTGTTTTTAATATCACCTCCAGCCCACTGTGTCAATTTGTAATTGTGCTCTGTCCTTTCCTGTGAGATTAAAAAAACAACTCTGCAGTAGAGTCATCCATTATTGTAAAAAAGCTTGATGCATAGGGAAAAGAACAACAACAACACAGAAAAATCTGTATTCTGACTATGGCTGAACAATAGAACAGAACGTGTTTTTCTGAACTCTGAATAATGGGCATGTAAGGATAATTTCAGCTGCAGAGCTAAGCAGTTTGGATTGACAACAACATAAATCAGCTTTGACAATGCATCCCCTCAGCCAAGTTCACTCATTCATCCAAATTAGAAAACAAGCTTAGAAGCATGGTACTAGCTGTTGAAGGACAGAAAACATGTTTGGGGAAATTACTTCTGGGTAACACGCTAGACAGGCTATAAAATGATGCAGGACTCAGCTGAGCAATTAGCACAGTCACCAGTACTCTTTATCAGACATATGATTCAACTGCTTCTCTTTTTTGTTAATACATGTGTTTGTTTTATGTTATGAAGCTCTGTAGAAACTTTTAAAAGCCTGGGTTGAGAGTGATGATATTAGGGTTGAGAAGGTTGGTATGTTTGACAGCAAAAAAGGAGGAGGTTACAGAATAGTTAATCTAGCACAGATGTCAATAATGGATATTTAATAATAAATGTTGCAGTAAAAATAGTAGCTATAGGTCCTTATTACCCAGCCAGCAGTCTGCCAGTAGAATAAGAAGAGATTCACAATGTTCAATATGGTATTGAACCACCATCTCTGTATCCCATATTTCCCTCCCACAAGTGGGAATTGAAGAGGAAACACATTCACATCACCACTATGCCACTATAGAGTTGCATAGATAAATAGACCTGTGGGGGATAGATTATTGCAGTAAAGTTTTCCAGGTCCCATACATAGGATATGTTAGCAATTAGGAAATTTCCTTCGTTATGTGAGTATCCAACTTCTTTCATTCTTTTCCAGTGATATTCCTCAGACCTTGCCTAGAAAATTACCACCACTTTCTTACTGATATTCTCAGTCTCATCATATTTTTCCCACCATTTATGGAATTATCTTTCTAAATCCTGAGCCAGATCATGCCACTCCTTTGGCTTGTGACTACCAACAGTAATGACTGTTTAATGTATAACTCAAGGTGCTTCATGATCAAACTCCATCACAGTTTTTAGCAGCAACTCTAGTCTGGAAGTCAGAATAGTCAGAACAATTCCTAGTGGCTAGTAATAAGCAATGTGTTCTTAGATAAATCATTTTTCCTTCCAGAATCAGCTTACTTGTATGTTAAGAAGTAATCCGAAGGAAAGAACAAAAGAAGAAATAAAGGAAAGAAGGGAGATGGGAAAAAACAGTTAGCTCCAACTCTTTTTCCAGTTAACACTATGATCTGGCATGTAACTTTTCTGTTTAAATTTTTTAATTTACAACTACATGTCTTCTCTCTCATTCTTTTGTCATCTTACAGGTTTCTGTCACCCTCAGTACCTACGAAACCTTCTGTACCTCTGTACATAGTTGGAAGCTCAACTCTCAGGCCACCTTCCTAACAAAGTTTTAAGTTCCCAAAATAAACACGATTTTCTTCTATCTCTGCTTTAATACCACTTAATAGCAATTGTTCTATAATTCATATTATAGTTAATGATTCTCAGTCAACTTTCCCTGGCAATCTGTGAATATATAATTTCACCTAGAATATCTCGTTACAAAGAGCTGTAGAACAAACAAAATGGTGTCTGAATTGGGAAACATGGTGGGGGGTGGTTAATACCCGATATGACATTTTTAGTAATGTTACTTATGGTACACATCACAGAGAGGCAGTGTTCTTTCATGCTTCCAGATGAATCAATTCAAAACAATGCTGGATAACAAGCTATATCAGATAATCTGCAGCTCATTCCATTCCTTCATTATTGCAAAGGATTTCAGACTCTCTCCAAGCACATAAGATTTACATTTAAATTCAGAATCCTAGAAAAAAAAAAAATGTTTCCAGGTAAGGAACTTGGAGCTGCCTTTATTTAGCAGAAGTAAAAATTGTGGCCAAGAGAAATGAAGTCATATTCCTGTTTTTGGCAGTGCAGGGTCTCATACCCAGTTCTTAGTCCTTTCTAAAATCTTGCTCCTCCTACTCTTATAACACTAAACCAGCTTCTATTTTTCAAGAGCCACCTCCCTCTACCATATCTTGCGAATGATGGAACTTGTCTCAATTCTTGAACTGCCTACCTAGTGGCTGTCTACCCTTTGCAAGCTCCCTGTAATAATTTCTTCCTGTGAGCCACCTCATCCTTCACCATGAGGCATTCTTGGAGTTACTGTCCACAGTTCTGTTGAGAAAACACAGCTAATTCATCCCAGTGTCAGCAGGAGAGGAGAAGACTTGTAATGGACCAGAGTTTTTGTGTGTTTTTTGTTTGTTTGTTTTTTGCTTCATCACTTTATTCTCCACAGCATCACATTAGGCTCTAGAAGTATTGAATACACATACTCATGTAATAATACATGGCATATCAGTAAAGAAAATAACTAAATGGATAAAAATTTAAATAGTAAACTTATTCTGACACTCCTCATGATTCAAGAGGAAAAAATTGCTCCAAACTAAGTCCATCTTAAATGAGTGCCCTTTAGACATATTTCAGTTCTTAGTCTTGATACCCTGCCAAAATTCCTAGTTTACACCTGCATTTTGGGAATAGTCACACTGTTCTTTAGGGGAACAATGTCCCTTACCTAGAGTGATCCTTACCTTTCTCTCACAACTCAATGTATAGTCAGAGCCTTACCTACCATTTATATTTTTCCAAAGTCTTAATTGTTCTACTCAGAATATATCACCACTGCAGTTTCATAGGAAGATGAGAGAGCTCAATTTTTTTTAGAGAAGATGACTGTGAAGTTGCTGTAGATATCTGTGCCAAAAACTCCTACCTGTCTACTAACAACTGTTTTCCATTTTCCTTTTTGCTAACACAACTCCAGTGTTATTTAGTAATGCAAAATACTCATCTTAAAAAAAAATTTCAGCCAACAAATAAAGTATAGGCATTGCTATGTGACATGAGCAGAAGCTGATTGACCAGGGCATGCAAGAAGGTTATTGCTCTGATAATTAATATGGCAGGTTCAGTTGGCATGCCTTTGCTTCCCCCATCATCCCTTCTTCCAGCTTATTATGCAAACACATGCCTGGAGGTTCCACAGCTGTTCTGTGACTAAAGCCTAAGGATAGCATAGCGGAAAGAAAAAACAAATATTGTTAGAGCCACTGTACAAATCCTGGACCTTCTACCTTCAGATTCCTTGGAAGTTTGGATAAAATCAAGGCTGTACATGGCTGAGTCACATGTTTCAGGTTTCTTTTACATATGGCTGAGATCTAAAGTTCCACATACAAGAAAAGGTTAATCCTTCATACAGTATTAAGATGCTCAAATATTAAGTCTCTGTTAGTGGGATATTAACAGAAGCTGAGTATGGTTAAACTCTGTAAAGGACAGGGCTAACAGGAAGATTTCACTTCAAATAGACTTAAAAATACAAAATGGGATGCTTTGTAGTAATTTTAAGTTGCATAATGCACAGGGTAATTAATATAAATTTCTTTTCTAATCTTCCCAACAGTAATAAAGACACATATATTTTACTTCCATTTTGCATATATATGGTAATGGAGCATTAGGGCACATACATGTCTTATTTAAATTTACCCAGCTATAAGTTATAGATTCAAAGCCAGGTCTGTTAGCTCAAAAATCTGCCTTTTGTTATACTCCTAAAGTGATTTAAGAAGATTATAAAAGATGCAAGAAATAAAATGGGCCCCACCCAGTGAGAACATGTTTAAAATTCTTGTTTTTGCTACCAAAGATACAGAGAGACAAAACTGTAGAAATAGGTATGAAAAACCAACTGATTTTTTTTTTTTGAGAAAAAGTTATTAAACACAGTCTCCCTCGTTTTTCCTTGGCCAGCATGTTAGACAGTACTGAGAGAATAGAATGGGAAGCTATTTTTGGTTTCCTGTAGAAAGAAGATTCCCCAAATAAATACTGGTGGTTTAATGTTATATAATGTGATGTGATTTAATAATACATTTAGAAAATGAGGGTAGTAATACACAGCCACAGGAAGAGCAGTGCCTAAGAGTAGATGCTAATTTCATACAGTAGGCATGGGATAACTAGGACATGGATCACTTAGCAGCATACCAGTGGAATTTAGACAAACAAATAAAATCTATACTGGTTATGTATGCATTAGCCCATTCTCACATTACTATAAGGAAATACTCAAGACTGGGTAATTTATAAAGAAAAGAGATTTAATTGACTCACAGTTCCACATAGCTGGGGAGGTGCAGGAAACTTACAATCATGGCAGAAGACACCTCTTCACACGGCTGCAGGAAACAGAAGTGACAAGCAAAGGGGTAAAAGCCCCTGGTAAAATCATGAGACCTAGTGAGAACTCACTCACTATCATGAGAACAGCATGGTGTTTGCCATCCTTGTGATTCAATTACCTCCACCTGGTCCTGCCCTTGATACATGAGGATCATGGGGATTACAATTCAAGGTGAGATTTGGGTGGGGACACAGAGCCAAACCATATCATAGATTCTTGTTTTTGATACAGTTGAATAAAACTGAGTAAATACTTGAAAATTGTTTTCAATAGTTGGAAATTCATAACAGAACTTAATGTATGTTTTAATTATATGCAATTATGTTAAGTAATCTGTCTAGTAAGTTTTGTATAATTTTCGTTGTGAGTGATGTTAGTAATATTAGCTTATCTTTGTATTATTTTATTAAACTCCCTACGTGCTATATCCTTTCAGGCACTGATGTAATGAAACATAGATTGAGAGCGCCCTATTTAAAATATGTATTAATATTTAGGTGCTCATTAAGAAAAAGGCATAAAAGCAAAATCTTTTTTAAAACTTTGTCTTATTACACAGTAGGTATGGTGTATGTATTCTTCATATATTAACATGTAAAATATATAATGGGGATAGGAATCTACTCTCTTGATATTTACTACAATCTTCGAGTAAATACAAAATAAAGCTTAGCCTTCTTCAAATATCCAGCACAAAATACACTCATGAGCCCACACCATTCTTCCCTAATCATTTCCTCTTCACATTCCCTTTAAAAAGTCTGACCGGTCCTATTTCTCAGAGATTTTGCTCATGTCCTCTTTCAAGGTATATTGTGGCACACAGGATGCCACTTGCTACCCTGTGAGTCCCAGTTAACTGAACTAGGAATAGATACCTGAAAGAAGACACAATCAGATTCTCTCTGGAGTCAGTCTCAGTTGATATTTGAAGTCTGCAGATACACAGAGAGCATGGTTAGAACCAGAGTTCCTCAAAAATGAGTTTGCAGGTTTTATCCTGTGTAAGGATGTCTAGCCTACAATCCCCATCCTGTGCTTTACTTGCCAAGCCATTTGCCAGAGAAAAGACTACCTTTTCGTAATTCCCCTAGAGGCACTATATGAGTTCACATGCCTCAGTATGGAATAGATACAGTTGGTATCTACACAAAGAGAGGCAGAGAAAGCCAGACCACAGAAGGATAGGAGTAAAACAGGCATTGAGACCACACAAGATTAAGGACTAAATTGTGCAGAGATAGAGAAAGCAAAAAAGTGAATCTGAAAACAAGGGAATCTAAGGGTGAAGGCAGCTCTCCTCTTCCTCATTGAAACTCCAAATTAGGCGCCACTACTCTTAAAGCCCTTAGTTGCTGTGTGTGTTCCTTTGCAAAAATAGTTACACATTCCTCCCTTTCTGTTCCTCTGACTTACTTTGGCCAATAGAATGGGGAGGACATTGTGGCAGCTTGAAGTCCAGTCCTCAAGAGGCCTTGTGTACTTCTATACTTCCTCTTAGAACTCTGTCAGCCACCACGCAAACAAGTCTGGGTTACATATCAGATGATCAGAGACATGTAGCTAAGTTGTTCCCTTCACCCCAGCCAACAGCCACTAACCCCCAGAAACTGAGCCAGTTAACAAACAGGCAGCTGACCACAGATGTGTGATGGAGCCTATCCCAAACAAAAAAGAAACAAAAGTGGACAAAAGACATGAACAGAAATATCTCAAAAGAAGACATACAAGTGGCCAACAAACCATTCTGAAAAAAATGCTCAACAACACTAATCATCAAGCAGTTTCAAGATTTCTCAAATAACTTAAAACAGAACTACAATTTGACCCAACGATCCAATTAATGGGGATATATCTAAAATAAAATAAGCTGTTCTACCAAAAGGACACATGCACGTGTATGTTTATAGCAGCACCATTAACAATAGCAAAGACATGGAATTAACTTAGGTGCTCATCAATGATGGACTGGATAAAGAAACATGGTACATATTCACCATGAAATACTACACAGCCATAAAATAGAATAAAATCATGTTTGTTGTAGCAACATGGATGCAGCTAGAAGTCATTATCCTAAGCAAATTAATGCAGAATCAGAAAACCAAATACTACATGTTCTCACTTATAAGTGGAAGCTAAACAGTGGCTAGTCGTGGACATACAGATAGCAATATTAGACACTGAGGACTAGTAGAGAGAGGAGAGAGGGAAAAAGCCAAAGGTTGAAACTCTAACTGCTGGATACCATGCCACTATGTGGGTTGCAGAATCATTTGAATCCCAAACCTCAGCATCACACAATATATCCATGTAACAAACATGCACACATACCCCCCTGAATCTAAAATATAAGTTTAAATAAAATGAAAAGCTGAAACCAGCTGAACTAACAAAAAACACCCTGCAGAGCCCAGGGCAAATTTTTGAGCGATAAAAGCCTTGTCTAAATCCAAGTTAGGCATTTTTTTTTTTTTTTTTGTAAAGGACCAGAAAATAAATAATGTAGGCTTTATAACCCTTAAAAAATGTGAAAAACAAAATCCTATCTCTAGGGTTGTACTGAAACTAGCTATAGGCCAGATTTGGCCCATGGGCCATAACTGGCTGACCCCTGGTCTATAAAAATGTTTATTTTTTTGACACTAAGTTTTGGGGAGGTTTGCTCTGCAGTAGAAGCCAGCTGATACGAGAGGAGATATTTCTATCAGTTAAACAAATAGACCTTTTTCTGAAAACCCTCTTTTTGCACCCCAATTGCCTTGACTTTTATTGCAACTTTCAAATTGCACAGTTCACAATGCAAGAAGCCAGTATGAAACAATCTGAAACAGCAAGATTGGAATTCCTCAAGAATTTCTGGTCTTTGTTTAGGAAGATTTCACATATCCCATAAACAAAGGCCCTTTCATTGAACCTTGAGAATGTGGCATACTCAGAAAGCAAACCATTCTTTCCATGATTTCTTGGCACTTAATGTAGCTTACTTTTTGTTCTAAATGTGATTCCTTGCAACATATGCTTGTTCTGATGGAAGAAATTAGCAAAGGATTATTGCTTTCCCTAAGTCGATTAGGCTGAAAAGAAATAAGTTGTTTTTTTTCTTGCTGTCACACCAGCTTTATGGATTCTTTTAATGAAAAGATTACTGCAAAAATTTCCCACCCTAGGTGTTACTCATACCTTGTTTCAGTCTTATTGGAATTAAATTCTGAATGTGTATTCTGATTTAAATTACCAGGAAAACTTAAACAAAAGAAAGACTTGTGAAATGAGGTAAAGGGGTGTGTGTGAGAGAGAGAGAGACAGAGAGAGACAGAGACACAGGCAGAGAGAATGATAGAGAGACAGAGACATAAAAAGAGAAACATAAAAATGGAAAATTTGTTGCTTGCTTTCAAAGCATAAAATATAACATTTGAAGGAAAGGCAACTAGGAAATCTAAATCTCTTTACAAGGCACATTCATTCTAGGGAGAACCCTGGCTCTTCATAGATACAGCTTTAAAAAGATGCTGATATTACAACACAATTCCTTATCGCCTACAAGTGTTTTTGGTTCATTAACCAGGAACATGATCAAAAAACCAAAAAGACAATCTTTTGTTTTCCAGAGTATCCAAGTGAGTATTATGAATTGTTTTGCTGAGCAAGCATGGTTGCTTGTGCACCAACAATACTTTAGAAATCAATGGAAGTAATTTGCCTAGAAGATGTTTGAAAAACCTGAAACAGACAAATAGGTAGAATTAAAGAGCTAAGAGTTTTCAGTTAACTAGAGTTGGGCAATACACTGTTGCCAGGGCTTAGTTTAATCATAAGTCATTATAGATATCAGACTTAAATAGATTATATTAAGTAAAAGTCTTATTTTTTAAAATTTCAACATTTACCTATACCAGTTAGAATCATGAATATGGAATATATAAATTCTCCCTATAAATCAAACTGAAGGAATTTAATATGAGAACTTGGTGCTGGAAGGTATGGAGCACAAAAGTGATTATGGGGACTGAAGAAAAAAGAGAAAAAAGGATGATTTCTGAAGATCAGAAGCACTGATGCCTCTGGGTTAGGATTGAAAATTATGAACTTGTTGCCATCCAATTAATTTTTTTTTAAGCTCCATCAGAAAAGTTCTGCCTTTTCTTTGGCTACTAGATTCCAGAATCACTCCTTCTTCATGTTGTCCCTAGAGTTTCTGGCAATTGCTGCTTTCCTATTGATACCAGAAGCAGAAAGCTATTGTTTTCTTGTTCTTAATTTTGCTTCCTGTATTTTAATTGCTAATGAAACTCTCCTATTGGAAGGAGCTTATATTAAGTCATCAGGCAAGGAAATCAGGAAAATATAGCTTGAGAACTTATTTTCCCAGCCAAAAAAGCAGGGTATAGAAAGTAATAAATAAATAAACCAACACAGAATTATGTAAATAGTATGACTCTTTGCTTTACAAATTGTCTTCTCCATCTTCTTGGGAATTCATTTGTATAATCTTTTTCTCAATTTTTACTTTCTGGGTTTGGCTGCAGATATCTACTACTAAACTTTCTTAGATTTGAAGTCAAGTAAACATGGAATTCCACACAGTTGATATGTCTATGAGTGAAGCGTATGAGAGATTGAATTTGTAAACTGATAATGAACAGACGACACATAAAACTAGAATTCTACCCCACAATCTACAGCAATCCCAGGAAGCCAACATATTGTCTGTGGTAATCAATCTTAGAAGTCAAACTACTATCTGCAGCAATCAGTCCAAAAAGTAAAAAAAAAGAAAAAAAAACAGAAAAAAAACAACTCATGTAGTAAACAGCTCCAAATGGTCAGAAATTGATTAATAATAGCAGCCTCTCCAATTTTTCTCCCTGCTTCCATCCTAGAGCAAACTGCAGAAAACCAATATACATCCTTAACCAATCAAGGATTAAGAATACAGGGCAGAGGGCTAATTAGGGCAGGGGGATCCTGCCTACAGCTCCCTATGCAAGGGCATACCTGAAGCATCTTTTTTTCTGCTATGAAGCTTTTCCACTCTTCTGTCTGCCTTTAATTCTTGGACATAAGTAAGTGTTGGTGACTGAATCACTTCCTCTGAAAACAAAGCCTTTGCTTTATTTCATTTGAGTGGTTTTAATTTGTTTCCACAAGTGAGAAAAGGAAATCATGAAATCCATCTTCAAAAGATGGGTAATCTTTAAGACTGCTTCTATAAAGACATTGGGAATGATGATATTAATTATTCAGATTTCTCTAGACTTCCTAGACCACTGACGTGGCCTAGAGGAATCTGAATAATTAATATTAAAATTTCTAGGGTAGAGTTTATCTCTCAACTTAAGAATATTGACATTTTGGACTGAATAAATATTTTTTGGTGAGGGGCTTTCCTGTTTATTGTAGAGTATCTAGCAGCATCCCTGGTCTCTATTCACCAGATGCTAATAGCATACTACCTCCCAAGTTGACAATAAAATATATTTCCAGACATTGCGAAATACTGCCCAGGAGGAGCAAAACCACACTCCATTTGAGAACGATTGTCCTAGGGGAATTTTGAACTTATTTCCCTTTAGGGTACATTAATCCTATAAGAGTGTTAGTAGGCCCTAAGCTAATATGACTGCAGGTCCCCAGTTCTCTCATAGTGTATCAACTTTGTGTAATTTAGTTCTTTATAATAAGGGTGATTTGGCATGAATATTTCATATTTTTCATAAAATTTAAAAATATTTTTATATGCATAAATTCAATACGGAAAAAGAAAGATGTTTTGCTCTATGTCCCAAATGTACTCAGGGATCATGCTTTTTATACTCTATGCAAATACAGCACAATGTGTGCAGGAAGGATCACTGGATAACTTCACAATCTTTCCCAGGTTTTTACTGAGACCAAGATTCCAAACTGCCTATGGTGAACTGACTTTCCATATGAGACACCATTTCCCTGCTCCATAGTTTTGAACTCCTAGAGATTTCTGTGACTCTTCATTCTTATTTTACAAAGTACTTTGAGTAGTCATTTAGAGACTATCTTTGTTATATATGAAAAGAAAATCCTGTAAAAAGTACAAGCAGATAGTATATGGCAACAAACTAGAATACAATTTTAAGTGTTTTATGTTAAAACTACTCCCATATAATCTAAACAAACCCAAACATTTGCACTTATTATGCTTAATATATCTAATTTTTTCTCACCACCTACTAGCCATCACTTTTTCTTCTTTCTTATGACACCTCATTTTTTGATCATGTACTGAGAGCCTGCTATGCACCAGCCTCTATGAACTAGTATCTAGGAATACAAAGATGATTATATAGGGTTTTGTTCCTGTGTATGTCAGAATTTTCCAGAGAAACAGAACCAACAAGATGTGTGTGTGTGTGTGTGTGTGTGTGTGTGTGTGTGTGTGTGTGTGTTTGTATGATGCCCATCCTGGAATAATTTTTGACCAAATATCTGAATACCATGACCTAGCCAAGTTGACACATGAAATTAACCATCATGATTCTCAAGTAACTCTGAATCCAACATGGGGATGATAATATACTTGGAATTATACTTGGAATGAAAGCCCATAGGATGTGCTATTTGAGTATTGAAGAGAAATCCTTAAATTCTCATGGGATAGTTAAGGAAGATATCAAAGAGGAGGAAGAGTTTGAGCTAAGACTTAGAGGTTGAATTGGAGCAGGATATAATAAAAAGAGATTTTAGAGTCAGAAAGAAGCTTCTCCCTGTTAAATTTGGACCTTGGATAAACCACTTAATGTCTCTAAGTTTCAGTTTACTCATTTATAAAATGAAGATAATAATTATCCTACAAGCTTGGCATTTTAAAAAATGGGTGCTACTCGGTAAAGGCACTAGGCAAATGGTAGCTATAATATGATTGCTATGATTGGACTAATGGAGTGAGAAACAGGAGAATTTTCTTGATGAGAAAAAGGAGAAATTTGAAGAAAGGACACAAAACAATTTCCACTGAATGACTGATTATTGACAGGAATGAGGTAAAGTAGTTATGCCAAATTTAATAAAGTCCTGTCTCATCTACTTTAGTTTGGTTTAAAGATTGTAGAGAACACAAACTAGAAGAGTCAGTCCATAGACATATTATGCTATTCGTTGTGAACTCTTTCAGTTCTTTCCCCTGCCCAGAACACTTTAGTTTCTTCTATCTCAGTCTACTGGATCCCTAAGGAAAAAGATTCTGAGAGAATTAGGTTTCAAATATCAATCCCTCATCTATACTTGACTTAATCTCTCACCTGGTGTGCTCATTTGTTAAATGTAGATAATAATTCCCAACTCACAATCTATTGTGATGATTAATTAGAAGGATGTTTGTAAATAAAATAGTGTTGTGACTAGTATAGAGTGACTTTCAATATATATCAGCTTCCCCCTCTAATTGACATTGGTCACATATAGAGAATTGATTTAGGTATTTAATCTTGACCTGTATGCAACTAAACTTTTACCACTCTGCAATCAAAATTTCTTTGAATTAAATAATCAACTGTCTTTCTTTTTTCCATTCCTGTTATAATAATCCTAATCCTTTCTGAGGCCATGGATAATTATGGCTAAATTCAGGGAGACTATATACAAGAAAGTGACAAAAGGAAAGGCATATTAGTTTATTTCAAAAATATAACTGTTAATTATCTAATGCACTGAACATATTTTAGATATAGAGCTAAATGTTGTGTGTGAGGTATTTGTTTAACAAAATAAATATGGGTAAGGTACTATTATTATTTCCATTCTATAGATGAGAAAACATTATTATCATAGCTTGCCCAAGATTTTATTGATTCACCAATTATTGACTGAGTCCCCACTCTCCCCCCCCTTTTTTTTTTTGAGACGGAGTCTCGCTCTGCTGCCACCCAGGCTGGAGTGCAGTGGTGTGATCTTGGCTCACTGCAACCTCCACCTCCCTGATTCAAGCGATTCTCTTGTCTCAGCCTCCCGAGTAGATGGGATTACAGGTGCCTGCCAGCATGCCTGGCTAATTTTTTTTTTTTTTTTTTTTTTGGATTTTTAGTAGAGATGCAGCTTCACCGTGTTAGCCAGGATGGGCTCGATCTCCTGACCTCGTGATCCGCCCGCCTTGGCCTCCCAAAGTGCTGGGATTACAGGTGTGAGCCACTGCACCCAGCACTGAGCCCCTTTTCATTGGCCAGGTAATATGCCAGGCATTACGAATACAGAGCTGGATGCAGAAATGGCTCTGGGTTTAGATGGTAGGCCTGTTAGTGGATTAAACAGAAAATAAATTGATAGTGTGCAGTGCTATCACAGGGGTACAAAGTTTATTATGGGTGTAGAGTAGATGTATATAAATTCTGTGGGGGAGAAGAGAAAGCAAGAATATCACGTGGAACCACAAATACAGTACACAGGCCACAGTTGACTGTCTGGTAGTGGCTAGAACACAGGAAAACTGAATCATAATTTTTAAAAATTATTCTCTAGGTTATTTGAAGTCTATTCCTCAATTTCTGCTACATATTATTTAATTGTTTAAAAGGCTTCATACTCAGTAGCACATTTTGCAATTAGTTCTTTGTACTGTGCAGCTTACACAATGTTGAATTCTGATGTCAGGAAACTATGACACTGCTTGGCTTTATTTCAAACCCTATATCATTCCAGGCAAAAAGAATGTATGGTCACTGCTGGTCAACTCAGTTACCAAGCACTATGTCAAGTGGATCTAGAACTTATTAAAAATACCTCCAAATTAGTAGTATTATGTTAAATGCACCTGCAAAAGACCAAAGTGCTTATTTAAAAAGCTTCAAGACAAGCCAAACCAACAGTGCCTCCGGACTATCCAGAACAACAACAAAAAAATCAATTAAAACTGATGGGCATCTCCACCTAGCAGATGTCTCTTGCATTTTTCATGTAGTGTCTGTGCTAATTATGAAACAAACAATGTAGGACTATTGGCTTTGGAAAGAGATCTATGTACTGTATAAGCAAGATTTTAACACGTATCAGCAATAAATGCATATTGGGTTTCAATTAAAAGAAGAATCTTTGAAGCTAAAAATGTTAAGAAAAGTATGCAGTCATGCTGATGAAGCACATACTTGTGGTGAGCGCTTAACTTTCTTAATATAGCTTTAAGTGATGGATGGTTTTGCCTTTTTTCCACACCATCATCCCAATAATCTCTACTTAACAAGCTTCTTAACCTAAACTTGATGGTGTAATTGCCTATTTTTGAAAAGAGATAGATGAATGATGATGGGTTGATCATTAATTTTACCTAGTACAAACTTGAAATATCCTAGAGACGTTTTATTTCCTGCAGCAAGATCAATTTAGCTAATGAATGCTTCCCCTGGATGCCCATGGCAGTCACCAGTTTTTCTCTTCCTTTGAGCTACTATATTCTCCAGCCAGCTTCCCAGAGAGGTTATAATATGTCAAGGCAATTCTCTCCCATATTAGTCATCCATAGTCACTTTCTGCTTAACCAAACCATCAAAATAATAGCTTCCTTATTGGCGATTCACATATTCATGCAGTAAATACTCACTGAACACATTACAAGTACCAAGATGAAATTGTTGTGGATAGGGGTAGACAAAAAAGGAATACACTTCAATATTACATGAGAATCAGTAAAGTGATATATGTCTATATGTAAAGAGCAGATGCAGGGTGATCTATGGGATAAGTAGGGTCATTGTACATTTTATCATCCAAAATCAGAGCACATTTGAGAACAAAACAGATGTCATTAATAATTTACCTGGATAACAATTTAAATCCTGGACTCTATCATGCTACCTCACATATATGGTCACCCCAGAGATAAGGGATGGGAAAGACATTGTATGAAGCCTAATATTTGAACTTCAAATCCATGTAAATCTGATGTTAAGACAAGACCTGTTAAGATTCACAGTTATAGTTCCAGTAAAAGGTCAGGAACCTGTGTGCATGCCAACTTACAAACATACACACTACCCTTTATCCTTGGTGACAGATGAGGGTCATTTAAGATACAGAATGTGAGAATGCTTTGAGGGAGATGCTGAATTCTTAATGACAGTATGACGAATACTTAACTTTGCAAATTATAGACACTCGACACATATTTATCTAGTGGTATACCCTGAGAAAGTATGTGGGAAATACTTCTTTCTATAAATTTCAGAAACCCTACAGAATAGAAGTAAAGAAAATCAGAACTCTTCTGTAACCGAGAGAGTGGATGAGAAGGAGATCTGTGTTTATCTTGACTCAGAGTTACTGGTACATCCTTTCCTGTTCTCGTATGCTCTATAAGAACTCCCCTCTTCCCATGTCCGGGATAAACCTCTGGAAACTTCTTCCTTCTGTTTCCTCTTTATTGCCTGCTCTTAGATTGGAACCTGGTTCCATGTCCTATTTGTATTTTGTCTCTACTCTGTTTCTTACTTTCTGGCTCCTCCTAATTCACCTTTACTTGGTTCCGTTAGGTTCCACACTCCTAAGTCACAGACTGACCATTCCAAGTCTACAACCACATCAACCTGTTTTGGACCACAGAGCTCCCTCCTGCCTTCACGGAGTAGGGATAAAGTATAGGGATATATTATTGTTTTAAATAATTTTGTGAGATAAAGTTTACACATAGCAAAATACACAATATTAAGTCTGTATAGATTGTCTTTTTCATAGAATGCCATTTATATGAATGCCATCTGATATGGTTTTGCTGTGTCCCCACACAAATCTTATATTGAATTGTAGTTCCCATAATCCCCACATGTCACGGGAGGTACCGAGTGGGAGGTAATTGAATCATGGGGGCTGTTACCCCCATGCCATTTTCATAACAGTGAGTAAGTTCTCACTAGATCTGATAGTTTCATGTGTCTGGCATTTCCCCTGCTGACACTCATTCTTTCTCCTGTCACACTGTGAAGAGGTGCCTTCCGCCATGATTAGAAGTTTCCTGAGGCCTCCCTGTCCATGTGGGACTGTGAGTCAATTAAACCTCTTTCCTTTATAAATTACTCAATCTTAGGTATTTCTTCATAGCAGCATGAGAACGGACAAATACTGTAAATTGGTACTAGGAGTGGGGTGCTGTTAAAAGGATACCCAAAAATGTGGAAGTGAATTTGAAAATGAGTAACAGGCAGTGGCTGGAACAGTGTAGAGGGCTCAGAAGAAGACAAGAGAATGTGGGAAAGTCAGGAACTTCCTAGAGACTTGGAGGGCTCAGAAGACAGGAAGATGTGGGAAAATTTGGAACTTCCTAGAGACTTGTTAAACGACTTTGAACAAAATGCTGATAGTGATATGGACAATGAAGACTAGGCTGAGGTGGTCTCGAATGGAGATGAGGAACTTGTTGGGAACTGGAGTAATGGTCACTATTGCTATGCTTTAGCAAAGAGACTGGCAACATTTTGCCTCTGCCCTAGAGATCTGCGGAATTTTGACCTTGAGAGAGATGATTTAGGGTATCTGGTGGAAGAAATTTCTAAGTGGAAAAAGCATTCAAGAGGAAGCAAAGCATAAAAGTTTGGAAAATTTGCAGCCTGATGATGTGACAGAAAAAAAACAAAAAACAAAACAACAACAACAACAACAACAAAAAGTATTTTCTGGGAAGAAATTCAAGCCTGCTGCAGAAATTTGCGTAATAAGGAGACAGATATTAATCACCAAGAAAATCAGAAAAATGTCTCCAGGGCATGTCAGAGACCTTCATAGCAGCCCCTCCCATCACAGACCTGGAGGCCTAGGGGGAAAAAATGGTTTCATGGGCTGGGCCCAGAACACCCTGCTCTATGTAGCCTCAGGACATGGTGCCCTGAGTTCCAGCTGCTTCAGCTCCAGCCATGCTTGAAGGAGCTAAAAGGTACAGCTTAGGCCATTGCTTCAAAGGGCATAAGCCTCAAGCCTTGGAAGTTTCCATGTGGTGTTGAGCCTTTAGGTTCTCAGTTCTTGAAGTCAAGAACTGAGATTTGGGAACCTCCACCTAGATTTCAGAAGATGTATGGAAATGCCTGGATACCCAGTAAGAAGTTTGGTACAGGTGTGGAGCCCTCATGGAGAACCTCTGATAGGTCAGTACAGAAGGGAAATGTGGGGTTGGAGCTCCCACACAGAGTTCCCACTGGGGCACTGTTTAGTGGAGCTGTGAGAAGAGGGCCACTGTCTTCCAGACCCCAGAATGGTAGATCTACTGACAGCTTGCATCGTGCACCTGGAAAATCCACAAGCACTCAATGCTAGCCTACGAAAGCAGTCAGGATTGGGGAGGGGGGGGCGCTGTACCCTGCAAAGCCACAGGGGTGGAGCTGCCCAAGGCTGTGGAAGCCCACTTCTTGCCTCAGTGTGACCTGGACGCAAGACATGGAGTCAAAGGAGATAATTTCAGAATTTTAAGGTTTAATGACTGCTCCAATTGGATTTCAGACTTTCATGGCACCTGTAGCCCTTTGCTTGGCCAATTTCTACCATTCAGAATGGGTGTATTTACCCAATACCTGTATCCCTATTGTATCTAGGAAGTAACTAACTTGCTTTCGATTTTACAGGCTCATAGGAGGACAGGACTCACCTTATCTCAAATGAGACTTTAGACTTAGAGTTTTGGGTTAATGCTGTAATGAGCTAAGACTTGGGGGGACTGTTGGAAAGGCATGATTGTGTTTTGAAATGTGAGGACATGAGATTTGGGAGGGGCCAGGGGGAATAATATGGTTTGGCTGTGTCATCATCCAAATCTCATCTTGAATTGTAGTTTCCATTATCCTACTTGTCATGGGAGGGACCCAGTAGGAGGTAATTGAATCATGGGGGCAGTTACACCCATCCTGTTCTCATGAGAGTGAGTTCTCACAAGATCTGATGGTTTTATAAGGGACTTCCCCCTCTTTGCTCAGCTCTCATTTTCTCTCCTGCCACCCTGTGAAGAGGTGCCTTCTGCCCTGATTGTAAGTTCCCTGAGACCTCCCAGCCATGTGGAATTGGGAGTCAATTAAACCTCTTTCCTTTATAAATTACCCAGTCTCAAATATTTCTTTATAACAGTGTGAGAATGGACTAACACACCATCCAACTCAACATATATATAATTTCCAGTATCCACAAATGCTTCATCACATCTCCTTACTATAAGGATAATAATTGTGAGTCTGAATTTTATCACTGGAGATTATTTTTGCCTACTGTTGAACTTGATATAAATGGAATCATATAAAATACACTATTATATCTTGAGTTATTTCACTTAATGTGATGTCTGTGAAAATAATTCAAGCTAGAGAGTATAACAGGGTTCATTCTTTATTATTGCTCTGTAGTATTCTATTATATCAGTATGTTACTATTTATTTACACATTCTACTGCTGATGGGAATGAGAGTATTTTCCTGCCTTTACTTACTATGATTGAAGCATCTATTACATCTATTAATATTCCTGTACTTTTTTGTCATATGTAGCATTCAATTTCTCTTGGTTGCATGCCCAAGAGTCGAATTCTTGGGTCAAATAAATCTTATATATTTAGCTTCAGTAGAAATGGCCAAACATTTTTTTCAGAATATTTTTACATATTTACACTCCCACTAGCAATATATAAGCATTCTCTAATTTACATATTCACCAAATGTAGTATTTTTAGTCATTTTAATTATAGCCTTTTTTATAACTTTAGGGTAGATAGCTCTTGAAGCCCAAATGTGAGATTCAGTGTTGTATCTGATGACTTCCTGGAATTGGTAATTAAATATAGCATACATAATAGACTTGTGAGTACCTCTGTTCCCACCTAGCTTGTAGGTCTGCTGTATGGAGTGGGCTGAGTTGATCATGAATAATTCTTAGGATGGTTCTTTTAATCATCATCAGTATTTAATATTCAATTTTGGGTGCACAAAGACACTCAAAGCTGCCCTGTTCAATTCCTTTGATATTCTTTTGCCTTAGGTGAGCTAATAATATATAATGAACATTTCAATCTACTCAGTGCTGTTTTGAAAATAGATCATTTAAACATTCCAAGAGATATTAGACAACATTTTTGATGACAGATACAAGATCCAAGTAGGGCTTTTAGAGAATTATCATCTAGGAATAACTTTAGGAATATTTATCCACATAATATTCTAATTATACCCTGCTATTTTCAGACCTGGCATTAGAAAACTATTCACTGCCCTGAAGACTCCATCTACAAATAAACTGAAAAACTTAATAACACTTTATATGTGTTATTGCAAATCTTACAGAAGCACATTACATTTCAAAACAAAGTAGGAAGAAATTTTTGCAAGTCCAAAAGTGAAGTTTGTTATCCCAGTGCATTCACAGAGAAAGAACACAAACCAAGAAAGAAAGCAAAAAAGAGAGGCCCACCCAGCCCACTGCTGCCACTGCTGCTAGCACCCATGCACATTATCTGGGAACCTGAGGATTGGTCCACACTGCCTACTACCACTAGTGCACATGTCCACCATCTAAAGGCCTAATGATAGGACAAACCCTTGCTGCCAGGGCCTACACATGCCTCACAGATGCTTAGGGACTGGCCTACCTCACATGCTGTTGCCAATGCCAGTGTTTACCTGTGCGCATCACAAGGAAACCTGGGACTAGACAGCTCAGCTAGCTGCCTTGAGTGCTGATATCTGGAAGTACCACTTGGGAGCCCAAGGGTTGATCTGCTACTACTACTGCCACAGACAATGCCATGAGTCCTGCTCAGAGGCCCAAGGACCTGCCTGATTCTGTCACTATAGGTACCTGAGCATGCTTCCTAGAGGATTAATGACTGGCCTACCAGGACCTGCCACTACCAATGCCTGCATACATCACTCAGGTTCCCAACAACTGACATGCCTAGCCTGTCATAGCCACCACTCATGTGCAAGGGGCAGTTAGACAGGCAAATCCTTATCCCAACCTCCACTAACTATCACAGCCTAAGCTACTGAGGCACTCATGGACATCACTGACACTGATTACAGCTGAGGAAGTTATATAGAGATTATACTACTACATCCACCCAGAATCAGAGTCAAAGTATCTAACTCAAACAGCATAATAGATACATCTACTGAAAAAGTTGTTTCCTACAAAAGCCAATCCATAAAATTGGAAGAAGTGACTATTAATACCAAATGTGCACATATCAATGTGACATAAAAACATGAAAATGCAAGCGAACATGACACCTCAAAAAAAACCCACAATAATTCTTCAATAATAAATAACAAAGAAAGAAAATCTATGAAAAGCCTTAACAAGAACTCAAAGTAATGATATTAAAGAAACTCATTGAGATGCAAAAGAACACAGAAAAACAACACAAATATTAAGAAGAGAATTCATGATCCTGATGAGAAATTAAACAGATAGATTTTATTTTAAAGCCAGAAATCCTGAAACTAAACAATTTAGTAAACGAAATAGAAAATAAAATTGAGAGCTTGAACAACAGACTAGATCAAGCAGAATAAATAATTTTTGAACATCAATACAGGTCTTTTGAAATAACCAAGACAGACCAAAAAATGAATAAATATAAACTTTTTAAAATGAAGAAGACATATGTAACATATGGGACATCATAAGGCAAGCTAATATTCAAATTTTGAAAGTACCAAAAGGAAAAGAGATGATTGGGCAGAGGCATGGAAAATCTACATAAGGAAATAATAGCTTAAAACTTCTGAAAGCTTGAAAAAATATAGACATCTAGGTACAGGAGCCCCAAAAGATTCCCAAATAGATTCCTCCCAAAAGGGTCTTCTCCAAGACATATTATAGTCAAACTGTCAAAAATCATAGACAAAGAGAGAATTCTAACAACAGTAACAGGAAAACATCAGCTCACATATAAGGGAAACTCCATCAAACTTAAAGCAGATTATTCAGCAGAAACCTTAGGTACCAGGAGAGAATGTAATAATATATTCAAAGTGCTGAAAGAGAAAAAACTATCATTCAATAATACCATACTCAGAAAATCTATCTTTTAAAATGAAAAAGAAATACAGTGTTTTCCATAAAAGCAAAACTGAGGGAATTCATCACTACTGGATCAGACTTACAAGAAATGCTTAAGAAGCCATAAACATGGAAGTAAAAGGACTATATCTATTATCAAGAAACATGAAATCCACTGACAGAGCAGATACACAAATGAGAAAGAGAAAGGAGTCAAATGTTACTACTACAAAAAGAAAATTACCATATAATAAAGGGAAATAATAAAAGTGGAAGAAATGAACAAAGGATATGCAATACAATCAGAAAACAATTAACGAATGACAAGTGTAAGTCTTCACTTATCATTAACAACTTTAAAGTAGATGGTTTAAATTCTCTAATTAAAAGATAAAGACTGGCTGAATAGATTTTTTTTAAATGACCCAACTATAAGCTGCCTAAAAGAAACTCACCTCACTTGTCAAGGCACAGATAGACTGAAGTTAAAAGATTAAAAAATACTCCACACAAATGGAAACAAAAAGCATGTATGAGTAGCTACATATACATATATATATGAGATGAAATAGACTTTATATTAAAAAGAGAAAAAGAAGATTATTATATAATGATAAAGAGATCAATTATGCAAAACAATATAAGTATTGTAAATATATATGCCTTTAACACCTGAACACCCCAATATTTAAAGCAAATATTACTAGAGCTAAAAAGAGAGAGAGAGACCCCTC
Organism: Hylobates moloch; assembly: GCF_009828535.3. Classification (NCBI taxonomy): domain Eukaryota; kingdom Metazoa; phylum Chordata; class Mammalia; order Primates; family Hylobatidae; genus Hylobates; species Hylobates moloch. The sequence goes on from NW_026652283.1 coordinate 94,178,017, forward strand.
AGTACAATAATAGTTGGAAACTTCAATGTCCCACTTTCAGCAATGGACAGATGATATAAACAAAACAATCAACAAAGAAACATTGGACTTAATATGCATTATAGACTAAATGGATCTTATAGATATTGACAGAACATTTTATTCAATGGCTACAGATTATATACTCTTATCTTTAGCATATGGAAAATTACCCAGCATAGAACATATGTTAGTCACAATACAAGTCTCAACAAGTTTTAAAAACTGAAATCACATTAATTATTGTCTCATATCACACACAGTAAAACTAGCAATCACTAAAAAGGGGAACTCTGGAAATTATAAAAATATATGAAAATTAAACAACATACTCCTGAATGATTAGTTGATCAGTGAAGAAATTAAGAAGAAAATAAAAAAAATTTCTGTGAAAAATGAAAATGGAAATGTAACATCAAAATATAACATGTTACAACACATATTAAAAGCAGTGCTAAAAGTTTATAGCAATAACCATCTACCTCAAAAAGAAGAAAAATATTAATAACTTAATGATGCAACTCAAGAAATTAGAAAAGCAAGAACAAACCAAACCCCGAATTAGTAAAAGAAAAGAAATAATAAAGATAAAACCAAAAATAAATGTAATAGAGGCTTAAAAAATAATGACAAATGTCTGAACAAAGGATGAACAAAATAAAAAGTTTATTTTTTGAGAAGATAAACAAACTCAATACACCAGTAGCTATACTAACCATGAAAAAAAAGAGAGAAAACCCAAATAAATAAAATCATACATAAAAAGCAGACAATATAATTAATACAAGAGTCATTAGAGATACTATTATGAACTATGACTATTTGGAAAACCAAAAAGAAATGGATACAATTCCCAGTACCCCAACCACAAGATTGAATCAAGACGAAATAGAAAATCTGGGCCAACCAGTAATGAATAACAAGATTGAGTCGGTAGTCAAGTTTCCCAACAAAGAAAAGCCCAGGAAGAGATGCTTCACTGTTGAATTATACCAAACATATAAAGAAGAAGAACTGAGAACAATTTTTTTCTCAGACTATTCCAAAAAACTGAAGATGAGGGAATTCTTTCTAACTCATTCTATGAGGTCAATATTGACCTGATATCAAAATCAGCCAAGGACATAAAAATAAAAAAGAAAACTATAGGCCAATATCCCTGGTAAATATAAATGCAAAAATTCTCAGCAAACTACTAGCAAACCATACTCAATCACACATAAAAAAGGTGTAATCCCACTATGATCAATTAGGATTTACCCAGGAGTGAAAGAGTGGTTCAACTTACACAAACCAATAAATCTGATACAGCACATCAACAGAATGAATGACAAAAACCATATTATCATTTCAATAGGCACAGAGTAAGCATCTGATAAAACATCATGATAAAAACTCTCAACAAACTCAACATAGAGGTAACATACCTCAAAATAATACAGACCATATATGACAAACCCACAGCTAACATCATACTAAATGGAGAAAAGTTGAAAGCCTTTCCTCTAAAAATTGGAACAAGAACACGACGCCCACTTTCATCATTCTTATGGTACTGAAAGTCTTAGCCATGAAAATCAGGCAAGAGAATGAAATAAAAGGCATCCACATAAGAAAAGATGTCAAATGGTCCCTCTTTGCAGACAACAGGATCTTTTATACAGAAAAACCTATAGACACGACCACAAATCTCTTACAATGAATAAATGAACTTAATAAAGTTACAGAATACAAAATTAACTTTAAAAATAAGTAGTATTTTTATACATAAATAATGAACTAGCTGAAAAATAAATCAAGAAAGCAATCCCATTTGCCATACCTCCAAAAAATGCAAAAATAAATCTAACCAAAAATGTGGAAAATTATGCAATGAAAACCACAAAACACTGATGAAGCAAGTTTAAGAGAACATACAAAAAACGGAAAAAAACATATAACATCTTATGCTCATGGATCAAATAATTAATATTGTTAAAATGACCATACTACTCAATCTGAACATTTAGTGCAATCCTGGTCAATATACCAATGACCTTCTTCACAAATATAGGGGAAAATATCCTAAAATTTGTTTTCAACCACAAAAGACCCCAAATAGGCAAAACGATCCTAAGCAAAAAGAACAAAGTTAGAGGTATCACACTACCTAACTTCAAAATACACTGCAAAGCTATAGTAACCAAAAAAGAATGGTATTGGTGTAACAACAGATACATAGATTAGTGGAACAGAAATGGGAACCCAGAAATAAAGCCACAGATTTTCAGTGAACTGATTTGACAAAAACATACAGTGGGGAAAGAGTACCCTCTTCAATAAGTGATGTGTAAACCAGGTATCTATATGCAAAAGAATGAAACTAGACACTCTATCTCTCACCATATATAAAGGTAAACTAAAACTGGATTAAAGAGTTAAGCATAACACCCACAACAATAAGAAAATCAAAAATAAACATAGGGGAAATGCTTTTGGACATTGATCCAGAAAAGGATCTTATGGCTAAAGTTTCAAAAGCACAGATAACAAAAAAAAAAAAAAAATAGACAATCAAAAAGAATCTTGAGAGTCCAAGGTGGCCAAATAGAAACAGCTCCAGTCTGTAGTTCCCAGCAAGACCAACATGGAAGGCAGGTGATTTCTGCATTGCCAATTGAGGTACCCAGTTCATTTCAGTGGGACTGGTTAGGCAGGGCATGCAACACACAAAGAGTGAGCAGAAGCAGGGTGGTGTGTTGCTTCCCCAGGAAGTGCACAGAGCTGGGGACCTCCTTCCCCCAGGCAAGGGAAGCCATGAGGGACTGTGCTACCCACCCTGGGTACTATGCTTTTCCCAGAGATTTTTGCAATCCGTGGATCAGAATATTAATTTGTAAGCCTACTGCAGGATCTGGCCAGCAGCCCACAATGCAACGGGGCTCCTTCTTTGTTCCCAGGTGGATAGGCAGGTCGAGAAATAATAGACACACACAAGATAGTAAAAGCTGGGTTCAGGGGGGTCACGACCTTCTGGTCCTGCAATGCCGCCAATGCACTGGATATACCAGCATTCGTTATTAAGTTTAGTGAGGGTGGGGGTAGGTTAGTGAGGGATTTAGGGTCATTTGATTATGAGGTGAGATGGTCACATAGGGATGAAGAAATTCTTTAACATAATATCTGTATGCAGAAGTACAGTATACAGAGATAAGAATTTACAATATAGTGTGTGCATCAGTAATTTCAGAGCCTTAAAACAGAAACACAGTCTTTCCATAACCTATGATTAGCAAGATATTAATCAGCAGTAACAGTTGCAGCAAAAGCTGGTTAAAAACAATCAATAGAAATAGGACGTGAAGCTAAACAACCAGTTAGACCAGAAATTCTCAGAAGGCAGTACGCCTTAACCCTAAAGAGGCCTAGAAGAGCTGTGGCAAGATGAGGGCGTTTATAGCCCTATCTTATCCATATGAACAGGCACCCCTCATGTGTCCGTTTATAGGCTCTCCACAAGTGTTGCTTGAACTATTCCCAGAGCTATGAACATCTGCTTTTCTGGGATAGGAATCTTGGTGATGTGAAACCTCCCTGACTGCACGTCCATTCATAGGCTCCTTGCAGGGGGAAGCACATCACATGCTGTTGGCTCATTCTGGCAGTCCAACCTGGGATTGTCTTTACACAATCCTGCATGCAATTTTGTATTTACAATAATCAGGAGCATTTCATCTTTTATTCTGTAGCAATAGTTTCAGGGGGTCTCCCTACATGAGCCTACACCACCAGGGTCCTGGGTTTCAAGTACAAAACTGGGTAACTGGGCAGGCACTGAGCTGCAGAAGCTTTTTCATACTCCAGCAGCACCTTGAACTCCAGTGAGACAGTAGAATCGTCCACTCCTCTGGAAAGGGGGCTGAAGCCAGCGAGCCAAGTGGTCTCACTCAGAGGGTCCCCCTCCCATGGAGCCCAGCAAGCTAAGAAATACTGGCTTGAAATTATTGCTGTCAGCACAGCAGTCTGGAGTCAACCTGGGAGGATGGATTTTGGTGGGGGGAGGGGCAACCACAATTACTGAGGTTTTAGTAGGCAGTTTTCCCCTGACAGTGCTAAGAAGACTAGGCAGTTTGGACTTTGCAGTGCAGCAAAGCAGCTGTGGCCAGACTGTTTCTCTAGATTCTTCCTTACTGGGAAGAGCATCTCTGCAGGATATCCATCAGCTCCAGTCAGGTGCTTACAGACAAAACTCTCATTTCCCTGGGATAGAGCACTCTGTGGGAGGGGTGGCTGCAGTTGCAGCTTCAGTAGTCTTAATCTTTCCTGCCTGCCTGCTCTGAAGAGAGAGGCTGATCTTGACAAGGGAGAATTCTCCCAGCACAGCACATCAGCTCTGCTAAGGGACAGACTGCCTCCTCAAGTGGGTCCCTGACCCCCATGCCTCCTGACAGGGAGAGACCTCCCAACAGGGGTCGACAGGCACCCCATACAGGAGAGCTCCAGCTGGCATCAGGTCGGTGCCCCTTTGGGATGAAGCTTCCAGAGGAAGGAGCAGGCACGAATCTTTGCTGTTCTGCAGCCTCCACTGGTGCTACCCAGGTGAACAAGGTCTGGAGTGAACCTCCAGCAAACTGCAGCAGACCTGCAGAAGACAGGCCTGATTGGTAGAAGAAAAACTAACAAACAGAAAGCAACAATAACAACATCAACAGAAAAGACTCCCCACAAAAACCCCAGCCAAAGGTCATCAGCCTCAAAGATCAAAAGTAGATAAACCACAAAGATGAAGAAACACCAGTGCAAAAATGCAAAAGGCCAGAATGCCTCTTCTCCTCCAAATCATCACAACACCTCTCCAGCATGGGCACAAAACTGAACAGAGAATGAGATTGATGAATGGACAGAAGTAGGCTTCAGAAGGTGGGTAATAATAAACTCTTCTGAGCTAAAAGAGCATGTTCTAACTCATTGCAAAGAGATAAGAACCTTGATAAAAGGCTACGGGAACTGCTAAACAAGAATAGCCAGTTTAGAGAGGAACATGAATGACCTGATGGAGCCGAAAAACACAGCATGAGAACTTTGTGAAGCATACACAAGTATGGATCAATCAAGCAGAAGAAAGGATATCAGAGTTTGAAGACCACCTTACTGAAATAAGGCATGCAGACAAGATTAGAGAAAAATGAATGAAAAGGAATGAATGAAGCTTCCAAGAAATATGGGACTGTGTGAAAAGACCAAACCTATAATTAATTGGAGTACCTGAAAGAAATGGGGAGAATGGAACCAAGTTTGAAAACACACTTCAGGATATCATCAGGAAAACTTCCCCAACCTAGCAAGACAAACCAACATTCAAATTCAGGAAATGCAGAGAACACCACTAAGATACCCCACGAGAAGATCAACCCCAAGACACATAATCATCACATTCTGCAAGGTTGAAATGAAGGAGAAAATGTTAAGGACAGCCATAGAGAAAGGAGAGGTTGCCTACAAAGGGAAGCCCATCAGACTAACAGTGGATCTCTAAGCATAAACACTACAAGCCATAAAAAAGTGGGGGCCAATATTCAACATTCTTAAAGAATTTTCAAGCCAGAATTTTATATCCAGCCTGAGTTTCATAAGCAAAGGATAAACAAAATCCCTTCCAGACAAGCAAATGCTAAGGGATTTTGTCACCACCAGGTCTGCCTTGCAAGAGCTCCTGAAGGAAGTACTAAATACGGAAAGGAAAAACCAGTACCAGCCACTGGAAAAACACACCAAAATATAAAGAACACATTGACACTATGAAGAGACCGCATCAACTAATGTGCAAAATAACCAGGTAGCATTATGATGATAGGATCACATTCACATATAACAACATTAACTTTAAATGTAAATGGTCTAAATGCCCCAGGTAAAAAATGCAGACTGGCAAACAGAATAAAGAGACAAGACCCATCAGTGTGCTGTATTCAGGAGACCCATCTCATGTGCAAAGACAAAAACAGGCTCAAAATAAAGGGATGGAGGGATATTTACCATGCAAATGGAAAGCAAGAAAAAGCAGGGGTTGCAATCCTAGTCTCTGATAAAACACATTTTAAACCAAAAAAGATAAAAAAGACAAAGAAAGGCATTACATAATGCTAAAGGGATCAATGCAACAAGGACAGATAACTATCCTAAATATATATGCACCCAATACAGGATCACCTAGATTCATAAAACAAGTTCTTGGAGACCTACAAAGAGACTTAGACTCCTGCAAAATAATAGTGGGAGACATTAACACCTGACTGTCAATATTAGACAGATCAACAAGACAGAAAATTAACAAGGATGTTCAGGACTTGAACTCAGTTCTGGATCAAGTATCCATTGGATGTAATAGATATCTACAGAACTCTCTACCCCAAATCAACAGAATATACATTCATCTCAGTGCCACATAACACTTATTCTAAAATCAACCACACAATTGGAAGTAAAACAATGGTCAGCAAATGCAAAATAACTGAAATCATAACATACAGTCTCTCAGACCACAGTGCAATCAAATTAGAAAACAGGATTAAGAAGCTCCCTCAAAACCTCAAAACTACGTGGAAATTGAACAACCTGCTCCTTAATGACTTCTGAGTAAATAACAAAATTAAGGCAGAAATAAAGAAGTTCTTTGAAACCAATGAGAAAAAAGACACAATGTACCAGAATCTCTGGAACACAGCTAAAGCAGTGTTAAGAGGGAAATTTATAACACTAAATGCCCACATCACAAAGCTGGAAGTACGTCAAATCAACATCCTAACATCACAATTAAAAGAACTAGAGAAGCAAGAGCAAACAAATTCACAAGCTAGCAGAAGACAAGAAATAACTATCAGAGCAGAACTGAAGGAGATAGAGACATGAAAACTCTTCAGAAAAATCAATGAATACTGGAAATGGTTTTTTTTTTGAAAAATTAACAATATAGATAGACCACTAGTTAAACTAATAACAAAGAAAAGAAAGAAGATCAAATAGACACAATAAAAATGATAAAGAGAATGTCACCACTGACCCCACAGAAATACAAAATACAAAGTACCATCAGAGAATACTATAAACACCTGTGCAAACAAACTAGAAAATTTAGGAGAAATTGATAAATTCCTGGAAACTTACACTCTCCCAAGTCTAAACCAGGAAGAATTCAAATTCCTGAATAGATCAATAGAAAGTTCCCAAAAAAAAAAAAAAAAAAAAAAAAAACAACCCTGGACCAGATGGATTCACAGCCAAATTCTACCAGAGGTAAAAAGAGGAGCTGGTATCATTCCTTCTGAAACTATTCCAAACAATTGATAAGGAGGGACTCCTCCCTAACTCATTTTATGAGGCCAGTATCATCCAACCACCTGGCAGAGACACAACAAAAAAAGAAAACATCAGGCCAATATTCCTGATGAACATCGATGGGAAAATCCTCAATAAAATACTGGCAAGCCAAATCCAGTAGCACATCAAAAAGCTTATCCACCACAATCAAGTGGGCTTCATCCCTGGGATGCAAGGCTGATTCAACATACACAAATCAATAAATGTAATCCATCACATAAACAGAAACAATGACAAAATCCACATGATTATCTCAGTAGATGCAGAAAAGGCCTCCAATAAAATTCAACATCCCTTCATGTTAAAAAAGATATTGATGGAATATGTCTCAACATAATAAGAGCTATTTGTGACAAACCCATAGGCAATATACTAGATGGGCAAAAGCTGGAAGCATTCCCTTTGAAAGCTGGCAAAAATCAAGGATGCCCTCTCTGACCACTCCTATTCAACATGGTATTGGATGTTCTGGCCAGGGCAATCAGGCAGGAGAAACAAATAAAGGGTATTCGAATAGGAGGAGAGGAAGTAAAATTGTCTTTGTCTGCAGATGACATGATTGTATATTTAGAAAACTCTATCGTCTCAGCCACAAATCTCCTTAAGCTGATAAGCAACTTCAGCAAAGTCTCAGGCTACAAAATCAATGTGCAAAAATCACAAGCTTTCCTATACACCAACAATGAATAAGTAGAGAGCCAAATCATGAATGAACTCCCATTCACAATTGCTACAAAGAGACTGTAATACCTGGGAATACAGCTTACAAGGGATGTGAAGGACCTCTTCCAGGAGAACTACAAACCACTGCTCAAGGAAGTAAGAGAGAACACAAACAAATGGAAAAACATTCCATGCTCATGGATAAGAAGAATCAATATCATGAAAATGGCCATCCTGCCCAAAGTAATTTATAGATTCAATGCTATTCTCATTAAACTACAATTGACATTCTTCAGGAAATTAGAAAAAAAATACTTTAAATTTCATACGGAACCAAAAACAGCCTGTATAGCCAAGACAATCCTAAGCAAAAAGAACAAAGCTGGAGACAGCGCACTACCTGACTTCAAACTATGCTACAAGGCTGCAGTAACCAAAACAGCATGGTACTGGTACCAAAACAGACATATAGATCAAAGGAACAGAACAGATACCTCAGAAATAACACCACACATCTACAGCTGTCTGATCTTCAACAAACCTGACAAAAACAAGCAATGGGGAAAGGGTTAACTATTTATTAAATGATGCTGGAAAAACTGGCTAGCCATATGCAGAAAACAGAAACTGGACCCCTTCCTCACACTTTACACAAAAATTAACTCAAGATTGATTAAAGACTTAAATGTAAAGCCTAAAACCATAAAAAAACTCTAGAAGAAAACCTAGGCAATACCATTCAGGACATAGATATGGGCAAAAACTTCATGACAAAAACACCAAAAGCAGTTGCAACAAAAGCCAAAATTGACAAATGGGATCTAATTAAAGTAAAGAGCTTCTGCACATCAAAAGAAACTATCATCAGAGTGAACGGGCAATCTACAGAATGGGAGAAAATTTTTGCAATCTGCCCTTCTGAGAAAGTTCTAATATCCAGAATCTACAAGGTACTTAAACAAATTTACAAACACAGCTAAGGAGGCTATGGAGAAATAGGAATGCTTTGACACTGTTGGTGGGAGTGTAAATTAGTTCAACTACTGTGGAAGACAGTGTGGTGATTCCTCAAGGATCTAGAACCAGAAATATCATTTGACCCAGCAATTCCATTACTGAGTATATAACAAAAAGAATATAAATCAATTTTACTATAAAGATACATGCACACGTATGTTTATTGCTGCACTATTTACAATAGCAAAGACATGGAACCAACCCAAATGCCCATCAATGACAGACTGGACAAAGAAAATGCAGTACACATACAACATGGAATACTATGCTGCCATAAAAAAGAATGAGATCCTATACTTTGTAGGGACATGGATGAAACTGGAAGCCATCATCCTCAGCAAAGTAACACAGGAACAGAAAACCAAACACTGAACGTTCCTACTCATAAATGGGAGTTGAACAATGAGAACACATGGATACAGGAAGGGGACCAACACACACTAGGACCTGTTGGGGGGTGGGGAGCAAGTGGAGGGAGAGCATTAGGACTAATACCTAATGTATGCAGGGCTCAAATCCTAAATGATGGGTTGATAGGTGCAGGAAATCACCATGGCACATGTATTCCTATATAGTAAACCTGCACCTTCTGCACATATATCCCAGAACTTAAAGTAAAATAAAAATTAAAAAAAAAAAGAAAAGAATCTTAAGGGTGTTTCCTTACAGCACCCTGACAGACAGTAAGAAAGACAGAAAGAAAGAAAACATACATATGTATTTCTTATATAAATTTACATTATATATATATACACACACACACAGCAGAAATTGAGTTAATAAATTAATATTTAATCACCATCAAAAAAATATATATATACACAGTATATATGTTTATATATATATAAAGATACATTCACATATATTTTTATTTGTACATTGCATTGAGCTGGTTATTTACATCAGAGGTTTTTTTTGCCCAGACGATATATTTTTTTGTTAAAGGTAGGTAATACTTCTATGAGCAGTCATCATGTCCTGGCATAAACTATATCTGGACATACATATTTATATCTGGACATGATTAATTCTAAGGTTATATTTTTCATTTAATTTCACCTTTGCCAAAGATACTAAGTAATGGAAAAAAGTGAAGGCATAAAATATATTTAACTAATGGGAACTTTTCTTGCTGTAATTGTTAGAAAACCATTTCTCAGTAATAGCCAACAAGACTTATAACTATACCTGAAAGTGCTAGAATAAGAAAAATTAATATCCATTATAAGAAAGTTTTACATGAACCGTGTTAATTTATTAACAAAATATTAGAGTATCAGAGCTACTTTTTCTCTTTACACCACTTTTTGAGGATTTTATCTTAGCAAATTAAAAGCCCAAGTACTCCAAATAAAAAATAGTGTTGGCAATTAGAAAGTGTAAGTATTCAGTAAAACACAAGACATATTTTGAACACATAAAAAATGTTGCTATCGTATTAGTAGCTAATCAACTGCCTATTCTTTTTCAAGTGGAATTTTTTACTTTGAGATAAATGTATCAAAGAGTGAAATTATTCATACTAAGAACAATTTGCTTTCCTTGTATGTCTGAAGATTGTTAGAGTTCTCCTCTGTGCATATTTTCTTTTTCTAATTATAGGGAAGCAAATGCAAAGTAATTTTTATTATGATACTGTTCCCACTTTTGGAGTAGAAAACTTCATTATAAAGCAAGTTTATTGTGATTTTTGTTGTTAAAATCATCATAGCAATTATCATTTTAAGGCCAAATGAATTTTTGTTTATTCACGAATACTTGTGCAAAGGCTTGCACTGGATACAGGGAAATAACCATAAATAAGACAAGGCCCTTACACTCAATAACCTAATAGATAGGTAAGTAAACCAGCATTTAATATACTGCATGATTAAAGTGATAAAAGGGTTAGGTACAGTGCATTATGGTAGCATACTGAGATGTGCCTAATCAATTCTAGGGACAAAGGAAAATCTAGAGGAGACTATGTGTATATTTAAGCTCTTAAAGAAGAATAGTATATGGATTAAAGTGAGAAAGATCAGAAAAAGCAATGGAATTTCTTTGTGAAAATATTAGTGTAGTAAGAACATGCACAATATGAAGAATAGTAATAATTGAATAACATTAGAGCATAGAGTGCTGTGAGGGAAGCAAGAAGAAATTAGACTTCTTTATTAAGATGGAGCTAGCTTCCAAAGTGAGAAGAAACCTGCATTTTTATCCTTTTAATCAAAAGCATTTATACTGAGGTAATATATGCATATTAGTAAGGACTCCATGACACTAAAAAAATCTCTGATTTTACACTTATTGAATTGTATTTTCTTCCCCTTCACTCACTCTCCATAGCCACAGTATTCTCCCCGTTATTCAGAAAACTCTATACACAAGTTGACGCCTTTTATTTTAAAGAGATACCTGCACTCTCATGCTTATTGCAACATTATTCACAATAGCCAAGATATAAAAACAGTCCAAGTGTCCATCAATAAATGACTGGATAAAGAAAACATGATACACACACACACACACACCCAGAGAGAGAGAGAGAGAGAGAGAGAGAATATTATTCAGGCATTTAAATGAAGGAAAAACTGCCGTATACAACAACATGCACCAAGCTGGAGGACACTACGCCAAGTAAAGTAAGCCAGTCTGAGGACAGTCACTGCATGACTCTGTTTATATGAGGTATCTTAAATAGTCAAACTCATAGAAGCAGATAATGCAATAGCTGTTACCAGGTCTGAGGTAAGGGAACTGGGAAGTTGTTCAGTGGGTATAAAGTTTCTGTTATGCTAGGTGAATAAATTCTAGAGATCTGCTGTACAACACAGGGCCTGTAGTCAATAAGACAGTATTGTGCTCTTCAAAATTTGTTAAGAGTGTACGTCTCATGTTAAGTGTTCTTACCACAAAATAAACAAAAATAATGACGAAAAGACCCAGGAAACTGGAAAGTATTGGCTATATCTATTACCTTGATTCTGGTTATGATATCATGCATAAACAGGGGTTCCTATAGGCCCCAAATCATCAAACTGTATATGTTAAATATTTTCAATTCTTTAATATGTACAATTATTTATATGTCAATTATATTTCAGCAAAGCTGTTTAAATCAAAGAAAGAGTACTGTCGTTGCACTTACCATTCCTTCTGCTTAAAATATCCACCCTCCTGATAGGCCTGTGGCTTTCTCCCCTCACCTCCATTGGGTCTTTACTTAAGCTGTTCAGTGATGAATTATCCTGACCAACTAATGTAAAATCACAGCCATCTATGACACCCTGCTCTGTCCTGTTTCCTTACTTAATCTTTCTCCATAATAGTGATCACTTAAGAATAATATGCATATTTTACTAGTTAACTTTGATTCTTTACTTTTTCTCTACACTAGAATATTAGTGCTAGAAAAACACGGACTCTTACCTAGTTTACTCTCTGCTGCTTCACCAGCATCTAGAACAGGAGATAACAAACAATAGATACTTAATGTTTCTGGAATAAATAAATAAAATAATAAATGTTTGCTATCAGATTTTCTCTTGTCTCAATATTTTACTTTGAATATCCAGACTCACTACATGGCCTTTTTCACACCCCTGTTATTCATGGGACATTGTCATCCCACAGAAAAAAAATCAGACATGTTAATTTTTGCTTTTGGTTATGATAACTGTTTGTATTAAACTACAATGTGTTATGTAGCTCTGTCTGTTATAGGAAAGTTATATTATTCATTTGCTTTATAAATTTCATTACTATCCCTAGCAAAAGGAAAAAAATGCATATGAAACTGAATTAAAATTTGAACTGGGATAGCAGAAATTTTGTCAGAAATTTCAGTTATAACTTTCTATTTTACATTCTTTTCCCCTGGAAATCACTATGGGTACATAGAACAGTAGAAATAAAACATTTTCACAAATAAGTTATCTTGAGTTTTTATCGAATAGTATGCTTAATAAGTCAATCAAAACAAACCAAATGCAAATATAACATTAAACCCCATTGACACATCCTACAAAGGAGTAAGTTATTTGTATTCTGAGCACATCTGACTGGATCTATCTCCAAGACAGCACTTAATAAGTAGTTTTACAGTGATCTATTCCTCCATCTACCTCCACTATTAAATATTGAACAAATCTAGGAGAAAACGTCTTTTGCTTTGTGAATGAGGATATCAAAGTTATATTAGAATATTTCTGACCTATAGAAACTCTTACTTGTATTCCAATACATATGTGAAGTTAGTAGAGCTTTCCGGCTTTCTGACATAAATATTTGAATCATGTAAAGAGTTGTTCTGAAACAAACAAGCATATCTGTTGACCTGGAATTTTGTGTGTGTGTGGAGTTTGGGGAAGAAGAGCACAAATGTCCAATCACAATGAGTTTTCCATAGGCCCTTTAAATGAGGTACGAAGAACCAAATTCAGCAGAGTTGAAATTTCAAAGGAAAATCCTGGATCGTGCATAGTAGATGTTATGTGAAAGCTTCATGGCCTAGGGATTTTCAATAAGTTTCATGTGTGTTTCCTGGACACACAAAAAAAGTCTCTTTGTGAAATTGAAAATATAATTTATTAAATGTTAAAACATCATGAGGCCCCAAACACTGCATTATGGTTTTCATATAATAGGCAACATATCGGGAAGGAGAAAGTGTTTTTATATCCACTTAGTTACAGCATCCATGATAATGTAAATTTGAAAAAAAATATATTTATTGCCAAAGAGGACAGCGTATAACTGATTTGAGGTTTGGCATTATTAAACGGAGTTGTCGGAGCTTCTGTATCTGCAGTGATGGTAGTGGTCATGGCAGAAGGTGCTGATGCTGGATGTCATTGATCATGGAGACAATATTAGCAAACTCTGGCTCAGCATAGCAGAGTCAGCACAGGGATAAGAGTAGGGAAGCACAGGTCAAACCAATGCACCAAATGCGATAATTTACGTGGCTCCCAAACAATACACAGAGATAATCAAGAAAGATGATAAACCCTTTAAACACAAGAACTAGTATTCATAGCACTTGAATTATAAACACAATCTGAAAGACACTTTCAGATAATCTATAGAAAAAGAAAGGTGATCGAAAGCAATAATAGGAGGGAATAAGCATATCCTAAGGAGCCCTAAAAAAAAAAAAAAAAAAAAACCCTTTAGAGATAAAAAGTATAGTCTTTCAACTTAAAAACACAGACAAATGAGCTCAAAAGATGGGAGAAGATATTAAGAATTATCAGAGGCAAACAAACCCAAACTTTTCTATCAAAGAAAGATCATGAATCAATACATGTATTTAGCAATAATAAAAATCTAACAAAATATTGTTTTTAAAGCATTTAGAGAAAGTAAGTGTAAACCTAGAATTCAACACACAACTAAACTGTCATTTAAGCATGATGGTGAAATTTTAAAAAAAGTTCAAATTTACAAAAACTGAAAGTGTTTACCAATCATAGACTAACTTAAAAAACATTAAAATGTTGTCCTCAGCACAAAATAAGATTGCCCAAGAAGACAGTAGGATGTAAATAATAATGATAGGCAAAAATATAGGCACCATATTGCTAAATCCAAACAAATTGTTATTGTAAACTAATGGTTACTACTTTGGGGAATTTAAATTAAAAACTGAGGCAAAATATTAGTAAAGGGTGGCATAGAATTTGGATGTGGGAAACCCAAATCAAATATATATATATGTATAGACCTTAATCTTTAATTTTACAGCTATGCATAGATCAAATTAAAGATTCAGGTCTACAACCTTTAATTTGATATTCTGAAGTATGAAAAAAAAAACCTACAAAAGTGATTTTTCAAAATATTTTCCCTCACATTAAAGTAAAATTAATTTGGCAGCAAAATGTGATCTGAACAAATATATGTGGATACGCAAAGTCTTTATTTCTCCTACTTAGTATCATTAACCACATGATTCAGAATAGGCATATTAATGTGTTCTAGATTCTGCTTCTGGGGTTACGTTATATAATACGTGCTTTTGCGGATTTATCTTTTTCTTAAATGAGATGGGTCTTGCTATGTTGCCCAGGCTGGTCTCAAACTTCTAGGCTCCAGCAATCCTCTTGCCTCAGCCTTCTGAGTAGCTGGGAGGTGCATGCCACTGTGCCCAACCTGCATTATCTTTTTAAAATATGAAAAAAGCTGAATAGGAAAGACATCTGGCACCAAGGGATCTACATAAGCAGTTATGGACCTGTAATGTTAATTTTTATTTTTAGAATTACATTCAATATGATACTTACAAATAATTGTACTAACTATTGGAAGCACCACTAAAAATAGAAAATGGGAAGAAATAATGAAAATTAGGTGAATTCAGGAAAGCTATTAATGGAAAATAAAAGAAGCGGCAAAACAAAGTCATCAATTGAAAATTTAGAAGGCCAGGCATGGTAGTTCATGCCTGCAATCCCGATGCTTTGGAAGGCAGAGGCAGGAGGATCACTTGAGGCCAGGAGTTCAAGGTAGCAGTGAGCTATAACAGTACCACTGCACTCCCACCTGGGCAACAAAGGAAGACCTTGACTCTGAGAAAAATAAAAAAATAAAAATAACAGAGACAAAGAAAGTAAACTTAACCTGATAAATGTCAGGAAATAACTATTTGTATTAAAACCCACCCAACAAGTTACATAGTAATTCTAAGAAGCAGTTATAAAATTTGATAAGTGAACTCTTACTAGACTGGCACTCTGACAGACAAAGACATACAACAAAGACATAAAAATTGTATTTTCAGTTTTATTTAGTTCAATATAGTATTAAATTTCTTTTCAGAATTCTTCTTTTGTCCATAGTTTATTCACAAATCTGTCGTTTAATTTTCAAATATTTGGAGGATATCTATTTTCGGTATTTTTTCTAATTTAATTCCATTGTGGTGTGAGAATAAACTTTGAATGAATTTGATTATTTTAATTTTGTTAAGGTGTGTTTTATGCCACAGAATGTACTCCATCATGATGAAGGTTCCATGTGAGCTTGAGAAGAATGTGCATTTTGCTGTTTTGAGATGGAGGATCCTATAAGTGTCAGTTAGGTCAAGGCGATTGATAGTGATGCTCAGGTCATCAAATTAATCAATTTGCAGTTATTTTTTAATTGCAAAAACCGCAATTACTTTTTCACCAACCTAATACAGATGTTTTGCTTACTCAATCTATCAATTCTTGAAAGAGGGGTGTTGAAGTCTCCTACTATTATAGCGAATTTTTTAATTCCTTCTTTTGATCCTACCAATTTTTGCCTCATGCATTTTCATGTTTTGTTAAGGATTTTTATGTCTTCTTAGATAATTGCCCCATTCATCATACTTCTTTTAAAAATTATTTAGTGGTTGCCCTAGAGTTTACAAAATACAACTTTAAAAATGGTCTAAATTCTATTAAGATATCGCTATACTACTCCACCTGTAGTGCAGGTACTTTATGACAAAGTCAATATTTCCAATCCTTTTCTCCTATCACTTGTGACATTACAGTCTTCATTTCACTAATCCTTATGCCATAATTACTCAATGCATTGTAATTATTGCTGTAAATATACCATTATTTTTATATAAAATAGAAAGCATACATTATATTTTTATTTATTTGTTTGTCAGCACTTTGCCATTTTAAATTAAGATCTCAGTTTCTGATCTATATTATTTTATATTTACCTGAAGAATTTATTTTGACATTTATTTTAGGACAGGTCTGCTGACAATAAATTTCTCATTTTGGGTTTTTGAGGCAGCCTTTTTCTCTTCAGTTTTGAAGGATAATTTCACTGGATATAGGATTCTGGGTTTGGTGGGATTTTACTTTCAAAACATTAAACATTTTCCATCACTTTCTATTTCCTTGAATGATTTCTGATAAGAAGCCCACTGCAATTTGCATGCTTGTTACTCTTAAGGTAAGAATTTTTTTTGTTTGTTTTAGCTTTCTTCATTTATTCTCTTCAGTTTTCCACAGTTTGAATATGATATACCTAGGTAGGTTTTCAGTTGGTGGTGGTGCTGGGGTTTTTTGTTTGTTTGTTTTGATTTATTTCAGTTTGGTGTTCTCTGTGTTCCTAGATATTTAGTTTCCTTTTTATAGTTTATTTTGGAAAGTTCTTAGACACAAATTCTTTAGATATTTCTTCTGTTCCATTTTCTCTTTCTTCTTCTTTGGTATTCAAATTATATGTATTTTATACATTTTGAAACTGTCTCCCAGTTATTGCATGTTCTGTACTGTTTTTTCTCTAATTTTTTTTTTCTTTTTGCATTTTAGTGTGAGAAGTTTCTATTGACCTATCTTCAAGTTTGCTAGTTCTTTTTTGAGTCTTCTGATGAGCACATCAAAGGCATTCTTTATTTCTGTTACTGTCGGGACTTTTTTCCTAGCATCTCTTTTTGATTCTTTCTTAGAGTGTATGTCTCTCTGATTGCTTTATTTATTTGTTCTTGCATGTTTTCCAGTTTTTCTATTAGATTCCTTAGCATAATCATAGCCATTTTAAATTCTCTGTCTGAAGATTTTTACATGTGTATTGTATCTAAGTCTGGTTCTGATATTTTCTGTCTTTTTAGATAATATTTTTCTTACCTTTTTGTACATATTGTCATTTTTGGCAGATAGTCGGACATCCTGTATTGATTAATGTGAACTAAAGTAAATAAGACTTTACTGTGATGATTTATTTTAATCATCCTAGGAGTTGGGCTATGTTTAATGTTCAATGTAGCTATAGTTATTAGGAGTTTAAAATTCATCTAGTATTCTTATTTTTACATCCTCTCTCGGCTTGGTGAAATTCTCAAGTTACTGCCCCTTGGAGGGAGTCTGACTGGCAGATCTTTCAGCTGCAGTCCACCCTCATTATAGTAGCAACTTGTGGGGATTTGGTAGTAGGATGTGGCTAAGGGGGATTGTTCTATAATTTTCTGATTAATCTCAGCTTTTTTGTCTTCTGTTGTGTTCCATGGCTGTGGCCTTCACAAATATTTTTGTTTATCCTCATGCGGTATAGCTTATTTTTCCCTTTCCTTCCACTTTTCTACCTGGCCAATACCTTCCCAATCTATTTCCTTGAAGTCCCATCTCCTGTTGATACATTTTCCTTGGGTGGGAACAAAGGATAGAAGGGATTGGACAGATGGAGGCATTTTAGAAGATTATTTCCTAAGGGGATCTTTCTCAAATTTTCACTATGAGACCATAGTGGGGTTCTGGATGGAAAGCCTAAGATAGTAAAAAGATAATCCCACAAGAGTGGGATTGCAGCTCCCAAGAGTTCTTCACTCCCCTGCTAGTCTACAGTCAGCCAACAAATATTCATCAAAATTATAATTTAAGTATTCCCACCAGTTCATGGCTCTAGCAGCTTCTCTTCATAAGTAATTTTGCTTCCTGTTTCTCTTTAAATATGCCCATGTCTCCAGATTTAGGATACTTACTGCATCTTTACTTCTCTGCTGGGTCCAGGAAAATTTGTTGATTTTTAGTTTTTCCAGCTTTTTCTTATTGACAGGATTAAAAAATAACTTTCAAGCTCTTTACATGTTCGAAATAAACCAGACGTTCAAAGTCCATAAAAATATTCTTAAAACTACTAGAAAGTTCTGGAAAGTGTAAAAAGAATGTAAATATTGTAGAAAGGTGACACTTAAATAAAAGAAGTGGCACAAAGTGATTTTCCAGTTTCTATAGGTTTTACTTGAAGAATAGGAGGCACTTAGTAGTGCAAAAAGTTGCTGGAGCATTAATGAACGTCATGCTGTCTCTCTCACCTGAAAAACAAGAAGAAATATCAAAAAGCAATCACAAATATTGGAAAACGATATGTTATTTCAGGAGGAAGAACCAAAGAAGGGGATCCCTAAATTATGTGTATAAAATATGTACAAATACCTGAATGTCGACTGAATGATGCATGTGCAAGGCAGGCTCAAAGCATCCTTTAAAGACTAAATGATCAGAACTGAGAATTTAATTGTGACTCAGGAGACAGAGCTTGAAGCCGGAATGAAAACAAATCAATTACCCACAAAAACAACAATCTAAAAGAAATCAACATTGTTTAATAGAGTATAACAGAATCTGGATTCTCCACAGCAGAACATTCATAATATCCTAGAAAAACACAAAAAATTACTCAACATACAAAGAATAAGGGAAATGTATGTGACCCATTCTCAATAGAAAAGACAGAGGAGTGCAACCACAAAATAATCTAAATGCTGGAATTGTTAGTCAATGAATCAAAAGCAGTGCTCAGTGAAATAAAGATAAATGCACTCAAAATGAATAAAAACATAAGAAATCTCAGCAAAGAAACATAAAACATGAAAATGTGTGAAATGTAAGTTTTAAAATGAAAAAATAAAATATATTTAATAAAATCTCCACTGGGCTTAACAGTAGAATGTAGACAAGAAAAGATAATCCATGAAAATTACTCAAGCTGCAAAAAAGATAAAGTAGAAAATATTGAAAATGAATAAATGGAGCTGCTGACTGCTGAAGGAAACGTTAACGTATGTGTAATTTCTGTATCAGAAACAGAAAAGAGAAAGAGAGCAGAACAAACATATTTGAAGAAATATTGGTCAAAAATTCTCCAATTTTTTTGAGACATTAATTTTCAAACTCATGAATTTCAGTAAAATCCAAAGAGAATAAATAAATATAGCTTTTAAAAGCCTACATTTATGGCAAACTTAAAAACCAAAAAATAAAAAAATTCTTAAATGCAAGTAGAAAAAAATTACACATTATATATAAGAAAACAACACTTCTAATGACCCCCTATGTCTCATGGCAAATTATGGTGGCAAGAAGACAGTGGAACACAAACTTTAAAGTGTTGAAAGAAAAAAGAAAAAACTGATAAGTCAGAAATTTATGTCCAGTAAAAATATATTTCAGAAATAAAGGCCAGTTAAAGACATTTTCAGATAAAAATAAATTTAAAAATTTTAGCCAGAGGATTTATATTTTGAGAAGAAATAAATGCTAAAGGTAATTATTTGGGCAGAAGAGAAATTATACCAAACAGAAATATGGATTTTTAGGAACAAATGATAACAAATTAAGAATATCAGAACCTATGTGTGTCATTGTATGTGAGATGGGTGTTTTGAAGACAGCATACCATTAGATCTTGCCATGCTTTGCCATTTAAATGGAGCATTTAGCCCAGTTGCATTCAGGAGTAGTATTGATATGTGTGGATTTGATCCTGTCATCATTGTGTTGTTAGCTGCCTATTATGCTGGGTTTTTTTGTGTGGTTGCTTTATAGCACTGATTTGTGTACTTAAGAGTGTTTTTGAATTTGTTGGTAATGGTTTTCCTTTCCATATTTAGTGCTTCTATCTTGTAGAAGCACTACTTTTTAAGGTAGGTCTCATGGTAACAAACTCCCTCAGCATTTGCTTTTCTGAAAAGGATCTTATTTTTCCTTCACTTAGAAAGCTTAGCTTGGCTGGATATGAAATTCTTGATTGAAAATTATTTTCTTTATGAATGTTAAATGTAGGTCCCCATTATCTTCTAGCTTGTGGAGTTTCTGCTGAGATACCCAGTGTTAGCCTCATGGGGTTCTTTTTGTGTGTAACCTGTCCTTTTTCTCTAGCTACTATTAACATTCTTTATTTTGACCTTGGAAAATCTGATGATTATGTGTCTTGAGGATGAACTTCTTGTGTAGAATCTTTTAGGGATTCTCTGTATTTTCTGAATTTGACTGTTGGCCTCTCTAGCAAGCTTGAGGAAATTTTCATGGATGATATCCTAAAACATGTTTTCAAAGTTGTTTGCTTTGTCTTTCTCTCATATAGGGATGCCAATGATTCATAGATTTGACCTCTTTATATAACTCCATATTTGTCAAAGGTTTTATTCATTTCTTTTTATTATTTTTCTTTATTTTTGTCTGGATGTCTTATTTCAGAGAGCCAGTTTTCAAGTTCTGAGATTCTTTTCTCAGCTTGCCCTATTCCACTGTTAATACTTGTGATTGCATTGTGAAATTTTTTAATGTGGTTTTCAGCTCTGTCAGATTTGTTATCCTCTTTTTATACTTGCTGTTTTATCCTTCAGCTCTTGTATTGTTTTATTGTGATTCTTAGTTTCCTTAGATTGGGATTTGCCATTCTCCTGAATCTCAAGGATCTTCATTCCTATCCATATTCTGAATCCTTTTTCTGCAATTTCAGTCAACTCAGCCTGGTTAAGAACTTTTGTTGGATAACTAGTGCATTTGTTTGGAGAACATAAGACTCTGACCATTTGAGTATCTGGAGTTCTTGTGTTTGTTCTTTCTCATCTCTCTGTGTAAGTGTTCCTTTAACTGCAGTATAGATTGAATAGTCAGTAGACTTCTCTTTTGGATGTTTTCACAGAGCTGAGGCTTTGTGCAGGGTCTTTATTTGTAGCTGGTTGCTTGTCTTTGGTTTCACAGGGGTGTATGTTAGTGACGTATTTTTGATGTTGAAGCTTTGGGGTATTATCTCTCCAGTAAGTGCTGCTTAGACATAGTGGTCAGTAGGTGGCCTCTTGCTCGGTTGTATGGCTCCCCTAGATTTCCTCACAGTTTTAGCTCTCATTGATCTGAAATTGTGGGCCCCTCTCCCCACTGAGTTCTGGCTGTAGATCATGGCTTAGTACTCCTAGGAGGCCCATCATAGCTCTGGGGTGATCTCAGAGTTTACATTTCCTCCCCAACCTGGAGGCAGCAGAGGAAGGGACTTTGGTAGTGGTTATGGCTAAGGGTGTTCTGCCTGTCTCCTGGGGGCTCCACTCCAAAGAGATGAAGATAAGCAATTGTTCAGTGCAATCAGCCCAAGGTGGGTGGTCTGTGCTGTGGGCATAATCCCGGAGTTTCCCTGCCTTGTGATGAGCAGAGGGAGTGAGTGAGACCCATATGAAATGGACTGGCATCCTCTTCTTGAGTCAGCTGCAGCTTGTTGGAGGTATGGATAAGACACTTAGGGTCTTTGCTCCATTGTTAGTCTGAAGGTAGCAGGGGTGGATCCCTACAGAAGCTGTGGCACAGCAACTATCATTTGCCCCTTGGGGCTGGGGTTCCACCTCCAAGAAATGTGAAGTCGCGTGTATCAGGATGCAAGGTTGGTTTAACATACGCAAATCAATAAATGCAATTCATCACATAAACAACTAAAGATAAAAACCACATGATTATCTCAATAGATGCAGAAAAGCCTTACAATAAAATTCAATATCCTTCCATGCTAAAAAATCTCAATAAACAAGGCATTGAAGAAATATACCTCAAAATAATCAGAGTCATCTATGACAAATATACAGCCAACATTGTACTGAATGAGCAAAAGTTGTAAGCATTCCCTTTGTAAACTGGCACAAGACAAGGATGACATCTCTCACCATTCCTATTCCACATATTATTGGAAGTCCTGACCATAGCAATCAGGTAAGAGAAAGATATAAAAGTCATCCAAATAGGAAGAGAGGAAGTCACAATATCCTTGTTTGCAGATGACATGATTCATCTTTTCCTTTTTCTTTTTTTTTTTTTTTTTTTTTTTTTTGCAACAGAGGCTTGCTGTATCACCCAGGCTGAAACGCAGTGGCACAATCTCAGCTCACTGCAACCTCCGCCTCCTAGGTTCAAATGATTCTTCTGCCTCAGCCCCTGAAGTAGCTGGGATTACAGGTGCACACCACCACACCTGGGTAATCTTTATATTTTTAGTACGGACAGGGTTTCACCACATTGGCCAGGCTGGCCTCGAACTCCTGACCTCAAGTGATCTGACTGCCTTAGCCTCCCAAAGTGATAGGATTACACACATGAGCCACTCTGCCTGGTCCTACATGATTCTTTATCTAGAAAACCCCATAGTCTTGGCCCAAAAGCTCCTTCAGCTGATAACTTCAGCAAAGTTTCAGGATACAAAATCAATGTAAAAAAAAAATCACTGACATTCCTATACAATAACATGCAAGCCGAGAGCCAAATCAGGAACACAACCCCATTCACAATAGCCACAAAAATAATAAAATATCTAGGAATACAGCTAGGAATCAGGGAAGTGAAATATCTCTACAATAAGAATTGCAAAACATTTCTCAATAAACTAGAGATGACACAAAAAAATGGAAAAACATTTCAAGCTCATAGAAAGAAAGAATGGCCATGTTATCCAAAGCAATGTACAGATTCAATGCTATTCCTATCAAACTACCAATTACATAATTCACAGAATGAGAAAACTTTAAAAACTCATGTGGATGCAAAAAAGAGCTCAAATAGGCAACACAATCCTAAAGAAAAAGAACAAACCCAGAGTCTTCCAATTACCTGACTTCAAACTATACTGCAAGTCCACAATAATCAAAACAGCATGGTACTGGTACAAAAACAAACATATAGACAATAAAACAGAATATAGCACCCAGAAATAAGGCCACACACCTGAAGCCATCTGATCTTTGACAAAACTGACAAAAACAAGCAATGGGGAGATGATTCCCTATTCAATAAATGGTGCTGGGATAACTGGCTAGTCATACGTAGAAGATTGAAACTGGACCCCTTCATTACACCATATACAAAAATAAACTCAAGTTGGACTAAAGACTTAAATGTAAAAGACAAAATTATAAAAACCCTGGAAGACAACGTAGGCAATATCATTCCGGACATAGGCACGGGCAAAGATTTCACGATGAAGATGCCAAGAGCAATCACAAATAAAAGCAAAAATTGACAAATAGAATATAATTAAACTGAAGACCTTCTGCACAGCAAAATAAACTGTCAACAAAGTAAACAGACAACCTACAGAATGGGAGAAAATATTTGCAAACTATGCATCTGACAAAAGTCTAATATCCAGCATCTATTAGGAACTTAAAATTTCAAGAAAAAACAACAACCCCATTAAAAAGTGAACAAAGGACATGACAGACACTTCTCAAAAGAAGATATACATGTGGCCAACAAGTATATTTAAAAAACTCAATTTCACTGATTATTAGAGAAATGCAAATTAAAATCACAATGAGATACCATCTCACACCTGTCAGAATATCTATCAAAAAGTCAAAAAGTAACAGATGCTGTCAGGGTTGCAGAGCAAAGAAAATGCTTATACACTGCTGGTGAGAATGTAAATTAGTTCAATCATTGTAGAGTGTGATTCCTTAAAGAGCTAAAAGCAGAGCTATTGTTTGACCCAGCAATCCCATTACTGGGTGTATACTCAAAGGAATATAAATTGTTCTACTATAGAGACACATGCACATCAATGTTCATTGCAGCACTATTAACAAGAGGAAGACATGGAATCAACCTAAACGCCCCTCAATGACAGATTGAATAAAGAAAATGTGATACATATACATCATGGAATGCGATGCTGTCATGAAAAAGAATGAGATTATGTCTTTTGCAGGAACATGGATGGAACTGGAGGTTGTTATCCTTAGCACACTAACACAGGAACAGAAAACCAAATACCAGATGTTCTCATAAGTTGAAGCTAAATGGGAAAAAGTCATGGACACAAAGAAGGGAACAACAGACACCAGAGCCTACTTAAGGGTAGAGGGTGGAAGGAGAGAGAGGATCAGAAAAAATAACTATTGGATATTAGACTTAGCACAGTGCTTGTGTGACAAAATAATCTGTATGACAAACCCCTACGATGTGAGTTTACCTATATAACAAATCTGCATATGTATCCCCATACTTAAAAGTTAAAAAAGAGAAAAAAAGAAAAAGAAACTGATTTGAACTTCTGACTTCCAGAGAAGTTAGAGAATAAGATGTGTGTTATTTTAAGCCATCAAATTTGAGGGAATTTGTTACCGTGGCCATAGAGGACAAATAAAATGATGTAAATATTGTTTGGTGCTAAATCACTTTATTGTACAATTTTATTTTTTCTGGTTTAATGATCGCTAACCTGTCATTCAGTTTTAGTTTAAATATCCGGCTTAGGCTATCTTCATCTGTCCATCAGCCCTGTAAAATATCTCTCTGTATAATTTTTCCATTTGCTAAACATGGCAAATAATCTTTTATTTTCCATTTCTTTTGCCCTAAAAAAAAAAATTCTCTACAGAAAAAAGGAAGAACATCAGATATGGTAAATATCTGAGTAATTATAAAATACTGTCTTTTTTCTTCTCAAGTTCTTTAAAATATATGTGGTTATTTAAAGCAAAAATTATAAAATTGTCTTTTTGAATGTTTAATGTATGTTAATGTAAGATATATGACAATATAATATGAAACACTGCAGCAGGTAACTAAAATGACCTTTATAGTTTTATTTTATATATATATATATTTATTTATTTATAAAGTGATACAATATTACCTGATCGTGGAATTTGAAAGTTTGGGAATACATATTTTAGTTCCTAGGGAAAAACAATAAAGAAATAATATAAAGACTTATAGCCAAAAGGCAAGAGATAGGTTAAAATAAAGTAATAAAAATATTTCAAATACCCAAAAAGAAGTTAAGAGGAGCAGAGGGACAAAAATGGAAGGGAATGAATAGAAAAATCTAAGAATAGAGACCCAATTCCCACCAAACAGATGATTACATTGTGTATTAATGGTCTAAACATTTTAATTAAAGGCAGAGATTTTCAAAGTGTATAAGAAGACAAGATCCAGAATATAGTTAATAATAATATGTTGCATACATGTAAATTGCTAAGAGGGTAGATCTTAAACATTCTCACCACAAAAAAAAGAAAACGATGTAAGGTGATAGATATGTTTACTAGCTTATTTGCTCATTTTAATCATTTCAAAACTTCTATATACATATATTAAAGTATCATATTGTGCACCATAAATATATACAATTTTTGTTTATCCACAGTATTAGTTTGTTCTCATACTGCTATATAGAAATACCTGAGACTGGATAATTTATCAGAAAGAAGTTGAATTGCTCATGGTTCTGCAGGCTGTATAGGAAGTATAGTGGTTTCTGCTTTTGGGGAGGCCTCAGGAAGCTTCCAGTCAAGGCAGAAGTCAAAGGGGAATTACAGTCATCTTGCATTGCCAGAACAGGAGCAAGAGGAGAAGGGAGAGATGCTAAACACTTTTAAACAACCAGATCTCATGAGAACTCTCTCACTATCATGAAAACAACACCAGGAGATGATACTAAACCATGAAGGACCTCTCATGATCCAATTACCTCCCACCAGGCCCTACCTCCAATTTTGAGGATTACATTTTGACATGAGATTTGGGTGGGGACACAGATCCAAACCATATCATCCACTAACTCTTAATAAAGTTGGGAGAAAAAAGCAAAAGCAGACAATATCCAGTAATGTGTTGTCTAGAAAAGATGAATTTTAAATATAAAGATACATATTGGGTAAAAGAAAATGAGTAAAAAAAAAAAAAAGACAAAATTGGCTCTATTAGCATCAGATAAAGTATACTTCTAGACCAAGAACATTATCAAAAATAAATAGGGACATTTCAAAATGATAGTAAGAGCTTTTATCAGAAAGTCATAACAATATAAGTGAATAAAAACAAAGCCTCAATATACATGAAGCAAAAAGCAATTTTATCATCATAATATGAGATTTTACCTCCTCCATTCTTGGTATGTTTGTTGTCTGCTGTCTCTGGGCCACCCTGTGATGTGGGGATGGTGGTGGGGGCTTAGGAGCTACTAAGCCTGAGTCTCATGCCACTGAGTAGACAGCAGGGAAAAGCTGGGTTCCATTGCTGATGACTGTACTGTGGGTGGATCAGCCCACCTGCCATTGCCCGAGTTGTGGAGTGGGGGTTAAGACAGGAGATCTGAACTCCCCACTGAGACTTTGAAGCTGTTTCTGCAGGTAGATAGTCAAATCAGGTGTTGACCCTGGATGTGGTGATAAGGTTGGACTTTCCACTAGGTCTTCGTTGGGCTTTTCTCTGGTCCTTTTAATGTTTAATGTATGTTAATGTAAGATATATGACAATATAATATGAAACACTGCAGCAGGTAACTAAAATGATCTTTATAGTTTTATTATATATATTTATTTATTTATTTATTTATTTATTTATTTATAAAGTGATACAATATTACCTGATTGTGGAATTTGAAAGTTTGGGAATACATATTTTAGTTCCTAGGGAAAAACAATAAAGAAATAATATAAAGAGATAGTAAACTTTATTTTCTTTCTCTCTCTATGCCTTCTGGCAGTTCTAGAGCCTCATATGGGAAATAAAAAGGAAACCCAGGAAATTGATCATGGTGGTGTTCTCAAGGCCTGAGGTAGAGTTTTAGTCAGCCCACCTTCTTCTTTCCAGATTGCAAAATCTTTTTTTCATTGAAAGTTGAATTAATTCTAGAATATTTAGTTGTATTTAGAAGAGATGAGCAGGGAAAAATGATGCTGTATTTTTCCAGAATAGATAGCCTCAGTATTCTCTTTTATGTTTTATGTTTATCTCATCTTTAATTAGTGAGAAATTTTCTAATCCGTTCTTGTGTTTTTTTAAAAAAGTATAGTCTTAGTAGTCCTTGGTAGGTCCCTTGCTTCTGAAGACAATAAGTTATTTTTCATGCAGTTATGAATATATAGCCAGTTTAGACCAATAGTAACTATAGCAAAAATTATAGTGGCTTTGGAAAGACAGACTTTTGCTATCCTAAAAGACAGCAGAGGTCAAGCTATCTCTTCCTAGACTTCAATTAGAAATACTTCCAAGCTTGTCCAACCCGCCTTATTTTGTTTTTGTTGTTGCTCTGTTTTGCTTTAGGCTTTTAACAGCCTGAAGCCACAATTTTTAGTTTCTGTCTCTAGTGATGAGGGTAAAACAGGGATGAGGAAGGGGCTTTACTGGACCAACCAGAAACAGAGACTAAGAACCCATGACTGTATTTTCTCCCTTGGACACCTCTGCAGGGGTTTGACAGAAAGTTTGGGTCGAGAAGAGACACAGAAGAAACCAAATTATTGATGATATGATTGACACACTGAGTCACCCTGTAAGTGCACTACCTCTTCCAGTTATATAGTATATAAAACTTCTAGTTTTGTATATTGATGAATTCATTAAGAAAAATTCATTGAATTTGCTGTTATGTGTAACTGAACATATGCCAATTTCTATTATGTGAAGAACAATGCAGAACAAGTGTTAAAACTAGATAGAGCTTTTTACCTCATCCAACAGTCCTTTCCATAGAGAATATTGATGGTCAGACCACTAAAGGGACTTGCCTAAAGTCTCATAGCTGGGACTGCAAACTTTAGATGAGAAATATCACTTAGAACACCTAATCAGTGATCCATGCTTGTAGTAGTTCTAGATAATTTTGATGAGAATGGAAGATTTAAATCTGTTCTTAATAAATAAAAATTGAAAAATATTATTTTCCACAAAAGATTAATTTAACTGTTGTCTCCAATGCAAATTTCTCATTTTATACTAAATGAAACAATATCAAAATGAAGAGCCCACACTCCATATATGGTAAACTCTAGTAATAAATCCTTTGAATCATTATGTAAAATACATTGGGCTAAACAGTTATTAAGTAAAAATATAATTGAGAGGCTCTGTGACATTAAATAAATAATTGGAATTCAAGCAAAATTATTTTTATTGAACTTCAGTTAGCTAAAGCAAGATGGGATGTGTAAAAGCAAGAATCACATAAAATCCTGCTGTTTTTTTAGGTTAGTTTTTGTGAGAACAAAAGAAAAACTAAAGAAATGTAATTGCTCTGAGACCTGAACTTGCTCAGCTTCTTATTCCTCAGGATCAGTTTGAAGACCACTGATCCCCCTATGCTCAAATGAACACCTGTATATTTCTACATTGTGAAAATTCAAATATGCTTTTCAACTCTTTAAATTCATAAGTTATTATTTAAATCCAATTCTTTGAGACTGTGCCACCAAAATATTGGTGTGAAAAGTTAGTAGTGGGGGAAGTTGGTGAATACTTAGAATAATACTACATATATACCAAAAACTTAATAAGTAATTCATAATGAAATTACTGAATAAAAAAGAGGGTAAGACAGTTTGAAATATGCATGAAATCCTATTACTGCAATCAAATCAACAGTCGATTTCTGCCAGCAAACACATTATTATTAAAAACCAAGAGCAGCAAAACAACTCAACGAGAACATTTTCTTCACAGTTGCTCACAGAAATATGTCCATCTTGTCAGCTTTCTCATATTATTAGTGTTAATACCAGGTGGTGTGCTGAAAACATGGTGTGTTTGTGATTAACTTATAGTTTATATATAAACTTAACTTTTTTTGCCTGATACGGTTTGGTTCTGTGCCCCACTCAAAACTCACCTTGAATTGTAATAATAACCTTGAATTGTAATAATGCCCATGTGTCAAGGGCAGGGCCAGGTGGAGACAATTGAATCATGGGAGTAGTTTCCCCCATACTGTTCTCGTGATAGTGAGTGAGTTCTCATGAGATCTGATGGTTTTATAAGCTGCTGGCATTTCCCCTGCTGGTACATTCTCTCTTGCCTGCTGTGATGTAAGACTTGCCTTTTGCCTTCCACGACGATTGTGAGGCCTCCCCAGCCACGTGGAACTGTGAGTCAAATTAAACCTCTTTCTTTTGAAAATTACCCCGTTTCAGGTACATTTTTATCAACCTTGTGAAAATGAACTAATACAGTAAATTGGTATCAGCAGAGTAGGGTGTTGCTGAAAAGATACCCAAAAATGTGGAAGCAGCTCTGAAACTGGGTAACAGGAAGAGGTTGGAACAGTTTGGAGGGCTCAGAAGAAGATAGAAAAAATGTTGGAAATTTTGGAACTTCCTAGAGACTTATTGAATGGTTTTGACAAAAATGCTGATATTGATATGAGCAATAAGGTCCAGGCTGAGGTGGTCAGATGGAGATGAGAAACTTGTTGGGAACTGGAGCAAACGTGATTCTTGTTATGTTTTAGTAAAGAGACTGGCGGGGTTTTGCCCCTGCCCTAGAGATCTGTGGAAATTTGAACTTGAGATAGATGATTTAGGGTATCTGGTAGAAGAAATTTCTAAGCAGCAAAGCATTCAAGAGGTGGCTCGTATGCTGTTAAAGGCATTCCATTTTAAAAGGGAAACAGTATAAAAGCTCAGAAAATTTACGTCCTGACAATGCGATAGAAAAGAAAATCCCCAGGGCCTGTCGTGGGGTGGAGGGAGGAGGGAGGGATAGCATTAGGAGATATACCTAATGTAAATAACGAGTTTTTTACATGTGGGTGCAGCACACCAACATGGCACACGTATACATATGTAACAAACCTGCACGTTGTGCACATGTGCCCTAGAACTTAAAGTATAATAAAAAAAATTTACAATAAAAAAAAAGAAAATCCCACTTTCTGAGGAGAAATTCAAACTGGCTGCAGAAATTTGCATAAGTAACAAGGAGCCAAATGTTAATCCCCAAGACACTGAGGAAAATGTCTCCAGGGCATGTCAGAGGTCTTAATGGCAGCCCCTCCCATCACAGACCCAGAGGCCTAGGAGGATGGTTTCCTGGGCCAGGCTGTGTGCAGTCTAGGGACTTGGTGGCCTGTGTCCCAGCCGCTCCAGCCATGACTAAAAGAGGCCAAGGTACAGCTTGGGCTGTGGCTTCAGAGGTTTGAAAGGCCCAAGTCTTGGCAGCTTCCACGTGGTGTTGGGCTTGCCAGTGCACAGAAGTCAAGAATTCAGGTTTGGGAACCTCCACCTAGGTTTCAGATGTATGGAAATGCCTGGATGCCCAGGCATAAGTTTGCTGCTGGGGCAGGGCTCTACGGAGTACCTCTGCTAGGGCAGTGCAAAAGGAAAATGTGGGGTCAGGGCCCCCCACACAGAGTCCCCACTAAGGCATTGCTTAGTGGAGCTGTGAGAAGAGGGCCACTGTTCTCCAGACGCCAGAAAGGTAGTTCCACCTGCAGCTTGCACCATGTGCCTGGAAAAGCCACAGACACTCCAGGCCAGCCTGTAAAAGCAGCTGGGAGGGAGGCTGTACTCTGCCATGCGGGCAGAGCTGCCCAAGACCATGGGAACTCACCCCTTGCATCAGTGTGACGTGGTTGTGAGACATAAAGTCAAAGGAGATCATTTTGGAGCTTTAAGATTTGACTGCCCCACTGAATTTTGGACTTGCATGAGCCCTGTAGGCCCTTTGTTTTGGCCAATTTCCCCCATTTGGAATGGCTGTGTTTATCCCCATTGTATCTAGGAAGTAACTCGCTTGCTTTTGATATTACAGGGTGATGGGCAGAAGGGACTTGCCTTATCTCAGATGAGACTTTGGACTGTGGACTTTTGGGTTAATGCTGGAATGAGTTGAGACTTTGGGGGACTGTTGAGAAGGCATGAATGGTTTTGAATTGTGAAGACATGAGATTTCAGAGGGGCCAGGGTGGAATGATATGATTTGGCTCTGTGTCCCCACCCAGATCTCACCTTGAATTGTAGTCATCCCCATGTATCATGGGTGGGGCCAGGTGGAGATAATTGAATCATGGAGGTGGTTTCCCTCATACCATTCTCGTGATAGTGAGTGAGTGCTCATGAGATCTGATGGTTTTATAAGCATCTGGCATTTCCCCTCTGGTACCTTCTCTTTCTTGCCTGCTGCGATGTAAGATGTGCCTTTTGCCTTCTTCCATGACTGTGAGGCCTCCCCAGCCAGGTGGAACTGTGAGTTGAATTAAACCTTTTGTAAATTACCCAGTTTCAGGTATGTCTTTATCAGCAGTGTGAAATCAAGCTAATACATTGCCTAAGCATAATAAAGGGAGAGAACTTTCACGTGTAATTAGGTGGTAATACCAACCCTTCCTCTACCTTGCGGGCTATTAATTTTATAATCATCATTTGAATCTCCTTACTGCCTTTGATTTAGAAAGTGCGTAGAAAATATGAGAGCTTTTTCAAGGTCACCCATGGCTTAGAAGAAAGAAAATGTTGCTTTTATATATAAATATCTTCTTATTGTCACTAAAGAAGAGAACACATAGAAAAGCTGTTAACTGTTTCTTGTGGATGGTATTATGTTCTCTGAAGATCCCCTCTATAAGACCAGTGCATCCACCCTCCAGCTGCTGAAAGTTTGCTAAAGGCTCAGAGCTTCCTCTATCCCTAGAGGACTACCATAGGAATAGAAGACATGGAGAATGCACCCATCAGTCCTGCAGGGTTAGATATGTTCATGACTGGAATCTGCTTCAGCCTGATCCCACAGGAGCTCTGGAGCATAAGTTGTACTACAGAGCTGTCCCACCTTGAGTTGAGGGGTCTGCTGTTTGCACTCTCATATCGATTACTCATCAGTTGCTGTCTATGCCTGCAGGAGTGGAGGGGAACATTCTCCCTGTCT
This sequence comes from Hylobates moloch, assembly GCF_009828535.3. Taxonomy (NCBI): domain Eukaryota; kingdom Metazoa; phylum Chordata; class Mammalia; order Primates; family Hylobatidae; genus Hylobates; species Hylobates moloch. Next base: position 94,210,449 of record NW_026652283.1, read on the forward strand.
TCCATGGTGTTTCTCTCATTTCCTTTCTCATGAGAGCAATCTATCCCCCAAACAAATCACTTTCACAAGATTGTCTGCCTCCGGTTATGCTTCTGATAAACCCAGTTGAATACAGTTTTAAATGGGAAACCTGATGTGTACTTGACACTAGCCCTCACCCCTGGCAAACCTTGATCTTCTAAATTCCCTGAGACTAAGGGAGATTCTACTGTGACTTCTAGAAGCTTTCACTCAAGTTCTCAAGAACTCCATAATACTTCATAATTTAACACATATTCACTAGAAAAAAATAGCCATGCTCTTGGGCCCTTCGAGTATCCAGATTGTCACTCCAGCCCTGCATAATGACCAAATGCTTTGCTGATTTATATTTTTTCCAGAAGAGGCACTTGCCAAAGTTAAAACTGGTTCTTAGCCAAAAACCAGAATCTGCAAATGCCTTCAGGAAGAAATCTGCTGGCCATCCTTTGACTTACAAGAAAAAACTTCTCCCCTGTCTGCAACTTTTCTGCTTCCAAAGCACTCTGATATATTTAAATATGGATGTTTCTGTGAGTGTGGGTAATATATTGAGCATTTGCTAGTTGCTGCAACAGAAGCACTGCCTTCTCCAAGTTGTATCTAGAAATAAAAGCCTTTTCAGGTTTTACTTTTTTTCTTAGATCCAATTTATGAATTTATACATTACTAAGTAATTGTCCAATTTATCTAAATTGTAAACATATTGCAATGGTGTTATTTACAGTATTAGTAAATAATTTCAAGTTCTATACATTTAAAATTAAATTATATTTTGCTTGCATTATATATTATTTATACTGTTTTCAGATCGATTAGTCTTGCTTTGTATTTGTCAGTCATTTAGGTTTTTTTAATTAATTTATTTTTGTTTTATATGTTTCATCATCTTTAGTTGGATACTTAGGTCATTGGTTTGCTGTTTATTTTTTCTATAAAAGCTTTTGGGCTGAGACAATGGGGTTTCCTAGATATAGGATCATGTCATCCAAAAACAGGGATAATTTAACTTCCTCTTTTATTATTCGAATGCCCTTTATTTCTTTCTCTTACCTGATTTCGCCAACCAGGACCTCCAATACTATGTTGAATAGGAGTGGTGAGAGAGGGCATCCTTGTCTTGTGCCAGTTTTCAAGGGGAATGCTTCCAGCTTTTCTCCATTCAGTATGATATTGGCTGTGGGTCTGTCATATATGTCTCTTATTATTTTGAGGTGTATTCCTTCAATACCTAGTTTATTGAGAGTTTTTAACATGTAGATATTGAATTTTATCAAAAGCTTTTCTGCATCTATTGAGATAATCATGTGCCTTTGTCCTTAGTTCTGTTTATGTCATGAATCACACTTATTGATTTGCATATGTTGAACCAACCTTGCATCTTAGGGATGAAGCCGACTTGATCGTGGGGGATATGTTTCTTGATGTGCTGCTGGATTCAGTTTGCCAATATTTGGTTGAGGATTTTTACATCAATGTTCATCAAGGATTCTGGCCTAAAGTTTTCTTTTTTTGTTGTATCTCTGCCAGGTTTTGGTACCAGGATTGTGATGGTTAATACTGAGTATCAACTTGATTGGATTGAAGGATACAAAGTATTAATCCTGGGTGTATCTGTGTGGCTGTTGCCAAAAAAGATTAACAATTGAATCAGTAGGCTGGGGAAGGTAGATTCACCCTTAATTTGGTGGGCACAATCTAATCGGTTTCCAGTGAATATAAAGCAGGCAGAAAAACGTGAAGAGAGATGGGCCTAGGCTTTCAGTCTACGTCTTTCTCCTGTGCTGGATGCTTCCTGCCATTGAACATCAGACTCCAAGTTCTTCAGTTTGGGGACTCGGACTGGCTCTCCTTGCTCCTCAATTTTCAGACAGCCTATTGTGGGACCTTGTGATTGTGTAAGTTAATACTTAATAAACTCCCCTTTATATACACACATACATACATATATATATATATGCACATATATATGTATGTGTATATATATAGTGTATGTATATATGTATATATGTGTGTGTGTATATACGTGTGTGTGTGTGTATATATATATAAAATTAGTTCTGTCCCTCTAAGAGAATCTTGGCTAATACAGATTTTGGTACCAGGAGTCAGGTCCAGAACAGGAGAAGGCTCTGGAACAGGTCCAGGCTGCTATGCAAGCTGCTCTGCTAATTGGGCCATATGACCCAGCAGATCCAATGGCGCTTGAGGTGTCAGTGGCAGATAGGGATGTTATTTGGAGCCTTTGGCAGGCCCCATTGGTGAATCACAGCAGAGGCCTCTAGGATTTTGGAGCAAGGCCTGCCATCTTCTGCAGATAAATACTCTCCTTTTCAGAGACAGCTCCTGGCTTGTTACTGGATTTTGGTGGAAACTGAACATTTGGCTATGGGTCATGAAGTCACCATGTGACCCGAACTACCTATCATGAACTGGGTGCTTTCTGACCTATCCTGCCAGAAAGTGGGTCATGCACAGCAGCATTCCATCATCAAATGGAAGTGGTATATATGTGATCAGACCCAGGCAGGTACTGAAGGCACAAGTAAGTTACATGAGGAGGTGGCTCAAATGCCCATGGTCTCCATTCCTGCCACCCTGCCTTCTCTCCCCCAGCCTGCACTAATGGCCTCATGGGGAGCTCTCTATGACCAGTTGACAGAGAAAAGGAAGACTAGGGCCTGGTTCACAGATGGTTCTGCATGATGTGTAGGCACCACTCAAAAGTGAACAGCTGCAGAATTACAGTCCCTTTCTAGGACATCCCTAAAGAACAGTGGTAAAGGGAAATCTTCCCACATTTTTCTCCCATGCTGGATTCTTCCTGGCCTTGAACGTCAGACTCCAAATTCTTTAGTTTCGGGACTCGGACCAGCTCTCCTTGCTCCTCAGCTTATATATAATTTTGATAGTTTTTCAATCTATAAACATGGTATCCCTCTCTATTTGTCTTATTAAATTATTCCCAGAATTATTTTATATTTACCAATAAAGTGACTGTGACTTTATTAAATTTATTACTATTTTATTATTTTTATTAATCTTTTTAATTAACAAATAATTATATATATTCATCAGATACAATGTGATGTTTTGATATATGTGAAATGATTAAAGCTAACTACCATATCTATCATTTCATATTTTTTGTGGTGAGACATTTGAAATTTACTTAGTTATTTTGAAATAGTATTGTTAACTATAGTCACTCTGCTGTGCAATATATTTCAAATATTATTCCTCCCTTCTCTCTAAAACTTTGTACCCATTGACTTACAACCCCACGTTCCTTTCCTTCCTCCCTCACCCAGCCTCTGGTGACCATCATTCTACTCTTTACCTCTATGAGTTCAACTGTTTGAGGTTCCACATACAAGTGTGATCTTGTGGTATCTGTTCTCTCTGGGCCTGGCTTACTTCATTTAACATGAAATAACCTGTCCTCTATGTTCATTAATGTTATCATGAATGACAAGATTTTCTTCTTTTTTAAGACTGAATAGTATTCCCTTGTGTAGATATACCACATTTTCTTTATTCATCTATCTGTTGATAGATACCTAGGTGGATTTCATATCTCTGCTATTGTAAATAATGCTGCAATGAACTTGGGAATGTACCTATCCATTGGACATACTGATTTTAATTTTTTTGTCTATGTACCCAGTAGTGGGGCTGCTGATCATATAGTAGTTCTAATTTTAGTTTTTGGAAGATCCTCCATACTATTTTCCATAATTGTTATACTAATTTTCTTTCCCACTATGAATGTATGAGTTCCCCTTTACCGGCATTTCACCAACACTTCTCTTTCATCTTTTTGATAAAAGCCATTCTAATAAAATGGTTTTCAATTTGCATTATTCTAATTATTACTGATGCTGAGCATATTTTCATGTGTCTATTGGCTATTTGTAGTCTTCTTTTGAAGAATGTCTGCTTAAGTTTCTTGCCTATTTTTTAATTGGGATATTTCCTTGTGTTCAAGTGTTTGTGTTTCTTATACATTTTGGATATTAACTCATTATACATATGGTTTGCAAATATTTTCTCTTATTCTGTGGATTGTCTCTTTATCACATTAATTGTTTCCTTTGCTGTGCAAAAGCTTTTTAGTTTGATGTAATTCTATTTGTTTGTATGTGTTTTTGTTGCCTGTGCTTTCAGGATCATATTTTTAAAATAATCACCCATAACAATGTCCTGGAGGTTTCTCTTATGTTTTCTTCTATCTGTTTTACAGTTTTACATCTTATTTTTAAGTCTTTATTTTGAGTTTTTTTAATATGTTGTGAGATAAGAATCTAATTTTATTCTTCTGTATGTGGATATCAATTTTCCCCAACACCATTTATTGAAGAGACTGTCCTTTCCCCTTTGCATATTCTGGGCATCTTTTTCAAAAATCAAATGACTATAAATGTGTGGCTTCATTTCTGGGCTTTCTATCACATTCCATTGACCTGTGTTTCTGTTTTTAGGCCAATACCATGCTGTTTTGATTACAATTGCTTTACATTTTGAAATTAAAGAATGTGATGCCTCCAGCTTGTTCTTTTTGCTCAAGATTGTTTTGACTATTTGGGGTCTTTTGTACTTTCGTACAAATTTAAACATTGTTTTTTCTATCTCTGTGAAAAATCTCATTGGAATTTTGATAGGGCTTGCATTGAATCTGTAGACTACTTTAGATAGTAGGAACATTTTAACAATTGTCATTCTTCCAATCCATGAATATAAGCTATATTTTTTATTTATTTTTCCTTTTTCAATTTCTTTTGTCAGCGTTTTATAGTTCTCAGTAGACAGGTCTTTTATCTTGGTTACATTTACAGGTATGTGTGTTTTTGTTATTGTTGCTATTGTAAATGGGATTGTTATCTTAATTTGCTTTTGGGATATCTTGTTACTTATAGAAACACTGCTAATTTTTGTATGTTGACTTTGTATCCTGCAGCTTTACTGAACTTGTTTATGAGTTTATCAGGTTTTTTTTTTTCCAACAGTTTTTTTTTCTTTTGGTGGAGTCTTTAGAGTTTTCTATACATAAAATCATATAGTCAGCAAATAGAGACAACTGTGCTTTTCTCTTTCCTGTGAGGATACCATTTATTTGTTTCTCTTGAATAATTACTCTGGCTAGGACTACAATACAATATATTGTTAAAAAGTAGTAAGAGAGGACATCTTTGCCTTGTTCCTGATATTAGAAAGAAAGCTTTCAACTTTCTACCATTGAGTATGTTTTTAACTATGGTCTTGTTATATATGGCCTTCTTGTATTCAGTTACATTCCTTCTATACCTGATCTTTTGAGAGTATTTATCATGAAAGAGTGTTATGCTTTTTTAAAATTTATTAAGATGATCATATAGTTTTTATCCTTCATTTGATTAATGTGGTATATCACACTTACTGATTTATACATAACCTCAGAAAATGAATTTGCATATGTTGAACCATCCTTAAATCTGAAAATAAATCCCACTTGAACATTATGAATGATTCTTTTGATGTGTTGTTTAGTTTAGTTTAATATTTTATTTAGAATTTTTACACCCATATACATTAGAAATATTGGCCTATAGGTTTCTTTTCTTCTGTTGTCCTTCTCTGGCTTTTTTATCAGACTAATGCTGGCCTCAGAAAGTGAGTTTGAAAATATTCCCTCTATTTTAATTTTTGGAATAATTTGACAAGAATTGTCATTAGTTTTTCTTAATGTTTGGTACAATTCTGATGTGAAATTTTCCAACCCTAGGTTTTTCTTTGATTGCAGACTTTTTATATCTGATTCAATGTCCTTACACACTATTGGCCTGTTCAGATTTTCTATTTCTTCATGACTCAGTTTTGGTAGGCTATGTTTAGGAATATATTAATTTCTTTTAGATTATTAAATTTGTTGTTGGCATATTTTTAAAATAATTGTTCATAGTACTTTCTTATGATCCTTGGTATTTCTGTTGGATTAATTGTAATATCTCATCTCTCATTTCTGATTTTATTTATTTACATATTTTCTCTTTATTTTCCTAGTTAGTCTAGCTAAGGGTTTCTTGATTTTATTTATTTTTTCAGAAAACCAATTTTTACTTTTGTTTTTTTTTTCTATTCTGTATATACTTTTTAAAATATTTGCTCTAATCTTTGTTATTTTCTTCCTTCTTCTAACTTTGGGCTTAGTTTATTTTTCTAGAACTTTGAGGTATAAGATTTGCTGGCTTATTTGAGATATATCTCTGTGTGTGTATGTGTAATTCCACTGAGATATATATGTGTATATATACATACATGTGTCTGTATATGTGTGTGTGTGTGTGTGTATGCCTTCATTGCTATAAATTTTCTTGTGCTCTGTGGTCTGAAGAGACTACTGGCAGGACTCTGTGGGCAGCTGTAGCAGCTGGCTTGGGTCTGTGATTGCCTCTGTGTAGGCTGGGTCTCTGCAGCTGCTGATCAGCCACTTTTGGTAGGCCAGAGCCTATGCTTCACAGATATGCATGGACTTAGGCTTGTTTCCAGATCTAGAATAGCCTTAAATAGAACAAAAAGGCTTTGCTGTGTCACAGCTCAGCCTCTGGATCTGAGTGAAACCAAATGCTGTCTCCATGGACAACTGATGGCCTATACTTGTCTACCAGGCTGGAGGATGCTTAAGGAGAACACCTGAGCTGGGTGGGGAAGCTGGCTAGTGACTCAGATTCCTTTAGCTTAAAATATTCAGTATGCTAAGGTGCTGTATTTAGGGGTAGTGTGTTCTGAATCCCATCACCAATTAGAAATTTTAAAATTTTACTATAGTCTCTAACATTTCCTTTATTTGTTTTAAAATAAGTAAATATTTTATATTTAATTAATTCATTTTCTCTGAATACCAAAAAAAGATAAAGTTCCTTATTCTAGAGCTACAACTCTCAATATGAAAACTCTAAGATTAAGCCTTTCTCAAACACTGATGCTGAGTAATGGGATGGTGGCATCAAAGGAGCGGATAGGGTGATGGTTTTCACCATCCCATATCGGAGTATTTCTCCTTAATTTAAGACTTATTTTTCAATGCTATCTTACTGCAGCATTGGACTTTTATGATGGCTTTTGTGTTTTACTTCTTAATGCTTGAAATGGGTATGAAGTAAGTTTACTCATTTTATTTATTTTCATTTAACATGGAAGGGACTACAAGATAATACAGTTTAATAGTTCAGTTTTGCTCCTTCAACTGCTTAGAGGTTGCATTCTACTATCTAGAGTTGAATATCCTTAAAGCTGGGATTCCCCAATATATTTTGCCCCATAATTTCTCTGAAAAAAAACCTGTTTTCACTGCCAAAATGCATAGCAAATATCAAATAACATTAAGACTAAAATAATTGTGTTATAATTGTGTAGACAGTATTTCATATTACTTATTCTTGAATGATTAAATTATAGTTTTAACCATCATAGAAGAAAAAATGAGTAGTGATTTACACTGTAAATGTTTATAGCAGGTGTGTTGTACACGCCTCCAACACATACACCTTTTGGACTAGTAATAGTTAATATGTCCTTTTTCATATACATGTAAAAGTCTGACACATTGTAGAAAGACAAGTAAAATGCAGTCACTTTCTATGTAAATCTTGTAAACGCAGTTGAATATTAAATCTAATTCTAAGTTTTCTGGAAATCAGTGTAAGCAGAGAAACCTGATTTTCACTTGAAAGAGGAAAGGAAGCAACATACTAGCTATATTCTTGCTACAAAAATTTTAAGTAAGTTTATAATATAAAACTGCATGTGACCATTGATTAATGCAATGATAAATGTTTTCAAATCAGAATATTGTTTTCTGTGGCTTTATTTCCTGACTTACTTTTGCTACTTTATGTTATATCAAGCCTTAATTTAAAATAATTCTTAAGGTTATATTATTTAAACTTATTCAGTAGTCCAATTTATCTCTTATTTAATATATCTATTTATCTACCTATTATTCCCAATTTTTGTTTTCAAATAATTCTCTGTAGAAAAATATTTTTGCATTTATAGAGTTCTGGCATGACCCCTTCTTGAATCATTTCAAGTATTTTGGAATAGTCACATACTGTGTACTCTTTCATTAAAGAATCTCTTATACCCTGTTTAACTTTATTTATCCAAGTTCTTGTAACTAAAATTGGACTTCTGGAGCTCTCTTTCACATATAATTTTCCATAAAAACCTAATAAATTACTTTGGGGAATGCTTTTATAAAGAACTCATTTCAATTGCTTTATACAGACTTTATTTTAAAAATCTCAGAGTTTAACTTTTGATTGATGCCTACTTCTATTGTTTTTAATTGCCCTGTCCTAAAGGAGAGTCACTATGCTTGACATTTTTTCTTCTGTCTCACAAAATAAAATAAACCAATCTTACATTTATACTCAATCCCTAAAATAAATAATCAATCACTTAATAATAAACTTGTTGGGTGGATTGTTATAATATATATTCCTGAGTCATAAAAATATTATTAGCCAAAACAGCCTAGCTACAGTAGAATTTGTAAAAAATATCTATTAAAATGACAATGTAGTGAGGTGGGGGGAGGGGGGAGGGATAGCATTAGGAGATATACCTAATGTTAAATGGGGAGTTAATGGGTGCAGCACACCAACATGGCACATGTATACATATGTAACAAACCTGCATGTTGTGCACATGTACCCTAAAACTTTAATAAAAAAATAAAAAAATTAAATAAAATAAAATGACAATGTAATCAACAATATGGAATTTTTAAACTTTCAGAATGCTGAACCTGATGCCTAGACTCAGCATTACTAAGCAAATTTTGTGACATATTTAAATATATTCCTTTGGCAAGAATTACTGATGATATAATATATCAAAATACAAAATTCCAGTGTTATCTTTTGTAACAGTTTTTGGTGATTAGTTTTTCCCCAAAGATTTGCAACTATTTTATGAAATGCACTTAACTAATAGAGTTCAGCACTCCTATCTAAAATGAGAACTTAGTGTGAGGCTATTCACATAATAATATTTAAGAATGATTTTCTATAAAATAAATAGGTGGCCTCTCTACTTTCACAAAGCAAGTGGGCACAATTATATTTCCACTGACACATGCCTAGATAAATTGGAAAGTGTTTAAAAAGCAAGCTTCAAGTGTTCCTTTTAAAAAATAGGGTCTACCTTTCTTACTGCCTCACAGTAGAGGAAGAGTAATTCATACCTTTAAATTAGCTTTGAGTAATGGTGAAGGAAGCTCTGAATGAAAGTAATTATCAGGTACATAATCTCGTTAACTTGAAATAGAAGTAAACTTGGGAACTCCAAGTCTGAATATTAGCTTACTAAATCTGTTTATAAAGTCAGATAGATCATTCAACTTTTCACCTATATCACCAGCGATGTACATATAGCAAATAATTTTGTAATCATTAATGCAAGATGTAGACAACATTATTAAAGGGCTAGAGAAAATAAATTTTGGACTAAGGATAGTTAATACATCTAAGGAGCATGCATCAGGATGCTTCAGAAATTTCAAAAAATAATTTTATTTTAAATTAAAATGCTTAGAAATTCTCTCTTCTTTTATATTGTTTTCAAGTTTCCAAATTCCATTACTCATAAGTTTTTAAAATATATAAGGTGGAAAATAAAATCCCACTTTTAACTTTGTCACACTCTTTTAGCATATATCATTTTTGAACTTCTAGTAATATCTACTGGGTGTATAAATAATATTTGTCATAAAGGCAAACATATACTATATAGATTTTTGCAACTTTATTTTTTCATTTAAAATGTCATTGGTTCCAAAAATTTGTCACAACAGTTTGCATAAATGTACTTCCTCTGATGCTTGAAGAATATTTCATGTCAGTGTAGTGTAATTTATTTCTCCAATATTCTATTGAAGGATATTTAAATGATTTTCATTGGTTTTATATTATAGATAGCATCCCAAGAACACATTTATACATTCTATTCTGTGTATAAGTGGAGGATGGTGTTTCTCTGGGGCATATGACTAAAAGTAAACTTAATAGGTCAATATGTATGTGCATTTTCACTTTTTATTGATACTCTCCAATTTTCTTCTTAAAGTAACACTAGTTTATATTTTTGCTAAATCTAATAATTTCCTCTGGGAATGGAGTGATTCAGTGTAATTCCATCCATTAACAATGCACTAATATTATTCGGAGCCAATGAGAAAAAGTTGACATTTATATAATCTTGTTTTAAATCATATATATCTTTTAAATACATTTTTATCTTTTTACCAAATGCATTTAAAATTTTCTTACGTACTGCTGATTCTACTTGCGAAATATTTTTACAATCAGTTCACTTCAGCACATTTCTACTACCATCATGCTAAACAAAGGTATCATTATCTCTAGGATGAATTACTATGGTGTTTAAAGACTAATCTTTTCTGGGTCCTCTAATTCATTTGTTTACCATCTACCAAAATAAAAATTTTAAGATAGATTTTAATATATATTGTAAATTCGGCAAAGATGACTGTCAGCAAGATCATCTATATATGCACAATCATTTTCCCATTAAGAGGTGGACTTTTTCCCTACCCCTTGAATTTCAGCTGTCCTGAGACTTGATTTGATCAACAAAATATGGCAGTAATTCTGTTGGTTCTGGGTCTCAACTGTTTTTCTTTGTGCACTCTAGCATAACATGGCACCCTTAGAAATAAGTTCATACACTCTTCTCAATAAAGAGAGATAGCATATGTAATATCCTTGAAAACCAAGTAACTCACTTGGAGAGGAAGAGATGGCATGGAAGTAAATCAGCCTTTTTTTTTTTTTTTTTTTGGATATGGAGTCTCGCTCTGTCGCACAGGCTGGAGTGCAGTGACGCGCCATCTTGGCTCACTGCAAGCTCCACCTCACTGCAAGCTCCGCCTCCTGGGTTCACGCCGTTCTCCTGCCTCAGCCTCGCAAGTAGCTGGGACTACAGGCACCTGCAACCACGCCGGGGCTAATTTTTTGTATTTTTATTCGAGACCTGGTTTCATGGTGTTAGCCAGGATGGTCTCGATCTCCTGAGCTCGTGATCAACCCGCCTCAGCCTCCCAAAGTGCTGGGATTACAGGTATGAGCCACCACCCCTGGCCCCCACGTTTCTTCTAGTTCATGTTGCTTAAACCGGTGTTTCTCCTTTTTTCTTGAATATTTCACGTATTCTGATCTGTTTCCAAAATTATTTTGCCTTTTTTTCTTCAGTTGATTAAGCCTGACTGAAACCTCTTTAATGCAGTTCTTGGCCCTAGAATAAAGCTTCAACAAGCACTTTAAAATACATGTCGATAGAAATAGTCATATAGAGAGGTTGTGACTAAGGTTAGTTTTCCCAGAATCAGAGGCTAAGACAGGAACATGGGTACAAAATGATTTATTGAAGGAGCTGCTTTTTAGAAAAACACATCTGTGAGAGAATGAAGGAGGACAGAAACAGTAAAAGAAAAAAGCAAAGGTGTCTTAGAGTCTTAGATTGAGTCTATCCTTGGCTTTACCCATGAAGGACTCTGGAGTATAATCGTTATCACAAGTTTTTTTTTTTTTTTTTTTTGTCTTTCGACAAGGGAGATAGCCTCTGGTATGCCCCATGAATCAGGCATTGGCTTCACAGGTGGATGAGGGTTATAACTACCAGGTTGGGGTATCTCCATTTATCTGCGGACAATTCTTCAGAGAAGGGAGCGGACTGTGAGTTACCAGCAGCCACATACACCACACACAATAGGCAGGGAATGGGAACACTGGGAACATTGGTCCAGGAAAAGGGACTAGGAAAGGCACCAATACATCTGTGACAGACGAAACCCAATTTAACATTTAAATATAAATAAAGATAGTATTCCACTGAAATATAATATTAAAATATAAGATACAAATACATGTTTAAAATATAATTTATTTTCAAATACTGCAGGCTATACATATCAGACTGTGGAAGAAAGGGATAAAGAATTGGCAAGAAAAAATGCTAACATAGAGCCAGTCAGAGAAAGTGAACTAGCTAAAGATTCCATCCCCTAACATGTAGCGTACACACACATACACACACAAATGCACACGTGTACACAATTTTCTTAAAATGTGTTCATATAGCATATTTGAAGTGACAGTACTGGAATATGTAAAGGACAATGTTCTTTTAATATTACATTGAGTACAATTATCGCTACTGTTCATCTGTGGATGTATTTGGAAACTGTGAAATAAACTTACAGAAAGCTTGTGTAGATACTTTTGTGACCTTGTGCTTGGATTTCATTATTATTGGGTATTACAGTGAATGAATTTTAGATATGTTCGCATCAAGATGTTAGGTATCTTTGAAGATTTCACCCCAAAAAGGTTTGAAATATGTTTTTATGACAATAGAAAGGGACAAACTGAAGTATTATCATTAAGTGCTCTTACAAAAGCAAGCACGGGGCATCATCTGTTTATTATAAAGGAGCTTCTCTTGGAATTGCTGCAGAATTTGTATTTTGAGTAGTCACAGGAGGGGAATTACAATATTATGCCATAGCAAAAGCAATCTTTGCATTACATATCCGAATAAATATTTGATACCAACATTTGTTTTTCATTCCTTGCCTCTCTAAATGCATCAGAAACTACTTTTTTAGGTCCAAAATATTTGGAAATAATCTTGATTTTCTGAAGCCTCAGCTAGTCTTTTTTTTTAATTATTTGTTTTTTAAGACATCTTGGAGCTGCTTTTGGCTCAAAAACACTAAGACTTATTATTATACCTTCTACAATTGAATACATTTTACTTGAATTTTATTGTGATCATGAATATTTTTGTCTTGCTGGATATTGAATTAGACACAGTTCCTGCTCTGGGGCTCACTGTATCACCCAGGAAATAGCAGCAATGTCTATGAGAGAATGCAGAGTGAAGATCACTCATCCTAACTGGAATGGAATAACTCCTCAATTGGGTATTGGGGGCTCTGGGTAATGAATGACAACTGTTTCTACCTGCAGAAGCTTTGAAGAAAAACTGAAGTTCTATTTTTCATTTTAAAGATGCTCCAGATGTGGATCTGTGGTCATTGCTCACCTCTGTCTCATACCAGTTGTGTCAATTTGATCTCATCCTTCACCATCCTAAATCTCAGTTTCCTTGCCTCTAAAATTGAAATGTACAACTCTGCATACCTATCACACACTATCACCCCAGTGCCACAGGAGAAATAAGCTATTTTTGCTCAACTTTTTGTCTGCTTGACCCTCAACCCTGGCCATTATGTCTTGGTAAACTGCTTGGCATTTTTCATCTCATCTCAGAGTTTTCCCTTTGGAAACGTTTTTAGGCCCTATTTGGCAGAAGTTGTTGCTCCTGTGCATATAATACCATAACCACGATAACAGAATGGGGAGGTAGAATCGGATATTAACACATCTTTGGAGAGCTCGCTGTGTGCTAGGTATTGTGCAAATGGTATTCACACATTTTCTCAATTAATACCAAAACTTTAAGTAGGTGATGATATCTCCTATTATCCAAATGAGAAAATAGCCTCTGGTGGTTAAAGTGATAGAGCTAGTGATCAGGAGAGTTCACATTACTCTTTATTTCAGATGCCAGAGACTATTCTCTTTACACTAAATAGCATTCAGTGTGTTGCTTCATTGTTTTTTTACTCCAAATTAAATATCCTTCTTGATTGTTTTAAGATTTCATATACATGGCATTCCTTTTTAAATAGCTCAACTGAGATAAAATTTACGTAACATACAATTCTCTAAAGTATGCATTTAAATGTTTTTATTACATATACAGATATGTGAAAAATAACTAGTCATTTAAAGAACATTTTCATCAAGTCAAAAAGAACTTTCTAGCTATCACCTTTTAGTTATCAATCTTCTCCCAGACTGATATGGTTTGACTGTATCTCCACCCAAAATCTCATCTTGAATTGTAATAATCCCCATGTGTCAAGGGCAGGACCAGGTGGAGATCATTGAATCATGGAGGTGGTTTCCAGTTTCCCCATGCTATTCTCATGATAGTGACTGAGTTCTCATGAAATCTGATAGTTTAATAGGGATTTTCCCTCCACTTCACGCTCATTCTTCTCCTTGCTGCCGCCTTGTGAAGGACGTGTTTGCTTCCCCTTCTGCCATGGCTGTGTTTCCTGAGGCCTTCCCAGCCATGCCGAACTGTGAGTCAATTAAACTTCTTTCCTTTATAAATCACCCAGTCTTCGGTATGTCTTTATTAGCAGCATGAAAACAGACTACTACACAGATCTAAGTAAACACTAATCATTTTTTTATGTTTATAGATTTCCCTCTTCTGGAAATTCATATGAATGAAATTATATAATAGATTATATCATATGTGGACTTTTCTGACTGGCTTCTTTTACTTAGCATAATGTTTTCAGGGTTCATCTAAGTTGCATCATGTTTAAGTACTCCATTCCTTTCAATGCCTGAATACGACTTCATTCTGCTGATGTACCTCATTTTGTTTACACATTCATCAGTTGATGGGCATCTGGCTTCTTTCTACCTTTTGGCTATTATAAATAATGTTCCTATAAACATTAATATGCAAGTTTTTGTGTATACATATGTTTTCATTTCTTTTTGGTATATACCTAGGAATTAAACTGTTGGGTCATAAGGTAACTTTGTTTAGTCATTTGAAGAACTCCCAGACTATTTTCTAGTGTATGCACCATTTTACATTCCCCCCAGCAGTTCTGATTTCTCCACGTTGTTGCCAACACTTGTTATTATCTGACTTTTTAATCCTTGCCATCCTAATGGGTTTGAAAAGTTACCTCATTGTGGTTTTGATTTTCATTTCCCTGATGACTAATGATGTTGAAGTTCTTTTCTTGTGCTTATTGGCCATTCATACATCTTCTTGGAGAAATGTTTATTCATATTCTTTATCCAGTTTTAAGTTGGATTATTTGTCCTTTCATTTTCTTGATAATTATTTTAAGTCAGAAAATTTTTAAATTTTTATTGTTAAAGTATTCATCTCTTTGGCTCTACACTTTCCTCTTTCCCTATATTGATAAAAAAAAAAAACTCCTGAAGTTCAATGCTGGCACATTACTGACAAGTGCATTCTCATAAAGTTTCTTTGTATAATTTTATATATTTTTTACAATTTTATTAAACTGAACTAGACAAATTTTCATGGTTGCTGGGAGGATCCTGTGGGATAATTTGGGTCAATGAGGTTTGGGACAACTAAAGTGCTATGCAAACACCTAAGGCCACATGTTATCTTATAAGTCCACCAGAATAAAGAGGATTTCCAAGGGTCTGAGGTGATGCATGGAGAGGGCTTTCATTTTTTAATTTTAATTTTGTCACTTTGCTGGAAGTTTTCTTATGAACTAGTGTTGAATAATATCAAAGTCTGTTTCTGCATCTATGAAGATGGTTCTGTTTATTTCTCCTTTATTCTGTTAATGTGGTGAATTCCACTGATTGCTTTTCAAAAGTTAAATCAATCTTGAATTCCCAGAATAAATGTCACTTGGGTTATGATATATTTTTATATATAGCTTTTGTAATATTGTGTTAAGTTTTATTATAATTTGATAATCTTTTATTTAGCATATTTGTATCTATTTTTCTGAAATATATCAGCCTACAATTTTCTTGATGGCTGTAATTTCCTTGTCAGCTTCTTGTGTCTGCAATACATTGGCTATATAAAATAAGTGTGGAAGTGTTGTTTTTCTGTTTCCTGAAAGAAGATTTGGTATCATTTGTTTCTTAAACAGTTGGAAAAATTTACCAGAGTAGCTATTCTGTCTTAAAGTTTACTTTGTAGAAAAGTTTCTAAATTATTTTTTAAAGAGTTACAAGAATATTTACATTTTCTATTTATTCTTGTTTCTATAATGGTAAGTAATTTTTTTCACCTTTTTTCATTCATTAATTGTTGAATAATAAGTATAAAGTTGTTTATAATATATTCTCATCATTTTAATGTATTAAAGATCTGTAACATATCACCTTTTTCATTTCTAATATTGGAAATTTGTATTATCTTTCTTTTTTCTTGATTAGTTTTCCAAGTAGATTATAAATTTTATTGATTTTCAGGGAACCAGCTAAAGTTTTTTTTACTAAACTATACATGTTATTGTATTTTCTGCCTTCTATTTTGTTTATTTCTGGTTTTACGTTTCTTACTTATTTTTTCAACTTCCCGAGAGTTTTGACCATTAGTTTTCCATTTTTTTTCTAATGTATGTATTTATAGTTAGAAATTTAGCTGTATCTCTTAAGTTTTGATATTTTTTATTTTATCTCAGTCAGAATTTAAATTAATTATTTAATAATTTTTCTTTGATCAAAAGGTGATTTAGTACTTTCTAAACTTACTTTGAATTATTGATTTCTAGCTTAATTTTACTCTGTTCAGAGAAAATACTCATTATCATCCCAATCCCCCTTCGTTATTCTCAGAGAGTTTACCTTTTTCTCTGCTAGACAGATAGGATTGGTAGCTGCTCACATCCATTCATTCCAGAATGGAAGCAGATGGAGGTTAAGATGAGTGATTATCTAGGCTCATTTCACCTCTTGTTTTCTCCCTCTAGGGAAACACCTGTGATATGTTTGTTTAGCCCCTCCCTCTATTGAGACTTTGTGTTCATACTGGGAGATTGAGAAAGACATCATTTTGCATACCTATTCTAGGTCTCCAATATCCCATGGTGCCCCGTTCCCCCTGAAGACAGTTATCTGGAGAAAACTGATGGTCTTCCAGGTTCCAATCTGCCTAGCCCTTGTAGCTGTGAAAACTCAGCTGGTTCCTTGTTTTCACAGCAGAGCCACACTATTACCAGATAGATTCTCTACCTGTTTCCAGATTTGGCAAATCTGTTATTTCAGCTGTCCTAGGAAAGTTCTTTCTTGTCTAGAATTTTAGTTTATCCAATTTTCTTTGCTTCTACAGCTTTCTTATATCTTTAATAATGTGGTGTATCCACATTTTTGGCTTTGGGTGCTGTTTAGATGTTGCTGTAGGATAGATGAGTGCCACTACTTGCAAAAATCTACTTGAAAGCAAAGTCCAGGTCTGCTTTGGAGCCACCTTTGTAGTTTCTTATATTTGCTTGGCCTTGTTCATGGCCTCTTGATTTCTGGTTAGTATACAACTGAACAAGAAGCCTCTGCCTCCCTCATGGTTTTTATACATACAAATGACAGATTAAATATAACAATAAATATTTATAAGAGATTCAGATAATTGCCAACGTAAGTATGAATTTCCAATGTACCAGTAGTGAAGATGGACTTCTAAGCCTTAGCAATAAATTGGAAATGAAGCCAAAAGAAATGTAGATTATTGCAAAGAGATATATACCTTGAATCTGGGATGAAATATCCACAAGAAATTCCTATGTAGTGGAGAGTAGGTAATAATTTTCTTCCCTCTCAAATGCCAAAAAGAAGACAACAACAGCAGGAGTAGCTGCTACAAGGAAAGCCTTAGATAATAAGATGACTAGAACACTCTCATTAGGCCACAGCTAGGAAACATCAAGCCTAAGCTAGGTTTTGGTATGGAGTGCTAATCTCAATTACTAAAATTGTGGATACCTTAATCTGAGAAACTAACTGAAAGTAAATCCTGAACAAGTGAAATATATAGGGCTCCCATAGAGGAGAACTCATACGTAATTCACAGGAACATTTCCATAACCCAGTACAATAACCTGAAGATTAGTTCCAGCTGAAGGGGAGATTGCAGAAACTTACAAAGCACTTGAAGAAATACACTAATATCAAAAATCTGTAGATAAAACAAATGCAAGGAGCTGCACCTCATGAATCACAGATCTAAAATGTAATTTTAATCTGGCATGTGTTAAACAAAGTTTCCACTATGATGATCTGAATATACTTCTGGTACAAAAATCTAGAAAGGCTAGGGGAAAAATAACAAAACATATTTTAAATGCATAAAAGAGCAATCAAGAATGAAAATAAATCAGCAGGTGCCGAAATGAAGAGGAAACTAAAACCATAGTTACCAGCATCCCCTCTTGCTGCCATGGTGATGGAGAGGAAGGGAAGAATGCCAAGTAGGTCTTTTGCCTCTATCAAATTTGGGTTTGGGTTTCAGTGCCAATGGAAAGACAGGAAACAAGGCCTGGGGATTACCTCAGGAGTGATATTGGAATTGAGATACCAGCACAAAGCAGGAATCTACAAAGGGCTGTAGGAATTAGAAAAAAATACATCTGCTTACTAACACAGGAGGATCAATAAATCTCTTCTCTCTTTTGGAAATGATCGAGAATTTTCTCCTGAAAAATGATACATTACATTTAAGATTTTCTTATTCTTATTAATTTTATGATTTTGCATCCTTCAGTGTATCTTTTCAGCCCCTATACCTCTACTCATCTTTATAACAACTGGAGTTTCAAATGATCAAACCGCAGAAGCTTGAGCTGTATTTTACCCCATGCTACCCAAATCAGCAGTGCCCCTCTGACTTCTAATTGTTCAGTATTTTTTCACCCACCCTGTTAAGATTTGGAGGCCAGTTTAAAAACAAAGAAAAATACAACTGCTTTGCTGAAACTCATTTTTTTTTCCACCCAGATTTCCACATATTCAATTGGTAAAGAGAGGAGTGATGTTATTACAAGATGAAAATACGTAAGTTCATAGAAGGTCTTCCCAATGCATTAATGATTTGCAGCATCTAGGAGTGTTTCCTCACATGTAAGAAGATAGCTTTAACAGTATATGAAGACACATTTTTAAAAAGGGAAGTCCTACAGAAATTTTTTTTTTCAGTTGATGTGGCGCCCACATCATAACAAGATCCCCAATGAATTGCATCTTTATATAATCCCCTCTTCTTGGATATGTGACTAAAAACTATGACTTCCTTCAAACATATAATATGGCAAAGTGATGGGTTAGTAGTTCCAATGATTACATTCCTTAAGACTGTAAGGAGTAAGAGATTACACTGCTGGCCTTGGAGAAGTAAGCTGCCATGTTGTGAGAGGGGCTATGAGAAGAACACACGGGGACGGACTGTGGGGTCTCTGGAAGCTAAGAGAGCCCTCACTGACAGCTAGCAAGAAATGGGGTTTGGGGGTCTCAGTCCTGCAATTGCAATTAACTGAATTCCAATAACTATGTGAGCTTGGAAGGGACTCTAAGTTCCAGAAAGGAGAATAGTCTGGCTGACACCTTGATTGCAGTTTTGAGAGGCCAGGAACAAAAGAGCCAACTAAGCCATGCAGACTCCAAACCCACAGAAATGGTGAGATAATAAATGTGCATTGCTTTAAGTACCGAAGTTTATGATAATTTGTCACATAGCAATAGAAAACTAATAAAATTGCTTTAGTGGCTTGAAAAACTACCATGCCTTCCATCACGCTAAATTTTATGAAAACCTGGGAATACAGATGAAAGAGCTGCAAAGGTATTTCCCTTAGATTTAAGTTAATTGAATGTGAAGAAGGCTGCACTGTAGATTAGATGTTTAGTTTTGAAGAAACTTAATTTCTTATAAGCAAATGACCTCAAGGGCCTCATTTTTAAGGAAGAAGCACAAGTCCCAGTCTAAAGTTGCAAAGGATCAGCTGGTTGAGATTTTGTCATAATGATGTTGATGACAGTAGAGATTTAATTGTGTTAGGGTTTTGGTTTAGGTTGTTTTTTATCTTTGTTTTTTCCAGTCCCATGGTTACAAAGTTTCATAAAGTTTTAATGGTTTTATTCTACTCTATTTTTCCAATAAACCTTGCAATATTTATTGTGCTATGTTTTTCCAGAACACACACATATGTGGCATTATATTAGAAACATCTGTATTTTGAGCTTCTTCCCTACAACAGAGACACAAAAAGACATCAGAAGCCTAGGATCACAGGTACTTTCTCCCTCAGATTTTGTCTTCCCCAAGAGATTCTGAGTGCAACAGAGAATTGATGTCCTGTGCATGTTCTCCTAAGATCCATCACAAAGATCCAGGTAAGCATGAATCCAGTGATGGATAGCCGTTATGCTCAGTGTTTGAATCTCCAATAACCCTTCACCACCTTGATACATATTGCATTCAGTGCTGATAAAGATCCCACATTTTCATGCAAACTCTCACTTTGTATGAAATAAATTACATGAACTTTGTTTTATTGACTGTTGCTTATCTCCTAAGGTTAACTTAAAATATTTACTATATATCCCTTTACAGAAAAAGTTTGCTGACCCCTGGGCTGTAAGACTGATACCCTGGGCCAAAAGATTGCACACTTTTAGATTCTCTGTTACTCTCATCTGGTTTCTATTCCAGGGTAGGGTGTCAAGTGAGCACCTGTACTATATGATAACTACTATCTTCCCAAAGATACCTTAAAGAATAGGAAATGCTTCCATTAATCAAATGCCACACTCTTCCCACCCAAGTTAGAAAAGGATTGAAAGGATTAAAGGATTCTCTTATTTTGGTAAAATAAGCAATTTTTTTTTTTGGGAGAAAGAATGATCACTAGCTAGGTTTTGTTCCTTACATCCACATTATGTTGATTTTGTATACAGTACTCTTTATGCCACATTGGAATTTTTATGTCATAGATTCACAAACATATATGAATGTCACATAAAATATATGATATAGTTGTCATCTCTATCCTCTCCTAAAATAAATCCACTAGTCACAGGTAATTCTTGGGTGTTAATTGGTTATTTACCTTTCAACTTGAATAACAATTTGTGTAATTTGTATTCCTTTAAATGTGCCTCCACCTTCCCACCAAATATGTAAATTGAAAGAAGTTAGTCACCTCCTCTCTGAGTTATTTAAAGAAAACTCAGTTGAAAGATATTAGGTGAAAAAGGTTAATGTTAAAATAATGCTGGCAAATGGCGGCTAATACAATTGAAATGAAGAATGATCTTTTGAATTTTGTCTCCAGTGGAGATGCAGGGTGCTGATGAGCTTGATGTGCGGTGCTGCTGTCACCTATTTGTCATAATTACAGAACAGATTTCAGGTCATTTACCTAGAAATAGTGTCTAGAGTTTATTGTTTAAATGGAAACCTTTCTCTGCCTAGAAATCTTTCTGTGATATTTTATCATCTGAGATAGATGAGAGCTCATCCCTGACAAATTGAATGAAGCTGTTATTAGTTGGGAAATTGTATGTTCTGAAAAGTCTCATACTTTTTCAGTAGTTTTAAATACTGTGTGGCTGGCTATTTTCTCTCTTGTCTCTACAAAGGTGAAGAGATTTCTATGTGTTGGTAAATACATGACTGCACTTGACTATTCTTCCATGTTTTCTGCTTAGCATGTCTAGCCTTCAGTAGTCTGAGGGGACAGCTTTTCCAAATCTAACACCAGCTCACCCTCTCAGTCTGAAAACACTGGAATCTAAAGACTTTTAGGAAGGTATAGAAGTTGTCTTGAACAGTATCAGTCACATCGTAAACATCTCCCTTCTATTAATACATGACATATTTTCCCAGCATCCATATATTTATAATGAAAACAAAAAAGCAAAAAACAAATTAAAAATGCCAAACAAATTAAGACATCACTACTTCCTCTCCATCTATCACTATCTCCACTTCGCAGATGCCCCTGTTTATATTTCACTGAAGGCACAGAAACTATCAGAGGAACATATAAACAAGCTTCTACTAAAGAAACTCAGCCACCTACATCTGAGCCCACATGCTTCACCTTTTTTCCACATCAGGATGGACTACCTATGCTTTTATTGAAGGCTACTTCCTCTGTTTGTGCTCTAGGTTTGACAATATAATTTTTGTCACTACTGGATGACTCCTATCCATGTTAAAACAGTTTCTTATTTGAACACGTCTACAAGCCATTAACAGTACAAACAAAAACCTCTCTGGAAAGACTTTATTCTCTAAATACAGTATTATTTCTCTCCTTCCCCTTGTAGCTAATTTTTTGAACAAGTTATCTGTCATAACTTCCATTGCTTTTCTCTTACTCTCTATTTCAGTCAGGCTTTGCTCCCCCAACTCTGTTAAAAATTCTTCTATCAAGGCCTCCAATGAATACTGTATTGCTAGATTCAAAGGTCATGTTAAGTTCTATTGTTGCTCTATCAAGCAGCATCTGATAATATAATTGCAATTTCATCTTTTTTCCACCTTCCTGTTGCTTGTCTTCCAGGATACCACATTCTCTGCTTTTCTTCTGCTCCCTCTCAGTCTCCTTTGCTGGTTCTTCCACATCTCTCTGACTCCTTCATGTTGGCATACTCCACTTCAGTCTTTGAACATCTTATCTTTTCTACCTACATTTATTCCCTTCCTAATTTCATAGAGTTATATGGCTTAAAATTATCTATGTGCCATCAACAGGCACAGTTTTGTAACCTGCTACTTATCCTCTGAAACCCTGGAGCCATGTACCCAGCTACAACTTGGTTCTTTCTTCATTATGGAAGAGAAATGTTTATGGATTGACCACAGAGTTCTCTGCTGCAACTAAGAGATTATACAGTTATTTTCTTTATTTTGCTCTTAACTATTAATGGTGAGGGTCAAATGTGTGAAACTACACATATGTTCAACTGCCTACTTGACATTCTCTACTTGGATATCTGATAGGTTGTTCAGTCTCTTCTTCCGTCCCATTTCTGCTCCTCCTATAGACTTCTCTATCTTAGTTAATGGTAACTTTATCCTTCTATATGCTCATCCAGAAAACTTTAGCCCTGTCCTTAACTCTTCCTTCTCATGCCCTATATTCAGTGAACTATTTTTATTTTTTCTTCTTGATAAGGCTGCACATACCTTCTCTTCCATTATCAAATTTATCGCCATTAATATTTTATATTTCTTACTTTATTTTTCTACTGATTATCTCACCCGCTTAAATATAATCTCCAATGTCTGACACATAGGCTCTTGATAAACATTGATCAAAGAATCTCAGCATGAAGCCCAACCAGAATTTCAGAAAGAAAAAGAAAAAAAAGAACATTGTATAATTTTCTAGATGATCCAGGATAAGAGAGTGACTAAGAGACAAAGACTTCAGTGGCTTAAGTTTTCAACACTATTATTATTATTCTTTTTTGCCATGGTACGTTTTAGTCATCTGTTACGTAGGGTAAAAATAAAGCTGCTATAACAGACAGGCCACAAAATACAGTGACGTAAGTAGGATATAAATTTATTCAGTTATTGAACATGTGAAAGCAGCTATGCTGTCTTCAGCACATGGCTTTTCTCTTTATAATCTAAGATGCAGATTTAGCTTACGTCATCTGCAACCAACAAGAAGAAGTAATGAGCAAGGGTAGTTCATGTATCTTTGTTTGAACATCATGACCCAGAAGTGCTATGTATGCTTTGTTTCTTTCCCTTTGTCCAGAACTGATTCACAAGGCAATACTAATGACAAGAAATGTGAAAATACATTTTCCAATAACCCTGGAGCCATGTACCCAGCTACAACTTGGTTCTTTCTTTATTATGGAAGAGAAACGTGTATTGATTGACCACAGAGTTCTCTGCTGCAACTAAGAGATTATACAGTTCTTTTCTCTATTTTGCTCTTAACTTAATGGTGAGGGTCAAATGTGTGAAACGACATCATTCTCAGTTTAACTCTTACTTTCACTCAGAGAGCTAAAAGCAATAGCTAAAATGAAACATGATACAACAAAAGAAGCCACTAAATAAGTTACATACCAAAATCATAAAATATTGTAGGGGGTTAAGAAACTGATGAGAACAATTAAAACTTCTAGAGTGAAAGCTCTATATTATCACAAATTTTGTCTGCCTTATTCACTGACAGATTCTAAGCACATCAAACCCAGTGTCTGGAACAAAAATAAATGGACAATTAATCTGCAGTAAATAATGACCAATTAGTTTTAAATTCACTTTACTAAAAGGATGTGTCACAAAAAAGGCAGGTGATCCTCAGAGAACACTAACGATGATGAAATTTTTGAGATAATGTTGCCCATGTCCTAAATTTTATAGATAACAGGGCAATATTCACAGTGATGAAAGGACATGATGACCAAGGTCAGAAAGCTGTTCTAAGGTACAGTCAGATGTAATGCTATGATTTTCTGATTCTTAGGGTTCTTTTCCTTTTATGTTAAAGTTCTGTTCCTGTTTCTTTCTCAGCTACAGCTTTTAAGCAGGGCTGCTGTAGTTCTATTCATTTCTCATGTTGTGAGAGCATTTTTGTAGATGTCTTCTGGAGTTTGTGCAGCCTTCTTTTCTAACATGTTAATACATGTTCTATACTGGTAAATGCCTAAATCTTTATTATAAATTCCTTAGTTAATGTAAATTCTCCTAGAATAACTATTAGTTGCTAATATTTATTGAGATATGCAATGTCCCACTTATAATTCTAATTAATTTTAAGTACTAGTATATTTAATCCACTTAACAATCATGTGAGATGAATATCATAATTATTATTTTGTTTTGCAGACAAAATAAACTGAAAATGAGAGATAAAATTTACTGGTTCAGTGTTAAAAAGCCGGAGTTCAAACCCAGGAAGTTTTTCTCTAGAGTAAGCTCTTAATCACTGCTCAGATCCTCTCTACTTTACATTTTATCTTCCACCTCATTTCTTGTGCTCTATTCTTTTTCTCCTGATGGTCCCTTTCTTCTCCATTTAAATCTTGACTTCAAAATCTTAAAACTTCTAGAGGATACTGGGAAGTTCATAAAATGGAAAGCACCACAAATATTATGAGTTTTTTAAAAGTACTATGAATTTGTGACAATAAATTGGATAACCTAGATCAAATGGCCACATTTCTAGACATGCAAAACCTACCAAGACTAAATCACAAAAATGAGATCATCTGAATAGATCTATAGCTAGTAAGGAAGTTGCATCTGTAATCAAAATCTCCCCGTAAAGTCAAGTCCTAGACCTGATGGCTACACTGGCGAATTCTACTAAACATTAAAACAAAAAACAAAAACAAAAATCTAAAACCAATTTTTTCCTCAAACTCTTTCAAAAAATTGAAAAGAAATATTTTCTAATGCAGTGAGGCCAGCATTACCTGAATACCAAAGCCAGACCAGAACAACACAAGAAAATTACAGACCAGTTTCTCTGACGAATGTCAATGCAAAAATTCTTATCAAAATACTAGGAAACTTAATTCAGCAGCATATTAAAATCTCAGCAAGAGCAAGTGAGATTTATTCCTGGAATGCAAGGATTGTTCAACACCGAAAACAATCTATACATGTAATACACCAGATTAACAGAGTTAAAAGGGTAAAAAACACATAATTATCTCAAAAGATGCAGAAAAAAACACTTGAAAAAAATTCAACACTTTTTTTATGATAAAAAGCACTCATCAAACTAGGAATCAAAAGAAACTAACTCAACATAAGAAAACCTCCATGTACATAAAATACCAATGAACATCATATATTCAATGGTAAATGACTAAAGCTTATCTTCTAAAATCAGTAAAAAGTCAAGGATGCCCACTTTCACCACTGTCATCCAACATAGTACTGGAAGTTTCAGCCTGACCAATTAGACAAGAAAAAGAAATAAGAAAACATGGAAATTAGGGAAAAGTAAAATTATGTCTATTCATATGTGATATTGTATGTAGAAAAATAAAGATTCTACAAAAAATACATTAAAATTGATATACTTATTTAAAAAGTAGGATAAAAAGTCAACACACAAAAATTACACTTTATACATGAACAATGAGTAATTTGAATAGGAAATTTAAAAAGCAATTCTGATAGCATCAAATAGAATAAAATACTTAGGAATTAACTTAAGGAAGTGAAAGACTTGTACAATGAAAACTACAAAATATTGCTGAAAGAAAATTTTAAAGGACATAAATGGAGAAACTTCCCATGTTTACTAATTGGAAGACTTAATGTAAAGAAGTCAATACTACCCAGAGCAATCTACAGATTCACTGCAATCTCTATTAAACTCCCATGATGCTTTTTTCTCAGAAATAGGAAAACCCATCCAAAAATTCATATGGAATCTCAAAGGACCCAAAGTAGTAAAAACAATCTTGAAAAAGAAAAACAAAGCTTTAAGACTCACAATTCCTGATATCAAAGTGTACTACAAATCTTCAGTAATCCAAACAATTTGATGTTGACATAAAGACAGATATATAAACCAACAAAAGGAAATAGAGACACTAGAAACTTTCATATGTATGGTAATTATTTTCAATCGGGGTGTCGAGACCATACAATGCAGAAAGGAATCTTATTTCAACAAATGGTACTGAGAAAACTGAATATCCACACACAAATAGATGAAGTCAAACCCTTACCTAACACCATATACAAACTTAACATGGGTGAAATACCTAAGTGTAAGACTAAAAATATGCAACTTTTAGAAGAAAACTTTTAGGGCAAAAACTTCACAACACTGGATTTGGCAATGCTTTCTTAGATATGACACCAAAGACACAAGCAAAAACAACAAAAATAGACAAATAGGACTTAATTAATTTTTAAAAATCGTGACTCGAAACCACTATAAACAAGGTAAATAAGCGACCCCCAGAATAGAAGAAAATATTCGCAAACCATATATGAAAATGGATTAATATCCACAATATATAGAGAACCCCTAAAACTCAACAACAACAACAAAACAAAAAAAAAAATCAAATAACCTGATTCAAACATAGGCCAAGAACTTGGATAGACTTTTCTCCACAAAGCTATATAAATGACTAATAATATCATATGAAAAGTTGCTTAATATCACTAATCATTAGGGAAATGCAAACACCAAAGTGAGATACTACCTCACATACCAATATAGTGCTATATTAGGATAACTACTGTATATATTTTTAAAAAATAATAACAGGTGTTAGCAAGTATGTGTAGAAATTGAAACCCTTATGTACTGTTGGTAATCATGTAAATGGTACAGTCACTCTGGAAAGTATGGTAATTCCTCAAGAAAATAAAAATAGAATTACAATAACTGAGTATATTCAAAAGAACTGAAAGAAGGATCCTGAAAAGATATTTGTACACCCATGTTCAGAGCAGCATTATTGAGAATTGCTAAAATGTGGAAGCCACCAATGTTTCCATCCACAAATGGATAGTTAAGCAAAATGTAATATATACATACAATGTAGGATTATTCAGCCTTAAAAAGGAAGAAAATTCTGCCAAATTCTCCAACACAGATAAACCTTGAGGAAATCATGATAAGTGAAATAAACCTATCACAAACTGATAGATACTGTATTATTTTATTTATGTGAGGTAGTTAGAATAGTCAAAATTACAGGAAGAGAAAATAAAATGGCGGTTGCCAAGGACTGTGGGGAAAAGGGAATCAGAATTTATTGGTTAAGAGGTACAAATTTTCATAAAAGAGTTCAGGGATGGATGGTGGTGATGGTTGCATAGGAACATGAATGTATTTAATGTAATTTAACTGCACACTTAAAAATAGTTAACTTGGTAATTTGTATGTAAAGTTTACCCTAATAAAAACAAGAAGATATATCATCTTTTAATTTCAATCTTAGATTTAGAGTAAAAGCTAAAGTCAAAGGTATTGAGTTCTTTTTTGTTTTTGTTTTTTTTGAAACAGAATCTTGCTCTGTCACCCAGGCTGAAGTACAGTGGAGCAATCTTGGCTCACTGCAGCCTCTGCTTCCTGGGTTCAGGTGATTCTCCTGCCTCAGCCTCCTGAGTAGCTGGGATTACAGGTGCATGCCACCATGCCCAGAAAATTTTTGTATTTTTACTAGAGACGGGGTTTCACCATGTTGGCCAGGCTGGTCTCAAACTCCTGACCTAAAGTCAGGTTGCCTCGGCCTCCCAAAGTACTGGGATTACAGGCATGAGCCACAGCACCTGGCCTTAACTGAGTTATTTCTGACGTCCATGGACACAACATGGCTTAAGTGGATTCTTAGAAGCTAGAAATCGCTTTACCAATTTTCTAGGCAAGTCAATAAGGAAAATAATAACATTTAACAAACACCAAAAAAAAAAAAGCGTCAAAATAAAGTGCCTCAAATAGAAGTTTAAATCTTATATTGGTTATAAAATGACTCTAGCTTTGTTTGTAGTGACATTAGGATATTTCCAGTCATGTTCTCTTGCTGGTTAATTCCCATTTCAAGGTTGCCTTGTCTCTCTTCCAACATAGTCTGTCACTATCACCTTTCCTTACCCAGAAATTTATCTAGATATTATTGCCTATTCCAGTCACCTACAATCCCCTTTTTCTTCCCTAAGGAGAGAGATTTCTTCTTTCAAGCCATATGTGTAAGTGCTATTTTTAAGAAAAATACAAAACTGTTGCTATTTCCTCAAAAAAAAAAAAATCTCTTAGAAGAAACAGAAAAAGATTTAAGAGACTGGTAACTAAGCAACTGAAATAAAAATCTAAATAATGTCTTCTTGTTAGTGAGATTTGAGAACACACTGAGCATCCCCTACAGCCTCACTAAAGGTCACCATTGCTACACAGCGACATATCTTCTAATGCAGTCTTCATTACACAGTCATTTGGGCACTTGTCAGCCATCCTGAATTCTTTAATAAACCAATAGTTCCAAGTGTGAAATCTGTTGTGATATAAACTGGTACAAAGTAGACATTAGAGAGAAAATATTATGTCAATATCAAAGTAGATCCCCCAAGTTTTAACTCTGGGCAATTCAGAAATGGTAATGAAAATCAACAGACTCCTGTGCTTTGCATGACAGAGAATAGTCTCACAAATTATAGGTATTCAACCAGTATTTAGGCAATATGTAAACATGTTAACATGCAGTGACTATCTGTTATCCACCAGGTACTGTGATTTGTGTGTTAATATATATTATTTTATGTAATTCTCATGTCAGTTCTGTATTATTACTTCAATTTTATATATGAGAAGGAAAGCTGCTTAGTGAGGGATGAAGCTGATATTAAACTCATGTCTGTTTGATTAAAAGGATAATGCTGTTTCTACTGCAGTACATTAGTTGATTCATCAAATATTTATTGACATTCCTCTTGGTGTAATAGTTCTTAGTATAGCTATTTGAAATATAGTATTGCTTATCAAGAAGCCTCTGTCTTGTTGTATAGCTACATTGGAAACTCTAACAATTATAATACAGGGAAGTATGTGATAAATTTGATGAGAGCTTTACAACCTAAATGCGAGAAGTACAAAAGAAAGGCTCCACATCTATCTGATTTGTCTCATGTGACAAAGTTCAGCATTATACAGACTCTATAAGATTGTCAGCCCTAGGTTGAAGGATCTGTGAGGATGAACATTAGGCCAGCCGAGTGGTTATACATCATCTCTCTTCCAACATGCACCAGAACATTATTTAGATGCTGTCACCTCACCAGCCACTCGATCCTCCTCTTTAGCTCATATTTAAGTGATGACTAAACAAAGCCTTTATTTTTTCTTTTGAATGGCAAGATGAGAATGGGCATTGGTAATGCTCATTGTCATTTAGTAGTGAAAATGCTACTCCTATATATGAGTTTCTCTAAGTGAGTTCCTCAGAAGAGGAAACTGATTTTCTCAACTTTTGAGAAACAAAACAATGGAGTGGTAGATACTGATTGGAATAGGATCATTATTACTGACGGCACTAGATTAGAGTTCAGTGTAAGAACCTAATGGACCTGCTTATTGAACTTCAGAAGTAGCACCATATACCCAGCCAGTTTCAAAACACTTAATCTAGGTAGGCTAGTTGTCAACTTGTTCCAAAAGAGAGGTTGATCTGAGTCCAGCAAAATAGACCTATCTGCTCATTTACCAACGAGATGTCATACCACCTACACTGAGCAAGAGTAAGATAAGTGAAGGAAGACTGTAAGCACAATTTCAGGAGTGGAAAATAATTATTCCTCTCTAAAAACATATGGAATAAATTGGTGTAGGTAAAAGTCTGTAGGCCAGAATCTCATTTAGGAGGACAATGGGAAAATCTGTGTGAAAACTAATAAAAATTACCGGACTAATAACATTCCTTGTGTCCTGCCAAGTACTTCGTCTCACTTAATTTGTTTGAATTTTCAGCTAGCCTATTAAACTTTATTATTCCAATTGTTTATATTAAGTGATTTGTGCATCTAAAAAGTAGTACAAATAGCACCTGAGACCAGGTAGTCAACCCCCAAACTCTTCCTCCGAAGAGCTATACCCCACTGCATCTGAAGTAGGGGATGTGACATCTCAGAAATAAATGTAACTAAGAATATCTCTCAAGTGAAGGTAGAAATAAACCAAAGATAAATCAGAGGCTTCAAGCCTTGTTGGATAAAATTACTATTTTGCCATCAAGAAAATCGATATGTTAAAAAAAGGTTTAGGGGAAAGGAAGATAAGTCTTGTTTAAGTTATCTTTTATTCGAACTCTTCAAAAGACATGTAGGACAATGTTCTTTGCAAATGTGAAACTAGAGATTGAGATTTAGAGTCCAGCTCAAAGTTATGGATTCTGGAGTGAAAAGAAAGTTAATCAGGGTTCATTATGTATTGCTTCATTGATCAGAATTATGGATACATCTCAGGATCATTTAGAGTTCAGAAGTAATGGGAAGCATAGGAGTAGAAGGGATCTGTGTAAAAGAGGGGAAAAAATTTAAAAAAAAAAAAAAAAACTTGGCACAGGGGAGTAGAAAATGGCCAACTTATAAGGGTGGGAGGAAAAAGAAGTACCTAAGAAGAAGCTAGTAAAGTAAAAATCTGAGCGATATAAGATCCAGGAAAGTTTATGACAGAGCAGCCCGGGGAATAAATATTTTTGAATAAAAATATTAATGTTAACAAATCTTACTGCATTGTTGAAAGGAATGGAAAAGAAAATTTGATTTAATGATTGTGATTGTCAGACTCTGGATGAATTTCATAAGCGCCTTACAACCTCAGAAAAAGGAAAAGAAGTCTTGGAAAAAGGAAAAGAGTTTGAACTTGAAATTTGGATGTTTGAGGCACATATGCAAATAATTAGCCTTCTGAAATGTTTGACAATGAAATAATAATGTGATAATAGACAGCAGCTAAGAATATATCACTAGCCAGATAGTTTTTTCTTAAAGGGAAAAAGTCCATTGCTGTAAGACAGAAAAGAGCCAGAATAAGAGAAGAAAGAGAAAAAAAAACACCACTAGATGAAACAAGATTCCAAACAGATGTAAAAGTGTAGAAAGAAGGGCACCACCAACAACAAAAAAATCAGTTTCCTGTGATTCCCCTGTAGATTTCATCTCAGTCTCAATTCCCATAATTCTTTTCTTCCAAGGTGTCCTTGGGCTTCAACTTACATTTTAATCCTTTTATTTGAACTGAAGTCCCGAATTTCTCAATTGGTCTAATTTTATTTAAGATTCGTAGTAAATTTATAGTAAATATTCTTAGGCACACCTCCTTTTCTTAACAGCAACCACATAGAATGATGCACTGAAGCAAGCTTAGAAAGCAGGTATTTGTGGCTTCAAATCATAACTGATACTCAGCAGACCTCTGATACTAAAGCCTTTTAGCCTCAACTTCACCATCTATAAAATGAATATAAATATGGTAGTTCTATAGGGTTGTGAGAAATAAGATAATACTGAGTAAAGCATTTGACAACAAATAGCTATCTAAGGATTACCAACCCTCCTCTTCTATTTAAGAATTTTTTTACAATTCAGTATTATAAAATATGGAAAGATGATTCTTTGGCAGTGAGAATTTAATAGCAGGAGTTAGAGAAGGAAAAGAAAAGATGAAAATGCATGCTCAACTTCCTGTGACTCAGTAAAGGTGATAGTAAGGTTGTCAGGTGAAGATGAGGGCAGAAAGCGTGAATTGAAAAATTTACCAGGCAGAAACACTATAGAAGAACTACTTGAAGAAATCTCTTTGTGTTTGTGCATGTGTATGTTTGTGTGTTTTATATTCTAGTTTTTGGTAAAATCCTAAATAAACATAAAATAGCTTAGTAGATATATTCCAGGCCTTGGTGTTAGACGTTTGTTTTTTTCTAAGTCTCATTCATTCACATGTTCAGCAAATTATTTTTTGAGTTTCACATAATTATCAGGCACTGTGCTAAGCAGTAGAGATATGGAGGTAAGGTATACTCTACCCTACTCTCAATGATCTTATATCCCAGAAAAAATAGACATCTTTAAACAAGTAATTAATGGGTTATAAAAAACTTCTGGGTTTCCATTTCACTACGTTGAACAGGAATCAAATATTCAAGAAGGCAGTTACCTGCGAGTGAAAATGAAATAAAAAGATTCACAAATGAAGGAAAACTGGGAGAACTGTTTTTCAGGATATATGATCTATAAAAAATAATGAAAGTTATTCAGGCTGAAGAGAAATAACACTGAAGGGAAACCTGTGTCTTCAAGAAGAAAGAAACAGGATGATAAGTATCGGTGTAAACATAAAGTATATTTCTTAAGTTATTTAATTTATGCATGACAGTTTAAAGCAAATGTTGATAGAGGTGTTGATGTATGTAGATGTAACCTATCTGAGAAACTATAAATTACCATGGGATGATCAAAGGTTGCAAGTCTTCTACATCTTGAAGTGGCATGATATTAACTTTAAGTAGATTGTGAAAGGTAATGCATAATACAGTTTTTTAGAGCATGAATAAAATAACACAGAGATTGATCAAAAATACCAGTAAATAAATTAAAATGAAATACTGAAAAATATCTACATATTTCAAAAAATTTTAATCAACCAGACAAAATATATATATATAAAGTATCTAGGCATGGAATTTATTGTGTTAAATACTGGAGTACACCAAAGACTTGGCTAGGTACAATCTCAGCCCTCAAGGGGACTCATGATCCAGAAAAGAAGGTAAGTATTTTAAACTAATAAGTGTACATATTAACTTCAGGAACATAGCTATTTCAGGTAGGTGAGGGAAGAAGGAATGAGATTGGAGAATTGATACTTACACACACATATATATATTCACACACGTGCATTAATATATATGTGTATGTGTGTATCAGGGTCATTTTGAGTTAGATAATTCTTTGGTAGTCAATCATGGGTTGTTGATTGTTTAGTGCCATCCTTACACTCAGTATATATAGACACAAACATACACATGTATATGTGCAGATATGGACAGGAATAGTGATTACACGTAAATGATGTTTATTAGAATATAATGTTAATATTAAAATCAATATTAATACATATTAATATTTGTTCAATATAGTCAGTGAGATCTGGTACATATATTTTCTCAACTTTAAAAATACTTCTAAAATATTTAAATATTACAAATAATTAATGAAAATATGCAAAGGGTAATCAATTCTACAATGGAAAATATAGAATTAATGTACTTGAAATTATTTGGGGGCCAATAAAAGGCTAGGTCAGATTTTTAAGTTGACTGAGAATTAGATGGACAAATAGACTGTAAAAACTGTTATTTTAATTAGTTTGTAATAGGCTGTAGTGTAAGTGCTCTAAATTTGTTCTACTTGTTCAAGTTTGCCTTGAAAATTTTTGATCTCTTGCTTTCTGTTTTGCATTTTGTTATTGATTTGTTAATTTTCAATAATTTTCTGCTGGGATGCTGACTGATATGCGTTAAATCTATAGATCATTTTGATGAGAGTTGTATCATAACAGCACTGAGTTGTGCCATCTGTGAACATATTTTGATGTTCTTTAATTTTTCTTAATGATTTTAGTTTGAAAACACTAAAAGTTAGATAGAAGATTTGTACAACCTCTATTAAATTTATTCCTTTCAGCCATTTGATGTTTTTGTAATGGTACTTGTTCTGAAATTCATTTCTTAATTCTTTCTTGCTGATAGAAATATAATTAATTTAATAATAAGTTGTATGTAGTAAACTTTCTACACTTCACTCATTAGACACTGATTTTCTGTTTATTTAAAGAGCAATGATTCTTTTATAAGGCAATTATTAATTTGGAAGTACTAGTTTGGAAATGTGCCTTTTCTTATGCATGTAAGTGGTTTTACTTAGGATTTTTCAAATAATGAATTTCATTTTGTCAGTATAACAGCAACATGCTGGACGATTGATTATATGATATGTCTACATGTTAGTAAATTAACACTTAAATATTATCCAGAAGCCCATATTTGTGGAAATAGTAGATTAGGATAATTATCCTGATAGCAGCACTTGAAACTTCACTATGTGCAAAGTAAAAACAACTTCTACATAACTAAATTTCAAGAGATGCTAGATCATCACTGGGACTCCAAATTTAGGGATTAGATAAATAAACCATTGGATTCTAAAATAACAGATAAACACTTGCTAGAACTTGCTAAAAGCTTATGGCTTGAACTGAAGTGTTTTTAGTGAGCCTTTACATTTAAAGAATGGAATAAGTAAGATATTATAATCAAATTACTCTAGCCTCCCAGCTCTCTCGGATCCCCCGGTTCTTTCCAAACTTCCTTCTAAAATTAGCCCTTTCTTTGTGCTTGAGTAACTACTTAGCCAAGAAACATCACCTCTTTAGTTACCTTTAGGTAACAAATAATAATAAGAAGAAGAAGAGGAAGAAGGTTGTTGGTCCCTTCAGTCCATAAGAATTGTCTGTAGTCTCAATTTGATATTTTAGATATCCAGTTTTCAGAAATAATTTAATGTTAAAGCTTCTCTTTCCACCAGCTCAGGCCCACTGAAGGTGGAAAGACTGTTGAGAATAGGGGACAAAATTTGACTTTTTCATTAGTTTCTATGCTTGCTTCAGCTTCCTAACTCAGCTTCAATTCTTGATTCCTCCACTGTTGAAATGGGAAGGGAGAGTAACAGAGAGCACAAACTGTTTTACTTGGTCCGCTTTGAAATGTGTCTGTCATAACTTCTTGAGACACATGTTTAGAGTTGAGTCTGTTTCATGTGGAATAATAGTATAAATTCTCTGAAGATCTCCACTATCTCTGGGGATTCTCTAATGTGGAAATTCTTTGGTTGCTCACTCAAGTCTCACTCTTTAATCCTCCACAGTTCTATCTCCACACAGAATCTCTCCCTTGGGGTCCCATTGCTTGCAATGTCTTATTTCTCTTTCTCTCTCTCTCTCCCTTTTTTTTTTTTTTGAGATGGATCTCACTGCTGCCCAACCTGGAGTGCAATGGCATGATCTCGGTTCACTGCAACCTCTGCCTCCTGGGCTCAGGCAATTCTCCTGCCTCAGCCTCCCAAGTAGCTAGGATTACAGGCATGTGCCACCACACCTGACTAATTTTTGTATTTTTAGTAGAGATAGGGTTTCACCATGTTAGCCAAGCTAGTCTCAAACTCCTGACCTCAAGTGATCTGCCCGCCTTGGCCTCCCAAAGTGCTGGGATTACAGGTGTGAGCCACTGCGCCTGGACTCTCTCTGTCTTTTATACAGTCTTTATTCCTCCATCTTTGCTTCACAGGAAACTTGCATTTTTCTTCTGCCACAGGTGCAAGTGAATTCTTTTCCAATGACAGACCTTGCCTTTGCTGGCACAGAATTGTGGCCAGCCTCTTTCTCTTATTGCTTAGAAGTGAGTCTGACCTACTGGGGCTCAAAACTCCAACACATGCTATCCAGCTCTCCAGGTAGATCTCTGAAGTCTCTTTTTCTACACTGAGGTAAGAGAAGCAATCTTCATTCAAAAAAAAAAAATCCCACTGATTTTCTCTATTTTCAGTCATTGTAAATGGTATAAACAACAAAGTAAACAATACAAGAACATATTAAGATTAGAAAGGCAAAATTATTTTTCCCAGTTCTTTATTATAGCTTATACTTAAACTTTTAATTTTCATCAAGAAGTTGAGAGAAGTGCAGTGTGAAACTAAGGGAATAATGGAGAAGAAAACGGGATGAGATAGAAGAGAAAAAATTGAAGAGAAGTGGTTGAGGAAGAGATAGATGTAGAAAAGGACAGAAAATATAAGAAATATGGTTTTAAAAGATTTTACTGACCTGGGGGTTTCAAATTGATCAGTTAGATAGATATAGTTACTGTTTGTTTTATGAAATTTTCATTTTCTGCTCATTTAAAATTAACCTGCCTTCTCACCTAAGCTTAAACAGAAATTAATTGTCTCCATGGAAACCGTCCGAATGTAGCAAATCATGGAAGCATTAAATCAACTATACCTCAAAGAACACACATGCACACACGTTTGTGAGAAATGAAAAGTATTTTTTAAATTTTAACTTATAGCTATGATTTCTCATTGTAAATAAATTCTCATAAATATTTTAGATGAAACATCATAGATTATTTTACAGTTTATTTGGTGTTTTTCTAATACTCAATAAATTAAATAAGACTCTTCAATCTGCTTAAAAGGGGAGTATTTTACAAATTTATACCATAAAGAAGTACCGTATTGAGTAAACTATTGTCTAAGAATGAACTTGTTAAAAAATCTCCAAAGTGATTTAGTTTCTCAGTGAGCAGACAAATGAATAAAATAAAAATATGCCTGAAAATATTTTCTTTCATTCTGAGACTCACCTTTTACCCTGTGAGTGGTATCTTTTATGATTGGGAGTTACTGATTTTCATGTAGTGTAAAATACTATTTTAGCTCCATTGTTTGTTTCACACAATATTACCTGATTTAAATACAGTGGATTTAAAATGAACTTTGATATCTGGCTATGCCTTTAATCAATATTCCTAGTTCTTCTTAAGAAATTAATGGGCTACTTTTCCTCTTTACTCTTCCATATTAATTTTTGGATTCGAGTTAATACAAAGGATCACATTGTCACATGAGACTTACATGAATCAGAAACCTTACCTAGTATCAAATTTTATAAGAAATTTCAAGACTATACATAATCTCAAAGCACAGGTCAAGCAGGGAGAAATCGAGAACCTACCAGGTTCCCTCTCTCAGCATCAAAATGCTCTTTAGGCCCAGATAAACATAAGAGATAACTAAGCAAGATGTGAAGCCATGAAATATCTCCATATTAAGCTCAGATCCTTACACAGTTTACATGGAGTCATGCCCTATTGGTCTAAAATATAGTTTTTGTTTGTTTGGTTTTGGTTTTGGTTTTTCACCAAAATAAATCCAGGATAACCAGGTATATCCTGAAAACATAATTGCATAAAGTCTTCCTCAGCAGCAAATGCCATTGCTTTATTTGTATGGAGGTTTTCACTAGAACGTTTACAAGGATATTAGACGTAGTCATTTGCTTTCTTTACCAGTGTCATCCTCAAGTAAAAAAAGACTGACTTACAGACCTGCTGCTTAGCAATTTACCTCCAAAGACTATCTTGCCTAGTTCCATAAACAATTGTTATGGTAAAGTGATTAAAATATAGTTTATTCCTAGGTTATTTTGGATTAAATCCAAATTTATTCATTAACCTATGAATTCATTGATTCATTCATAGATTAATATTGATTAAATCATCATCTTTAGGACATTGAGTCTTTCTATACTGACACATATCTTAATCTATTTGAGAACCATTCTCTGTCTCTAAGTATTCTAATTATTTTTTCTATAAGACTTTTTAATATCTTATGAAAAATATATTTCTAAATATGTGTACATCATTGTTAATATTCTTTCTCACTTTTGTTTCTATTAGATGTTATAGGTGTTTATTTTATATATATATTTTATATCCAGTGACTATAATAAAATTCATTATAAGTAGAATAGTTTATCTGAAGACATACAATAATAGCAATATATTTTGCAATTTATGACATTCTAATTGAAACTCATTTATTTGTCTTGCCCTATTATATTGGCTAGTATCTCTGGTACAATGTTGAAGAGACAGGAATATAGCAGTTATCATTGATTGTTCCTATTTTTCATTATAAATACTTAAAATAGTAGAATAACATTGTACTATCAATGACTGTTATTGTTCCCTAGTCTGTTAAAATGTTTAATTAGCTCAAAAACAAGAGTTAAATTTTGTTAAACATGTTCTGCATCTGATTATGTGATAATGTGAGCTTCCCCTTTAATCAATGAACATATTGAGTTATATTTTTGATAGATCATTTTTAAAATAATATGCTATTATTTTATTATTTAATGAATCCAATGTACTAGATTTAGTCTGCTAGAATTATTTGTTTGATTGGCCTTTAATATACCTTTCTCACTTCTTATCTGAATTTACATGAAGACTATGCTTGTCGTTTTAACTGTTGGATGTTCCCTTTTTTTACAAATCCTGTTATATTTGGTATAATATATAATTCATCTTTACTTGGAAAGTTTATTCAAACTTTTTCTTACAAATGTCGGATCATATTTTTGTTTCTTAAATAAATTTTTCTATTCGCTTACTTTTTCAATACTTACATACATGTGCACTAAAAAAAATTTCATCTAGCCAGTAATTTCCCTTCTTTATAGACAGCAACTATTTTAAGAATCTTTTGCATCCTCATATCGCCATATTACATATGTTGTATATATCACTGTTATTATTAAACTTTTGTTTTATTCTATTTTAGGAATTTATTCATACTGTAAATAATAAAAATATTTCTCCTATGAAATCAGTTAAGTTGCAGGATACAAAATTAACATGCAAATATCAGTAGCATTTCTGTAGGCCAACAGTGAACAACCTGAAAAAGAAATCAAGAAAGTAATCTCGTTTACAAGAGTTACAAATAAAATAAATTACTGAGGGATAAACTTAACCAAAGAAGCTAAAGACCTTTACTATGAAAATGGTAAAACATTGCTGCAAGAAACTGAAGAGGACACCAAAATGGAAAGTTATTTCATGTTCATGGATTGGAAGAATCAATATTGTTAAAATGTCTATACTACTCAAAGCAATCTACAAATTAAATGCAGTTCCTATCAAAATACTGATAAGATTCTTCAGAAAGTAGAAAAAATAATAAAAATTTAAATGGAATCACAAAGACCCTGAATAGCTAAAGCCATCCCGAACAAAAAGAAAACAACTGGAAGAAGCACATTATCTGACTAAACTACAAAGCTATAGTAACCAAAATGGCATAGTACTGGCATAAAAACAGACATAAAGACCAATGGAACAGAATAGTGAACCCAGAAATAAATTCATACATCTGCAGTTATGTCATCTTTGACAAAACTGCCAAAAGCATGCATTGGGGAATGGACAGTATCTTCAGTAAATGTTGCTGGGGAAACTGGATATCATATGCAGAAGAATGAAAATAGATGCCTATCTCTCACCACATACAAAAAAATTAGATCTAAATAGATTGAAGAAAAATTGAAAACCTCAAACTAGGAAACTAGTAAAAGGAAACACTTGGGGAATCTCTCCAGGACATTGCTCTGGGGAGATTTCTTGAGTAATACCCCACAAGCACAGGCACCCAAAGCAAAAATGGGATGACATCAAGATAAAAAACTTTTGAATAGCAAAGAAAACAATCAATAAAATAAAAAGACTCCTCAATGAATGAAAAAAAATTTGCAGATTATCCATCTGAGAAGGGATTAATAACAAGGCTAAGGAACTCAAAAAGCTCAATAGAAAACCAGAATAATCTGATCTAAAAATTGGCAAAAATCTGAATAGATATTTCTCAAAAGAAACACATAAATTGCAAATACGATATGTAGAAGTGCTCAACATCTCTATCATCAGAGAAATGCACATCAAAACCATAATGAGATATCATCTCATCTCAGTTAAAAAAGCTTTTATACCAAAGACAAGCAATATCAAATGCTGGAAATGTTGTTGAGAAAAGGAAACCCTAGTACACTGTTCATGGGAATGTAATCTAGTACAAACACTATGGAGAACAGTATGAATGTTCCTCAGAAAACTGAAAATAGAACTATCATATGATCCAGCAATCCCACTGCTGGCTATATACCCAGAGGAAAGGAAACCAGTATATCAAAGAGATACCTACACTCCCATGTTTATTGCAGCACGATTCACAATATCCAAGATTTGTAAGCAACCTAAGTGTCCACCAACAAATGAATGGATAAAGAAAATGTGGTACATATGCACAATGAAGTACTGTCTAATAGTAATATCTAAGGGTACAGTGGAGTACTATTCAGTCGTGAAAAAGAACGAGATTTTGTTACAAATATGCTATATACTTATTATACATAAAATTGCACATTAACATGTAATTATATTTATCCAGCCATCTTTCTATATTTTCTATAATTTGTGAAGTTTTTTGCTCCCATTGGAAATCACTCAAATCATCTGAAAATTGTGGTAATGTTAACTACTCTTTCTCAGTACTTATACTGGCTATTTTGTCTCATCTATTCCTGGCTATTTTTTCTCTTATTTATATCTTTTTCTTTTAATAGACCTCTGAAACATTTTTCCGTTTCTCTTATTTTATTAAGAATAAACTAATATTTTCCCAATAGCCACATGTGTTCTCCATGGTAAGGAAATATCTATATTATAAATTTTATTGGGGTATTCTATTAAGAGCAGATGTCATTTCAAATTTCTTCTTAGAACATACACAGATATTGCTATGTAATTTTTGTTTTTCAATCCATTTATATGGTAGATTTTATTAATAGATTTCCTAATACTGCTCTATCCTCGAATTTCTGGAAGAAAGCTCAGAACCCTAGAATAAAGTAATGGTGTCTTGCCCTGTAATTATAGCACTGAATTATGCATTTTTTAAAATTGTTTTTTAGCTGGGTGTGGTGACTCGTGCTTGTAATCCCAGCACTTTGGGAGGCCAAGGTGGGCAGATCACCTGAGGTCAGGAGTTCAAGACCAGCCTGTCCAACATGGTGAAACCCTATCTCTATTAAAAATACAAAAATAAGCCAGGTGTAGTTGCATGTGCCTGTAATCCCAGCTACCCAGGAGGCTGGGGAAGGAGAATCACTGGAACTCAGGAGGTGGAGGCTGCAGTGAGCCAAGATTGTGCCACTGCACTCCAGGCTAGATGACAGAGCGAGACTCTGTCTCAAAAAAAAAAAAAAATAATAATTGTTTTTTATTTCCATAAGTTACTGGGGAACAAGTGATGTTTGGTTACATGAATACATTCTTTAGTAGTGATTTGTGAGATTTTGGTGTACTCATCACCCCAGCAGTATACATTGCACCCAATTCGTACTCTTTTATCCCTCACCCCTTCCCCCCACATCTCGCGAGTCTCCACTGTGTCATTCTTATGCCTTTGCATGAAGATAGCCTAGCTCCCACTTACGTGTGAGAACAAAGTTTGGTTTTACATTCCTGAGTTACTTCATTTAGAATAATAGTCTCCAATCTCATCCTGGTCACTGTGAATGCCATTAATTCATTCCTTTTATGGCTGAGTAGTATTCCATATATATATCACAGTTTATATGTATATGTGTGTCTGTCTATCTATCTGTATGTATGTATGTATGTATGTATATCACAATTTCTTTATCCACTTGTTGATTGATGGGGATTTGGATTGGGTCCACATTTTTGCAATTGCAAATTGTGCTGCCATAAACACGCATGTGCAAGTATCTTTTTCATATAATGACTTCTTTTCCTCTAGGTAGATACCCAGTAATGGGAATTCTGGATCAAGTGGTAGTTCTATGGTTAGTGCTTTAAGGGGTCTCCACACTGTTCTCCATAGTGGTTGTACCAGTTTACATTTCCACCAGCAGTATAGAAGTATTCCCTTTCGACCGCATCCATACCAACATCAATTATTTTTTGATGTTTTGATTACAGCCATGCTTGCCAGGAGTAAGGTTGTATCACATTGTTGTTGTGATTTGAATTTCCCCGATCATTAGTGATTGAGCACTTTTTCATATTTGTTGGCCATTTGTGTATCTTCTGTTGAGAATTGTCCTTCATGTCCTTAGCCTACTTTTTGATGGGATTGTTTATTTCTTGATAATTTGCTTGAGTTCATTGTAGATTCTGGATATTAGTACTTTGACAAATGTGTAGATTGTGAAGATTTTCCCCCACTCTGTGGGTTGTCTCTTTATTCTGCTGATGTTCCCTTTGCCATGCAAGAGCGCTTTAGTTTAATCAAGTCCCAGCTATTTATCTTTGTTCCTATTGCATTTGCTTTTGGGTTCTTGGTCATGAAATCCTTGTCTAAGCCAATGTCTAGAAGAGTTTTTCCAATGTTATCTTCTCGAATTTTTATAGTTTCAGGTGTTAGATTTAAGTCCTTGCATCTTAAGTTGATTTTTGTATTGAGAGATGAGGATTTGGTTTCATTCCCCTACATGTGGGTTACCAATTATCCCAACACCATTTGTTGAATAGGATGTCCATTCCCCATTTTATGTTTTTGTTTGCTTTGTTGAAGATCAATTGGTTTTAAGTATTTTGGTCTATTCCTGGGTTCTGTATTCTGTTCCATTGGTTTATGTGCCTATTTTTTATACCAGTACCATGCTGTTTTGGTGACTATGGCCTTAAAGTATAGTTTGAAATCAGATAATGTTATGCCATGAGATTTGTTCTTTTTGCTTAATTGCTTTGACATTGTGAGCATTTTTTTCAATTTCTATATTAATTTTAGGATTTTTAAAAATAATTTTGTGAAGAATGATGGTGGTATTTTGATGAGAATTGCGTCGAATTTGTAGATTGCTTTTGGCAGTATGGTCATTTTCACAATATGGATTCTACCCATCCATGAGCATGGGATTTGTTTCCATTTGTTTGTGTTGTCCATGATTTCTTTCAGCAATGTTTTGTAGTTTTCTTTGTAGAGGTCTTTTACTTCTTTGGTTAGGTGTATTCTGAACTGTTTTTTTTTTTTTTTTTTTTTTTTTTTTTTTTTTTTTTTTTTTTTTTTTTTTTTTTTTTTTTTTCAGCTTTTGTAAAAGGGATTGAGTTGTTGATTTGATGCTCAGCTTGGTCACTGTTGGTATAAAAGAGAGCTACTGATTTGTGTGCATTAATTTTGTATGCAGAAATTTTGCTCAATTATTTTATCAGTTCTAGGAGCTTTCTGGAGGAGTCTTCAGAGTTTTCTAGGTAAACAATCATATCATCAGCAAACAGCCACAGTTTGACTTCCTTTTTACAAATTTGGATACCCTTCATTTCTTTCTCTTATCTGATTGTTCTGGCTAGGACTTCCAGTACTATGTTGAAGAGGAGTGGTGAGAGTGGGCATCCTTGTCTTGTTCCAGTTTTCAGAAGGAATGCTTTCAACTGTCCCTATTCCATATTACGTTGGCTGTGGATTTGTCATAGATGGATTATATTACATTGAAGTATGTCCCTTGTATGCCAATTTTGCTGAGAGTTTTAATCATAAAGTGATGGTGGATTTTGTCTAATGCTTTTTCTGCATCTACTGATATGATCATGTTTTTCTTTCAATTCTTTTTATGTGGTGTATCACATTTATTGACTTGCATATGTTAAATCATCCCTGCATCACTGGCATGAAACCCACTTGATCATGGTGGATTATCTTTTTGATATGTTGTTGTATTTGGTTAGCTAGTATTTTGTTAAAGATTTTAGCATCTATGTTAATCAGAAATATGGGTCTGTAGTTTTCTTTTTGGTTATGTCCTTTCTTGGTTTTGGTATTAGAGTAATCCTGGCTTCATAGAATGATTTAGGGAGGGTTCCCTCTTTCTCTATCTTGTGGAATAGTGTCAATAAGATTGGTACCAATTCTTCTTTGAATGTCCAGTAGAATTCTGCCATGAATCCATCTGTTTCTGGAATTTTCTTGGTTGGTATTTTTTTATTACTGTTTCAACCTTGCTGCTTGCTATTGGTCTGTTTAGGGTATCTAATTCTTCTTGATTTAAGCTAAGAAGGTTGTATCTTTTCAGGGATTTACCTATCTCTAGGTTTTCTAGTTTATGTGCAGAAAGCTATTCATAGCAGCCAAAATAATCTTTTGTATTTTTGTGGTGTCAGTTGTAATATCTCCCATTTCATTTCTAATTGAGCTTACTTGGATTTTCTGTTTTCTTTTCTTGGTTAATCTTGCTAATGATCTATCAATTTTATTTACCTTTTCAAAGATCTATTTTTTTCATTTCATTTCTCTTTTGTATATTTTTGCTTCAATTTTATTTAGTTCTGCTCTGATCTTGGTTATTTCCTTTCTTCTGCTGGGTTTGGATTTGGTTTGTTCTTATTTCTCTAGTTCCCCAAGGTGGAACCTTAGATTGTGTGTTTGTGCTCTTTCAGACTTTTTGATGTAGGTGTTTAGGTCTATGAACTTTCCTCTTAGTGACACCTTTACTGTATCCCAGAGGTTTTGATAGGTTGTGTCACTGTTGTCATTCAGTTTGAAGAATTTTTTAGTTTCCATCTTCATTTCATTGTTGGCCCAGTG
Organism: Hylobates moloch; assembly: GCF_009828535.3. Lineage (NCBI taxonomy): Eukaryota > Metazoa > Chordata > Mammalia > Primates > Hylobatidae > Hylobates > Hylobates moloch. Next base: position 94,254,846 of record NW_026652283.1, read on the forward strand.
TTCATTCAGAAGTAGGTTATTTAATTTCCATATATTTGCATGGTTCTGAATGTACCTTTTGGTGTTGATTTTCAGTTTTATTCCACTGTGGTCTGAAAGAGTGCTTGATAAAATTTCAATTTTCTTAAATTTATTGATGCTAATTTCATGGGCTGTCATATGGTCTATCCTGGAGAAAGATCAAAGCACGGTTGAATAGAATGTGTATTCTGCATTTGTTGGGTAAAATGTTTTGTAAATCTCTGTTAAGTCTATTTGTTCATGGGTATAGTTTAAATCCATTTTTTCTTTGTTGACTGTCATCTTTCCTTGATGACCTGTCTAGTGCTGTCAGTAGAGTATTGAATCCCCCACTATTATTGTGTTGCTGTCTATCTCGTTTCTTAGGCTTATTAGTGATTGTTTTATAAATCTGGGAGCTTCAGTGTTAGGTGCATATGTATTTAGGATTGTTATATTTTCCTGTTGGACAAGAACTTTTATCATTATATAATGTCCCTCTTTGTCTTTTTTAACTGCTGTTGCTTTAAAGTTTGTTTTTTTCTGATGTAAGAATTGCTACTCCTGCTCACTTTTGGTGTCTGTTTGCATGGAATGTTTTTTCCCACCCCTTTAAGTTTATATGAGTCCTTACATGTTAGGTCTGTCTCTTGAAGGCAACAGATAGTTGTTTCATGAATTCGTATCCATTCTGCAATTCTGTACCTTTTAAGTGGAGCATTTAGGACATTTACATTTAATGTTAGTGTTGAGATGTGAGGTACCATTCTATTCACCATGTTATCTGTTTCCAGTATACCTTTGTTTTTTGTTTATTTTTTAATTATATTTTTGTTTTATAGGTTCCTGTGAGCTTTATGCTTTAAAGAGGTCCTGTTTTGATGCATTTCCAGGATTTGTTTCAAGATTTTGAGCTCCTTTTAGCAGTTCTTGTAGTGCTGGCTTGAGTAGTGGTAAATTCTCTCTGCATTTGTTTGTCTCTAAAAGACAGTATCTTTCCTTCGTTTATGAAGCTTAGTTTTGCTGGATACAAAATTTTTGGTTGATAATTGTTTTGTTTGAGGAGGCTGAAGATAGGGCCCCAGTCCCTTCTAGCTTGTAGGGTTTCCAGTGAGAAATATGCTATTAATCTGATAGGTTTTCCTTTATAGGTTACCTGGTGTTTTTGCCGCATAGCTCTGAAGATTCTTTGCTTCATCTTAACTTTAGATAACCTGATGACAATATGCCTAGGCAATAATCTTTTTGTGATGAATTTCTCAGGTGTTCTTTGAGTTTCTTGCATTTGGATGCCTAGGTCTCAAGCAAGACTGGGGAAGTTTTCCTTGATTACTTCCTCAAATGTATTTTCCAAACCTTTAGATTTTTCTTCTTCCTTAGAAATACCAATCATTCTTAGGTCTGCTCGTTTAACATAATCCCAGACTTCTTGGAGGCTTTGTTCATATTTTCTGATTATTTTTTCTTTGTCTTTGTTGGATTGGGTTAATTTAAAAACCTTGTCTTTGAGGTCTGAAGTTCTTTCTTCTGCTTGTTCGATTCTAGTGCTGAGACTGGAGTATTTTGCATTTCTAAAAGTGTGTCCATTGTTTTATGAAGTTTTTATTTTTTCTGTATGCTATTTCATTGAATATTTCTCCCTTGACTTGTTATATCATTTTTTTAAATTTCCTTACATTGGTCTTCACCTCTTTCTGGTGCCTTCCTGATTAACTTAATAATTAACCTTCTGAATTTTTTTTTTCATGTAAATCAGGGATTTCTTCTTGGTTTGGATCCATTGCTGGTAAGCTAGTGTGATTTTTGGGGGGCATTAAAGAACCTTGTTTTGTCACATTACCAGAGTTGCTTTTCTGGTTCCTTTGCATTTGAGTAGGCTCTCTCAGAGGGAAGGTCTAAGGCTCAAGACTGTTGTTAGGATTCTTTTGTCTCATTGGGTGTTTCCTTAATGTAGTACTCTCCCCCTTTTCCTAAAGATGTGGCTTTCTGAGAGGCGAGCTGTAGTGATTATCTTTCTTCTGGATCTAGCCACCCAGCAAGTCTAGCAGGCTCCAAGCTGGTACTGGAGATTGCCATGAATACTAGCACCTGCTCCAGTGAAGGTGGCAGGGTAGTGAAATGAACTCTGTGAGGGTCCTTAGCTTTGGTTGATTAATGCACTATTTTTGTGCTGGTTGGCCTCCTGCCATGAGGTGGCACTTTCAAGAGAGCATAAGCTGGGGTAGTATGGGGAGGAACAGGTAGTGGTTTCCCAACAGTATATGCCCTTTGTCTTCAGTTACCGGCATGAGTAGGGAACAACCATTAGGTGGGGGCAGGACTAAGCATGTCTGAGCTCAACTGTCCTTGGGCAGGTCTTGCTGGGGCTGCTGTGTGTAATGGGAGTGTGGTTTCCAGGTCAAAGGAGTTATGTTCCTGGGAGGATTATGGCTGCCTCTACTGTGTCACACAGGCTGTCAGGGAAGTGAGGGAAAGCAAGCAGTCACAGCTCCCACGCAACCCAGAGAGCCAGTCTCACTCCCACTATGCCCCCCAACAGCTCCCCCGAGGTACCTGCCTGCCAGCTTCAAAAGCAAGCAGGGCTTTTGTTCTTTCCCTGCCTGTGGAGTCTGCATAGCAGATTCTCGCCCTCCCTCAAGTTCTGACCAGGAGACTTCTGGATGGGTTCAAATCGTTACAAAGTTCAGCTGGAGGTTTCCTTCTCCCTGAGGCATTTTCCTAGTTCCTCTGACAGCCCTCCTGAAGGACCCCTGTGAGGCAAAGGAGAAAAGGCTTGCTAGGAGACCCAGTGAGCCCACAGGACTTTTTCGTCTGCTTCCTCTACCCCTGTATTTCACTCTGCTATCTAAATTGACTCCGCTTCAGGTGGGATCAGAATATTTTCCCATAATCTAGAACTTCAGTTTCCCCAGGGGGAATGCGTGTTCAGGAATAGACATTCCCCCTTTCCCACTTCCACAGTTTGGGAACTCACAGTAATTGGGGTGTCTCCCAGGTCCTGCAGGAGCAATCTGTTTCCTTCAGAGGGTCTTTAGGTTCTCTTGGCTTTCCTAATGTATTCCTGCAGTCATTCTGGAACAAAAGTTCACAATGCGAGCCTCCACAGGCTGCTCTGTCTGTCCGCGTGGAAGCTGCAATCTAGTCCTGCCTCCTGTCCGCCATGATCTCACAAAAAGCTGAATTAGGCATTTTTGTGATTTAAAGATACTCCCTAACATAATTAGATATGTCATATTTCCCACTTCAAAAATATATTTTCAAATGAAAGGAGTTTATTACACAGGAAAAAAATATATATATATAATATATATATATGTGTAATATACACATTTTTTCATTGACCTTTAAAAAAGTTTGCCTCATGTAATTGTGTATATATAAATATACACACACATATATACTTTCACGCATCTACAGAAATATATGTCTTTATCTCACTTAACAATTTCCTAAAATACATATGACAATATGTTTTATTTAATATTCTTAGGAAGATATTTTCTTGGTTCATCGGTAGTGTAAATAGAGACTGAGCTTTTTTTGTACCAAAATAGTGCATTGTTTACTGTGGATATTTGACAACTGCTGAGGTTCAATGTCTTTATAAATTTTCCTAACAATATCCACTTAATTGCACTAATATTACAACAAACAGTATTATTTAGTTAGTTCTTTCCAGTAATAGGATGATTGCCACACACATTTTCTAATTGAAAATGTGGCAACAATTATTTGAAGTAGCTACTGTGATTACCCTATTTTCCAGATGACAAGACTCAGTCCCAGAGATGTTAAATGAGTTGCCTGTAGTCTCCCATGTTTTAGCAGTTAATCTGGGAAACTGAATAACTTTTATATCAAAACCCAGGTCTTCCTGAAATATAAGACAGCCAGAATGACATGGCTGACTTCTGTGTCCTTCAATATATATTATCCTGACCCTTTAATTAGCCTAAAATACCTAATTTTCTTATTGTTTCTCCTCCCCACCTCACCTATCCCCTTTTTATACATCTTATAGATAATTCTGTAGTTGCATGCAGTGATTCTATGTACTATATTTTGAAATGCAAGTGTTGATTCATTGATGTTTTAGTAATATTGATAATGTAGAATTGAACTGAAAATGGGATTTCATGTAAAGTTTACACAATCCTTATGTTGCCTTTGATTTTTCAATATTAGAAATCTAAGCTCCTTAGCTGTAAAATAAAAAATAAAATTTTAATCTCGGAAAATATATTGATAGCTATAATTATTAAAACACTGAATGCAAAACATTTGAAACAAATCTGATATTTTATTGTCATTTAAAAATTCTAAATTATGTTGTAAAAATTACTGATATGCTGATTTCTAAGGTTGTGTTTGACCATTCAGGGCTTTCTCTTGGCCTTAAAAATTCTCAGTAGTACTAGTAACTCTCTTCCCTGACAACTTATTTGGTTGTAAAATTTCAAATACGAACATATCAAAAATTCAGGAGAAAAGGGATGAGAAATAAGTGATTTGTCATGGCACAAAAGAAGGTACAAAAAGATGATGTCCAAGACATAGTGACAGTTCTTAATCTCTGTAACAGCAGAGAGGTAGTGAAGAAATAATCATACTCAATTGCAACAAAGGGAATTTGATGAAATAACAAGGCCATTTGCAAAGAATGAGTAGATCAATGGTAGGGCCGGGGATTTGAAAAAAGATTTTAAAATATTTCGAGAAAACTCACACTCTTAATGTTTAGAACTTCAATTTCTTTGTTTAAAATAAAATCTATCCTTCTTCTTCTTCCAATAACTTGATATTCCATCATTACAGAATGTATGAATGTTTTCTAATTGATTCATTTTTCATGCTCTGGAAGAAGAAATGATACTATACAATCAACTTACATTGCCTTATCTACTTCCTCTTGGTCTCACTTTTAGGCATAGGGACTGAACTGGGCGCTAGTTTTCTGTCTCGGCTCAGCTACTTACTATAAAAACTGAAGTAATGTCCTCCATGTTTGATATATGGTAACTAGTCCTGAAGTGACCAATATAATACAACTGGAAAGTAACTAACGTTATATGTCCTAGTGTTTCTAGTGTGATCTTTCTAAAATTCTATTGTGTTTCTTAACATTTTTTATTGCTCCCTTTTTCCTTGGATAAAATATACATGCTTAGGCATGAAATAGAAGACCTATTATCTTCACTAGCCTTATCTCATCACTCTTGTTACATTTTCTTAAGCAGACTACAGTGTGCTATTTGTGAATCACAGATTATAACTTGATATATATTTTATTTTCAAGCCATCAGGTATGTGCATTTACTTGACATGTTACTCATGTCAATGCCTTCTAACCAAAGACCATCAAGGGCATACCTACAGTTGAACAAACTGAGTTAATCACTCTCTGCAGAGAGAGAGAGACCATACACCATGGGGAATTGTGTAATATTTGGACTTTGGTTGGGTGACTTGAGTGTGGGTCTAAGGGAATGGGGATTTGTTCGAGACTGGATGCTTTCAGAAAGTGGGAATTTTGTGATTGAGTATCTCAATTAATCTTATTTAGAGAGACAGAGAATGAAGATAAAGTTGTAATTTGTAAAGAAGTAGTAGTCACGGCTGTGCACAGTGGCTCATGCCTGTAATCCCAGCACTTTGGGAGGCCAAGATGGGTGGATCACTTGAGATCAGGAGTTCAGGACTAGCCTGCCCAACATGGAGAAACCCAGTCTCTACTAAAAGTATAAAAATTAGCCAGATGTGGTAGTGGGTGCCTGTAATCTCAGCTACTCAGAAGGCTGAGGCAGGAAGATTGCTTGTACCTGGGAAGCAGAGGTTGCAGTGAGCCAAGATCATGCCACTGCACTCCAGCCTGGGCGACAGAGCAAGACTCCGTCTTGGAAAAAAAAAAAAAAAGTAGTAGTCACTTGTTTTAGCAAATGAACATTTGAATCTTTAAACATTGATTAAAGAAGATTGCCCTTTATAACATAGAATAAAGGCTATTATGGTCAAAAAGGCCAAGTGGAGGCCACTAGAATTACCTCTAACTAGGGAAATAGTAAATGAAGAGCAATGCCACAATCCTGAAAGGATTGCAGAGTTTAGTTTCATCATCAAGGACTTAAAGAACGCACAGGTTTCCCATTCACATTACATCCCCATTCAACTCACCTATTCAGCATGTGCAGAAGGGATAGAGGCTATGCATAGACTCAGCAACGTGCACTTCTATTCAACAAGTCTTACCTACCTATGGCCATAGCTGAGTGTCCATCATCCAGTAGCAGACACTAACACTGAGTCTCCTATATAGCACCATTCTCAAGGGTGGTCAGGCAGCTACCTGGTAGATCTGGTTGCCTCATGGTCCACTTCCATCATGGAAGAGGCAGTGTTTTGTTCTTACTGGAATAGACACTTACTCTGAATAAAGATTTGCCTTCACTGCATACAATGCTTCTGCCAAAGATATCATCCATGAATTATAGAATTCATTATCCATCATCTTGATATTCCATGCAGCTTTATCCTGATCAAGACGCTCATTTCACAGCAAATGAAATGCAGCAATGGGCCCATGATCATGACATGTACTAGTGTGTTAGTATGTTCTACACCATCCTGAAGCACTTGACGTGAAAGAATGCCGGAATGGCTTCATGGCCTTGGATGACTCAGTTACAGTGCCAGGTAGATGGAAATACCATGCAGGGTTTGGGCAAGGCACTTCAGGAAGCTGTATATAATCTGAATCAACACCTAATACATGGTGTTGTTTCTCCCATAGTTAGGATCCACAGGTCCAGTATTCAATGAGTAGAAAGGGGGGTATTCAATGAGTAGAAAGGGGAGTGGCACCACTCACTATATTCCTAGTAATTCACCAGCAAAATTTTCCATCCTGTCACTGCAAAATTGTGTTCTGTTGACTTAGAAATTTTAATTCCAAAGAGAAGAATGCTTCTACTCGAAGAAGCAACGACTCCATTGAATTGGACATTAAGACAGCCATCTGGCTACTTTGTGCTACTCATTCCTTGAATCAACAGGCAGAGAAGGAGGTTACAGCATTGACTGGGGTAATTCATCCTAATTACCAAGGGGAAATTGTACTGCTACTCACAGTGGAGCTGAATAAACATGTCTGAAATACAGGAGATCTCTTAGGGTGTCTCTTAGTTATACTGTGCCCTGTTATTAGTCAATGGAAAACTACAACTACTAAATTCAGGGAAAATTAAGCCAGACCCTTTAAGAATGAAGGGTTGGGTCAACCCATTGGGTAAAGAGCCAGAACCAGTTGAGTTACTTGCTGGTAGTAAAGGTAATAGAGAATGAGAAGTAGAATAAACTAGTTAAAATAACAGCTATGCAGGAAGATGTCATCATCTACAGAAATTAGAACTGTAATTGTCAGGAGTATTTATGAGTATTTCTTCCTTATTTCATCACAAATATGTATGTGTGTGTGTGTGTGTGTGTGTGGCAACTCTTTTCATTTTCTTCTCTCTCTTATTCCATTATCATGTATCATAGCATGTAGTGATTTTATGTAATAGTATTTAGTTACTATGGATATCAAGGAAGAAGAATGATCATTACGCAAGGACCTTGAATCTCCTCCTAGGAAAAGTTTCATGCATTTTTAGTTGCAAGCAAAATAGTTTTATCATATTAAGTAGAAGCATAACTGAGTTATGTCTTAAATCAGAGATAAAGTATGGCTAGGCCGCAATACCCAGATATTTGGTCAGATATGTCTGGATATTTTTGTGAAGAATTTTTTTTAGGTGAGATACAAGTTCAAATCATTGTTTCTTAAGTAAAAATATTATTCTCCATAAGTGTCCCACAGTCAATCAGTTGAAGACCTTCAGTAAAAGACTGACTCCCTGCTGAAGCCTCCACAAACTTGTGAGCCATTTCCTTGAAATCTCTCTCTCTATATATGTATATATATATATATATGTATGCATATTTGTATCTTTGTGCATGTGTCTATATATGCACACATATGTGCAGGTGTATATAACCAATATTGTATAAATTGGTTCTATTTCTCTGGAGAACCTGGATGATGACACATCACCTGATACACATTTTTTAATAATTTATTGATCTCCCACTAATATGTAAGCATTATTTGCTTACAGATTGTTATCGCTTTTGTTCAATGTTGTGTTAGAATGGTGTGCAGCCCATGGTTGAGGGTCACTAAACATCTGTTGAATGAGTGGAGCAGAGAGAAGTTCAGTAACGTGTTTAACATAAGGCAGAATATGATCTCAGGCAGATTTAAGCAAGAGCTCAAAGATCAACCATATAATCAATATGATATAGGTACCTCAACAATGCGTATTCATAAAATTGTCAACTTTATTTTTAATAGTGTATCTGAGGCTGGGCATGGTGGCTCACACCTGCAATCCCAGCACTTTTGGAGGCTGAGGCGGGCAGATCACTTGAGGTCAGGAATTTGAGGCCAGCCTGGCCAACGTGGTGAAACCCCATCTGTACTAAAAATACAAAATTAGCCAGGCATGGTAGCAGGTGCCTGTAATCCCAGCTACTCAGGAAGCTGAAATATGAGAATTGCTTGAACCTGGGAGGTGGAGGTTGCAGTGAGCCGAGAACATGCCACTGCACACCAATCTGGGGGATAGAGCGAGACTCTCCAAAATTAAAAAAAAAAAAAAGTGTATCTGAATAATGGGATTGATGATTGATAATGTGAGAAAATTGGATGCGGGAAAAATAATTTTGATTGCATTTTTAAACTTTAATGGAAGGTTTATCTTCGTATTAAAAAATAGAAGCATTTCCCCTAAATGTATTCATGTGAATATCTTAAAGTAGCAGCATGATTTCTAATCTCATCCAGAAGTCACATGTACATTAATGTAAGGAACACTTCATCTGTAACCTAAATGTTTACATGACAAAGCAAAAGAGAACAGAGGCTAGATAATGAAAGGAGAGACTGCTTCTTATTAATATAGTTTAACAGCTGATTTACATTTCTACAATACAACTTTGTATTCAATATTCTAGCTGGCTTTCCAAGGCACAAAACAAACATGACAATATTACATTCATAATTTCAGTGTTTCCTGTGTCAAAAGTCAGTGTAATACTTGCTGGTCTATCTGGAGCACTTCTTATGAAGGTTATATTTATTCCGCCTGTTGAGATGAAAGCTGTAATAATAAAACTGTCATGGGGAAGGAAATTGTCCTCTCTGAGGCTGTGTTATAAAGTATTGCTGAGTGAAGTGGGTTCTTGTCCTTTCTTCAATCATTGCCAGCATCATAGACACCAACTTCAGGTCTTAGCAAAGCACATGCAGGCGTCTCTGAGTATAGCTGTACTAGATTAGCTAAACCTGTTTTACTAAGAGGGAATATAATTCCAGAGAAGAGAATAGCAACATACATGGAAGGCTATAATTAATATTAGTAATGACAGTGTTGCTCATGATAATAATGATAAGACCAGCAGTTATACTTACCATTAACAGAGCAGTTCATATATGTTAAGCAGTGTGCTGATGGATTTACCTATACCAGCTGACTTAATGTTTACAATTGCCCTTGTGAGTAGATGTTACCAAAATGATTTCAATGACAAGAAAACCAAAGATCAAAATTATTCAGTCACTTGTAAAATCTGTGGCAGATTTCATGCTCCAAAGCATGTGTTACTGTTAAAGTACATTGGAATTTTTTTCTCTCTCTCAGATTTGAGAAAGTTATTGATTTATATCTTCTTATTTGGAGCCACTTTCATGCAGTTTCTATAGAGATCTGTATCCTCAATAGCTTGACAGTCCCAGGTTCAATGTGACCCTGCAAAAAACTCACATTGTCAGGACATGTGAACTCTATCATAGATTTGAAAAATAATGAGTATGATATATATGTGATATATTTAATTAGCATGATCTGTCTACATATATATATACATATATATGCACTATATATACATGTATATACAGTTGACCCAATAACTTGGGCTTAAACTGCATGAGCCCACTTATATGTACATTTTTTTCAATAAATATATTGAAACAGTTTTTAGAGATTTTTTAACAATTTGAAAAAACTCATAGGTGAATCTTGTAGCCTAGAAATACTGCAAATATGAAGAAAAGATTAGGTATGTTATGCATACATAAAATATATGTAGACACTAGTCTATTTTATCATTTACTACCATAAACTATAGGCAAACCTATTACAAAAAGTAAATATCTATCAAAACTTATGCACGCAAACACTTACCAGAAATGGCGTCAAAGTTAAGATAAATGTAAACAAATGGAAAGATGCAGTATTAAATTGTAAATGCATGAAATTACTGCTCTAATACTTCATAGCCACCCTCTGTGACGACTCCAGACAGCTCAAATGTTGCAAGTGTCAGCATAAAATTCCCTATGACTCTGATCTCTACATGAGCAGTTCATCTTTCCAGTAAGTTGCATATCTCAGTTAAAAGTGATCTCTTGCCGTTCTAGTGTATTTTTCATAATATTTAATGTAATATAATTTTTCATCATATTTAATGTAATATAAGCATTGAAAATCACAGGTCCCATATAAAGTGCCACTAGTGATGCTGGAAGTTCTCTCAAGAAGCAGAGGAAGGTCATGACATGACAAGAAAAAAGTTGAATTATTTAATATGTACAGTAGATTGAGATTTGCAGCTGTGATTGACCACGTTTCAAATTAAATAAATCCAGCATAAGGACCATTGTTTAAAAAAAAAAAAGAAAAAGAAAAAATATGTACTTATTGCTACATTTATGCCAGCAAAAATGAAAACTTGCACTTTTCCTAAAATACCATTCTATTGAAACTACAACTTTTATGTGGATGCAGGATTGCTATAAGAAAGACTTACTTATAGACTCTAGATTTAAGAAAAAGTAAAGTCATTATACAAAAACTGAAAGCAAAAAGAAGATTGAGGCTCTAAAGCTGGATAATTTAATGCCAGCAAAGGATGGTTTAACAATTTTGGAAAGAGATTTAGCTTTAAAAAAATGTTTGGTGGCTCACGCCTGTAATCGCAACACTTTGGGAGGCCAAGGTGGGCAGATCACGAGGTCAAGAGATTGAGACCATCCTGGCTAACACGGTGAAACCTCATCTCTACTAAAAACAAAAAAATTAGTCGGGCGTGGTGGCACGCGCCTGTAGTCCCAGCTACTTGGGAGGCTGAGGAAAGAGACTCGCTTGATCCTGAGAGGCGGAAGTGTCAGTGAGCCGAGATCACACCACTGCATTCCAGCCTGGGCAACAGAGCGAGACTCCCATCTGAAAAAAAAATTAATAAATAACAGGAGAAGAAACTTCTGCTGACCAAGAAGGTGAAGACAAGTTCCCAGATGCCACTCATTAAGAAAATAATTGAAGAGAAAGGATGTCTTCCTGAACAAGGTTTTAATGCAGATAAAAGTGACTTATTCTGGCAAAAATGTCACAAATAACATTTATAAGCAAGTAAGAGACCAAGCACCAGGAATTAAGGCAGGAAGGGATAGGCTAACTTTACTGTTTCATGTAAATGCAATCAGGTTTATGATCAGGGCTGCTTTTATCTATAAAACTGCTAACTCTCAAGATTTGAAGGGAAAAGATAAACACCAGCTACCAGTACTTTCATTGTAAAACAAGAAAACCTGGACAACAAGACCCTTTTTCTACACTGGTTCCATTGATATTTTGTCCCTGAAGTAGTCAGGAAATACCTTACCAGTGAGGGACTACCTTTTAAAGTTCTTTAGATATCGAAGGACACCCCTGGCAACTCAGAACCCCATGAGTTAAACACCAATGGTGAGCAAGTGATCTACTTGTCCCTAAACATAATGTCTCTAATTACACCTCTAGACCAGGAGGTCACAATGACCTTTAAGGCCTATTACGCACAACACTTTATGGGAAGGATTATCCACACTATGAAGGAAGACTCCCATAGAAGGGAAATCATGAAACTCTGGAAGATTTACACCATTGAAAATGCCATCATTATTCTATAGAAAGCTATTAAAACCATCAAGTCCCAACAATGAATTCTTGCTGAAGAAAACTGTGTCCAGATGTCGTGCATAAATTCACAGGATTTAAAACAGAGCCAGTCAGGAAAATCATGAAAGAGATCCTGGATATGCCAAAAAAAAAAAAAGAGTGGGGGCAGCTGAAGGGATTTAAGATATAGCTCTTGGAGAAATTCAAGAGCTAATAGACACCACAGCAGATGAATTAACAGATTACGTAACATAAATGAGTGCTTCCAAATTAGTATTTGACAATAAGGGAGAAGACTGTAGAAGAAGCAGTGCTGGAAAACAAATTGACATTAGGCAATCTGTCAGGAGGGTTTTGATTGTTCAAGACTGCTTTGATTTCCTTTATGACATGGACCCTTCTATGATATGGACACTGAAACTAAAGCAACTGGTGAAGAAGGATTGATACCATACAGAAACATTTTTAAAGAAATGAAAAACCAGAAGAGTTAGAAATTACAATGTATTTCTGTTAGTTACGCCAATGTGCCTGCCTCTCCTGCCTCCTATTCCAACCCCTCCACCTCTGCCACTTCTAAGACAGAAAGACCAAGTCCTCTTCTTCCTCTTCCTCAGCCTACTCAACGTGAGGACAAGAATGAAAGCCTTTATGATGATCCACTTTCACTCAAAAAATGGTGACATTTTCTTTCTTATGCTTTTCTTAACTTTTTTCTCTAGCTTACTTTAGTGTAAGAACAGAGTATATAATACATATAACATGCAAACTATGTGTTATCAATGGCTGATTTTATCAGTAAGGCTTTTAGTCTACAGTAGACTATTAGTAATTAAGTTTTGGGGTGGTCAAATGTTGCACATGGATATTCAGTTGTGCAGGAGGTGGCACCCCCAACCTTCACATGTTCAAGGGTCAACTATGTGTCTTCTTGCACAGGGAACTTTAGGACTGAATTATCTTTATTATTATTTAAAATTAGGAAGATCATATTAGCTACAGACAAAATAAACTCATCCCTATTTGATAACTTAAGATTATGTTACTTATATTTCCCTGATGTTTGACTGATCAAAGTATATATACAAATTCCAACTTTTTTGATATTCACTGAATAATATATTTAAACTTATTTTTTAATAAAGGTGCTTATTTTCCCATTAATCATTTTTCATTGACGCATAATAATTGTACTTATTTATGGGGTACAGTATGACATTTTGATGTATGTAAACATCATATAATGATTAAATAGGGGCAATTACCATACCTCTCACTTTAAACATTTATCATTTCTTTGTGGTGACAAAATTAAAAATCCTCTTTTCTAGTGATCTTGAAATATATACCACATTATTATTTGCTATAGTCACCCTACAGTGTAATAGAACACCAGAACCTACTCTTCCTGTCTAACTGTAACTTTGTACCTATTGAACAGTGTCCCCAAATACCACATCTCCTCCCCCTTCTCCAGCCTCTACAACCACTATTCTACTGTCTACTTTCATGAAATAAACTTTTTAGACTATACAAATGAATGATAACATGTGGTGTTTGTCTTTCTGTGCCTGGCTTATTTTACTTAACATAATGTCCTCCAGGTTCCTACATGTTGCCATAAATGACAGGATTTCATTCTGTTTTTAAGGCTGAATGATAGTCCATTTTGAATCGTGTGTGTGTGTGTGTGTGTGTGTACACACATTAAATTTTCTTTATCAATTCATCTGTGGATGGGCATTAAAGTGATTCTATATCGTGGCCATTGTGAATATCACCACAACAAACATGGGAATGCAGATGTGTCTTCAACGTACTAATTGCATTTATTTGGATATATACTCAGAGACAGGATTGCTGGATCATATAGTAGTTCTATTTTTAATTTTTTTGAGGAACTGCTATACTGCTTCTCAAAATAGCTTTACTAATTTGCATTGCTACCTGCAGTGTATAAAAGTTTCCTTTTCTCTGCATCCTTACCAGCCTTTGTTATTTTTGTCTTTTTGGTAATAGCCATTCTAACTTGGGTGAGGTAGTGTTTTATTGTAAGTTTGATTTGAATCTCCAATGATTACTGATGCTGAACATCTTATCATATATCTATTGGTCATTTCTATGCCTTCTTTTGGGAAATTTCTATTCAGATCTTTCACCTATTCTTAAATTGTGTTATTTTTTTTGTGTGTTCTATTGAGTTCTTTGAGTTGTTATATATTCTGGATATTGACATTTATCATGTGCATAGTTTGAAAATACTCTCTCCTATTCTGTTGGTTGTCTCTTCACTTTATTATTTCCAGCCGTGCAATAGCTTTTTAGTTGGACATAATTTCACTTGTCTACTTTTTGCTTTTTTTTTTCCTGTGCTTTTGAGGTCTTATATAAAAATGCTTACCCAGCCGAATTCCATGAAGCATTTCATCTGTTTTCTTCCAGTAGTTTCATAGTTTGGGGTCTTTTATTTAAGTCATTAACCCATTTTGATTTGATTTTTATATATGGTGAAAATTTGGGATCCAGTTTTAGTCTTCAGCATGTGACTACCCGGTTTTCCTAGCACTTTTATTGAAGATACCATTATTTCCCCAATATGTGTTCTTGAAAACTTTGTTGAAAATCAGTTGATTATAAACGCATTGATGTATTTTTGGGGTTCTCTATTCTGTTCCATTGGTCAATGTGTCTGTTTTATGCCAGTACCATTCTGTTTTGTTTGCTATATTTTGTAGTATATTTTAAATTCAGGTAGTGTGATGCCTCCAGCATTGTTCTTTTTGCAAAAGATTGCTTTGGCTATTTGGGTTCTTTTGTGGTTCCATATGAATTTTAAGATTATTTTCTGTTTCTGTGAAGAATATCATTGGTATTTTCATCAGGATTGCATTCAGTCCATAAATTGTTTGGGGTAGTAGGACCATTTTAGCAATATTAATTCTTCCATCCATGAACACAAGATATTGCTCTATTTATTATGTCCTCTTCAGTTTTTCTCATCATGTTTTATAATTTTCATTATAGAGATGTTTCACCTTCTTGGATAAATTTATTCCTAGGTATTTTTCTTTGGCTATTGTAAATGAAATTGACTTATTGACTTATTTTTGAGATTGCTTATTATTGGCATATAGAAACACTACCGATTTTTATATCCTGCAGCTTTACTAAATTCAGTTATTAGTTCTAACCAGTTTTGGGTGGAGTTTTTTGTATTCTATACACATACACACACACGTGTTAATGTATGTTTATATATATAAATGTACACTCATATATATATATATACACACACACACACATACATATACACTCATGTCTTATCCAACTCTTTCCCAAAACAACTTTGAAATTTAACATCTCAGCAGATTGCTTATATTTTAAGGATGGCAAGGTGGGGTAGCATTTAAAGCAAGGCAAATCTGAGTGTGAATCTCATTTTTACCAGATATTTGGTGTATAACCTTGGCTGAGGTAACGGTTGTACAACGCCCCATACAGGTATCTTTCAGGGAGCTACAGACGCTATAAACATCATGGTTTACAAAGAACCGTGTGTTAAATGCTTAATGTTATGATAAGCAGATAGTATTTGTCTCTTCCTATGATAGGCTCAGTGGTATGATGAGTGATCATGGATTTTTGAATTATAATAGTTGTATCAAGTCTAGATTTTTGCCATTCTGTAGATATGTGACCTAGAACATTTTAAATATCACATTAATATTTTTAGATAATCTGTAAAATGGAGATACAGAAATACAATTATATACTGCAATTAAGATTTAAAATATTTCTAAAAACATTTTGTAATGTATTTCAGAATAAATGATAATCTACCAAAATTTTTTATAAAATTCACACTTGAAGCTAAAATTCAACACCAATACACAAAATCAGATCTACAGCTCCATGAAATAAGAGCAGAGATCTTGGATCATTTTTTGGTACTAGAAAGTAAGAAAGTGTTCAAAATGGTATGGAGATATATTGAAGAGAGAACAGGAGTCAACCAGGAAGTGTTTCCAAGAGACAAAGCTGGAATGATTTGAGCTACAAAGTAAATAACAATATTATTGAATTAAAAGACATACAATAAAATTAATATATATAGGGATCCAAATGGAAATAAATAAATAAATCAATGGATTTAGATAGATAGACAGGTAGGTGATAGGGAGATAGACAGGTACAGAGATAGAGAGATGGATAGATGAGCAGAGTTATCTCTTGTTTAAAGAACACCAAATGTAGAAGGAATTATGGAATAAAAAATTACCAGTAGAACTCAATACTAATAATTACTGTCTGCAAGACTTAATGATGAATAGTAACATTAGGGGTTCAGAGTTTGAGGAGAAACAGGATATTTACAAAGTCTCAAAGTATATCTCCCAAGATATTTGTTAATTGCCAAGGGGAAAATAGTAGATTTATAGTGGAGAAACCCAGTAAACTCCACCTTAACCAAGCGATTGAGGTAATATCAGCAATAAAAAGATGTATTGGCATCATGTAACCTGATGTGATATACTGAGAAGAATGCATCATTTGTCTGTATCCTTTTAAAAAATAATCTTCATCTAATCATAAGAAAATATTAGGCAAACTTTAATTATGAGACATTCTATAAAATAACTCTGCAGTACTCTTAGAAAGTGTCAAAGTTGTAAGAGAAAATAAAAAATTGATGGTCACAGATTGAAGGAAACAATCAAATTTATTGTATAATCTTGATAGAGAAAAACAACCTTAAAAACTAATGCATTCCAAATAAAGTCTTTAGTTGATAATGTTGTACTGATATTAATTTTGTAGTTTAGAACATTATACTGTGGCTGTGCAAAGTGTTGACGTTAGGGAGAGGTGGGTGAAGGGTATGTCAAATATCCCTACATCATATTGGCAATTTTTTTTGTATTTAAAATTATTTCAAAATTCAAAGTTTAAAAATCAAGTCTTCTTAGTCTCCATCATTGATGCATTTGAAAAGAAATATTGATTTTCTTAATAGTGGAAAAATAATACCATTAAAAACAATAAAAACACTACTAAATTATTTGAAAGATAGCTGTCAAGACACATTAAGAGCTAAATAAAGAAGAGTATAAAACTTTATAAAAGGCGAATAAGATAGCATAATAAAGAGATATACCATATTTCTATATATAAAGCTTCAAAATTATATGCAAATGCATTTTACATAAAACAATCTATAAATTCAATATAATTCTAATTCAAATTCTTATAGCATATGTTATGGAGCTAAATGAATATATGCATTATATATGTATTCATATAATGAATATATGTATAATGTATTATAGCATATACTATGTTTGTATATCAAGCATATACTATACTTATACAGTATATATTAAGCATAATAAAATACTATTATACATGATGTATTCCTCACTTGAGGTATTATACATTATACATAATTATACATTATGTATTTAAGGAATACATAATGTATTATAAATAGTAAATAAAAATGAGGAAAGATTTACCTTTCCAGATATTAGGAGCAAAGTCTTGCCCTACCAGATGTTCTATGGCTTTATAGTCTATAAATCTATGACAATTAAAACAATGTACTATTTGCCCTGGAGAAAAACAGATAATATGAGACTCATGTAATTACATATAGCGGCGCTTAAGAGCAGGGCAATGTTGTTCAGTAGTTAATGGCATGGGCATTGGAACCAAATTAAAAGAATTGATTAAATGTATAATTTTTATATTATTGGTAAATGTATTTAACCTCCCTGGACCTCAGCTTCCTCATCTGCAAAACGATTACATTAATATTAAACTTACGTGTTGATATGAGTATTAAATTAGATAAGTTACACAGAGCATTTAACAGAGATTTCCCCAAGGGAAGCAATCAAAATGCTAGGCTGTTATGATTCGTTATTCTTATTATTTAATAGGAATAGTATTTAAAACACTTGGAGTAGGACTGGAGTTAGATAATTTCATTTCCTTTAAGAATATAATAATCATAAAGTATAGAGAAGACAAGTAATGTTCAAAATTTCTTAAGAATTTCTTAGAGCTTGCAAAGATTCTGTCTGTTTCTGAAGAACATACTAAAATTTCTGTTAAGTATTTTCAATCATAGCATTCTGCCTTAGAATTTTAAAACACATTGTCCATAAAATACAAGGAGAGCTGACATGGTTGGAACCTGCAGGTTCTTTCCTTGGTCTCACAGAACACAATACTTAAATTGATACATATTTTCTTTTTTTTTAATCTTCATATATTTTCAGAAAAAAATTTCTACATGTTAATATTGTAAAAATAGAGACTGAATGGTGTATGTTGCAAATATCATCTGAAATTAGGTTTTGCATTCATTCATAGAAAACATATCAAGTTCTTGGTAAGGATGAGCTATTTCTCCATTGTGTTTAAGCTAAAACAAGCTATTGAAACAGCAATATTTTTTAATTCAAAAACAAGCAATTGGCTGGGCGTGGTGGCTCATGCCTGTAATCCCAGCACTTTGGGAGGCTGAGGCAGGTGGATCATGAGGTCAAGAGATCGACACCATCCTGGCCAACATGGTGAAACCCTGTCTCTACTAAAAATACAAAAATTAGCTGCGCATGGTGGCATGACCTGCAGTGCCAGCTTCTCAGTAGGCTGAGGTAGGAGAATCTCTCGAACCCGGGAGGCAGAGGATGCAGTGAGCTGAGATTGTGCCACTGCACTCCAGCCTGGGTGACAGAGTGAGGCTCCATCTCAAAAAAATAAAAACAAACACAAACACAAAAAAACAAGCAATCATTCAAACGAAAGTCAACCAAAAAAAAAATCCTAAAGTGTTATCTCTATCCAATAACAGCTGTGAAACTTGAGTTAAGGACTCTGTGATAGCTCCAAGCTCCAAATTTGTGATGAAATTACTAATTATCACCTACAATATCGAAGTGCTAGATGGATTAAATTCTAGTTAGAAATGCAAATCCTCATGAGGATGAGACTATCCTAATGCATTTGTGATCTGTCTGGGCTCTGTGTGATTACCAGGGGACACACCACAACCCTATTTCTCTATTCAGATCACTGTTGATAATTCATGTGAGTGTAGAGTAGTTGTCAGGGATCTTATAAAATATTGTGACTCATCACATCAGCCAATAAAATGAGTTCATTCATTAACTTACTCCTTTATTCACTCCTTTATTGAGAGACTTTTATATGTGTGGTATCATCTAAAGTGCTGGGTAGTAGTATGTAAACGAGAAAGTTTTCCCCTACAAATTCTAATGGGAATATAGAAAAATCAAGGCCGGGCGTGGTGGCTCAAGCCTGTAATCCCAGCACTTTGGGAGGCCGAGGCGGGCGGATCACGAGGTCAGGAGATCGAGACCATCCTGGCTAACACGGTGAAACCCCGTCTCTACTAAAAATACAAAAAAAAAAAAAAAAAATTAGCCGGGCGTGGTGGCGGGCGCCTGCAGTCCCAGCTACTTGGGAGGCTGAAGCAGGAGAATGGCGTGAACCCGGGAGGCGGAGCTTGCAGTGAGCGGAGATCGCGCCACTGCACTCCAGCCTGGGGGACAGAGCTAGACTCCGTCTCAAAAAAAAAAGAAAAGAAAAGAAAAATCAAGAGATAGTTACAATAAGTGCTACTAAGTGCTACAGTGTATTATATTGGAAGTGTATTAAGTGCTACAAGATTACAGACCAGGTGGTTGGTGATGCATAGCGTAGAAAAGCACTGAATCCTAACTGCAGCACCAGGGGATAACTTGAAGTAGATGGCATATTACTACACAAGACATTATTTAACACTTCTTTCATCTATGGTGGTCAAAAGGTAACATGGTTCAAATTTAATATTTCGTTTGTGAGAGACTATGGAGTAGAGTATAATACATTTAAAACAAGAATATTATAGATTGGAGCTTCAGGGTTTGAAGATAGGTTACATGTATAAAAAGTTGAAGTTTGCCACTGTAATGGTGGGGCTTGAGGTGGCATGTAAGACGAAAAACCAGGAGACAAAGAATTAAATTGATATGTTTAATAGATGAATGGAATTAGTCAGAAGGTAAAGAGTCGAGAGTATTATCTTTAGAATCATAAGTAGTCTTTCATTTGAGGGTGGAAGAGAAAGGGGCTAGAATTATGATGTTGAATATAGTAGCCACTAGCCAAGTGTCACTATTTAATTTAAATTAATAAAAAAATGAAACAATCAGTTCCTCAGTTACACTAAACATATTTAAAGTCTCAAATCAGCGGTCCCCAAACTTTTGCACCAGGGACTGGTTTCCTGGAAGATATTTTTTCCACAGAAGGGTTAGGGATAGTTTCGGTATGAAACTTCCACTTCAGATTATCAGGCATTAGATTCTTATAAGGATCATGCAATCTAGACCCCTCACATGAGCAGTTCACAATAGGATTCACACTCCTGTGAGAATCTAAGGTTGCTGGTTCTCTGACAGGAGGCAGAGTTCAGGTGGTTATGCTTGCTCTGGCCACTTACCTCATGCGGTGCTACCTGGTTCCTATCAGGCCACAGGCTAGAGACAGGTACCAGTCCACAGCCCAGGGGTTGGGAACCCCTGTCCTAAATAGTTGCGTATAGCTAGTAGCGACCATGCTGAGCAGCACAGACATAGAAAATTTTCAGTATTGCACAAAGTCTTGTTAAATAGAATTAATAGGAGATTCCAACCTACCTATTCTAATTCTACATATATAATATAATTTTATAATCTATAATTTTATATTATAGATTTTATAGATTATAAAATTATAATTTTAGAATATATGTAAATAATTTATAATTTATTTATAAATAAATGTATATATATCAGCCAGAAGGAGAAGGGAAATTTCAAGAAGTGAAAGGGGAAAGTGAATTCCTTTAGGCACAATGGAAAAATCTTGGGAAGGAAGAAAAGCATGGAAGCAAGGGATGCTACAGGAAGACAAGAAGAGCTTGAACAAAGTGAGGAAGAAATATCTGCCCTAGGAGTGGAAGGCTGGCAGATGCATCAGGGGTGGCAGGAAGGTTTCCAGATGAATTTGTCTCAGGGTAATTCTGGTGAAAAAGGAACTCAAGCCTGGGCTGACTGCAGTCTCAAAGGAGGCATGCTTCATGTCAGCTGAGCTACAGAAGGGCACTCTCTGCATGTTAGGAGTGACAGCAGCCTTCCGTGGGGGACAAGGTATGAGAGGTGCCAATCTCTTTCTATCAAGATTGTTCTCAGGGGGTTAGTCAAAAGTCACAAAGGCTCCCAAACATTCTGCCCAATGTTTCAGGTTTATAATAAATGCCATTTTTTACAAGACATAAATAACACAGATATTTCTTAATCGTGGATATTTAATGCTTTAGAGAATTGAATTAAGGCATTGTAAATTCCATTTAATGCTTGGAGATTATCTGAATTTATTTACGTCATTAGCCTGAAAAATCTTGCAAGGTACTTTCCCTCAAGATCACTAGATGACTTTGGTTGCATTATTTTTTTTCAAAATTTGATGACTTCTCAAACTCATATTGAGTCCATTTTTTTGTGTAGGGCCTTGTGTGGGATGTCTGTTAGGATAATTTTATTTCATCTTCACGTGAATATCGTCAGTTATATATTATTACGCCCACTCAAGAGAAGATTAAAATGAGGATCAGAGATCAGTTAGTTATTATCTTATGGGTAGCAGGTATCATAGTCATGATTTGGAGGTTCACTTCCCATCCTCTTTTTCTCATTAATTTATTCATTCAACAGGTATTTCTTGAGGGGCACTACAGGCCATGCCCTGTTCTAGATACTATAGAGGTATCAGTGAACAAAATGAAGCAACAAAGCCCCAGACTCTGTGAGGGAAGGAGGCAATATCTGAATTTTTTTTTAAATAATGTCTGTGAGATTAAGTGACATAAAGAATATAAAACAGAGTATGGGAGACATAAAGTATTGGAGGAGTAATATTTTATATAAGTGAGAAAAAAACCTCCTCTCAGATGAGTTTACATTTGAGCAGAGACCTGAATGCAGGGAGAGAGTCAACTGTGAGGGTTATCTGGACTAAGAGAGGATATCTGGTAGGAAAAAAGCAACATACAGGCCAGGGTGGGTGGGAATAAGATAATAAGGGAGAAGAGAGGAGAAGACAGAGAGAGGTACCTGGAGGTGAGAAATTGTGAGGCCAACAAGGACAGAGTAAGGCCTTTGGACTTTACTCTGAATGAGAAAGAACCCTTGACAGGATTTGAACAGAGGATGAAGTGATACAACTTATTTCGAATAGTCTCCTTCTGGTTGTTCTGATAAGAACTGAATGAAGGGGATTGGGGTAGCAGAAGGGAAACTAGTTGTGGGTCAATTGTAGCAATCCACAGGGATAGTGGATGATGGCTTGGACCAAATAATGAGACAGTGATTTCTGTAAATGCTGTAAAGGTAGGAAAGAGACCATTTGCTGATTCATTGGATTAGGAGTGAGAAAGAGAAGAGTCAAAGAGAACTCCAAGTTGTGTTGATCTAAACCAATAGCAATGTGGTATTGTGCTTTATAAAGATGGTGAAGACAAAGGTCAGGTTTAGTGGTGAAGGGAAATCAGGAATGCTGTCAAATGAATGATGGAGATCTCCTTGTAAGTAACAGAGAAAACTTAATTGGCAAAAGATTAAACAAGATTTATGTTGAGTCATTCCTTACCTAAATGCTGCCTACAGTGGGAATGTGAGTTCCACTGTATGAAATTCTGGGCCGGGCACAGTGGCTCACGCCTGTAATCCTAGCACTTTGGGAGGCCAAGGAGGGCAGATCACAAAGTCAGGAGATAGAGACCATCCTGGCTAACACGGTGAATGAAACCCCATCTCTACTAAAAATACAAAAAATTAACCGGGTGTGGTGGCACGTGCCTGTAGTCCCAGCTACTAGGGAGGCTGAGGCAGGAGAATCACTTGAACCCGTAAGACAGAGGTTGCAGTGAGCCAAGATCGCACCACTGCACTCCAGCCTGGGAGACAAAGAGAGACTCTGTCTCAAAAAAAAAAAAAAAAAAAAAAAAGAAAGAAATTCTGTCAGCTCCTTTCAACACCAGTGAGTGGATGAATGGGGTTGTTCATCTTCAAACTTGTAAGCTTATATGCCTATTCCAATCACCAGAAAAAATTAAAAGAGAAAGAAGGAATTACATATAGAGTGCATGCAAGCACTTCCTTCAGAAAAAAACAAAAAACAAAAACATAATTTAATTTAAAAGTTCTCTGAATATCCCATATGATACTCTGTCTAAATCTCATTGATAATAACATAATCACGTTGGCACACATAGCTGCATGGGCTTCAGGAAAATACACCTTTTTTTCTGAATGAGTATATGTCTAGCCTTTAATTTAGCTATTGTACAAGAAAGGGAGAACATATGTTGTGGGAAAGACAGCAGACATTGGCACCATCATCAACCATTGCGGAGAACAAAAGTAGAAAAGGAGAACTGAAAGAGAAAAAAGCGTCCGCATGTGTGAGCACGCGCCCACGTGCACACACACACACATACACACACACATAAATATATATTTGTGGTCTATTAGCACTTAGGTAAGTTGGATTTTAGAGTATCACAAAAGGACAAAACTAATTCAATAATCTCTCATTTGTGATGGAAACCTCAAAAGTATTGAGTTTTGATGATGATCTAGTAAACATATGTACACTCTCTTTTAATTGAACGAGAACTTTCATGAAATAATGTTTATTTTTACCAGGAATAAGGCATGCTTATATATTTTTTCTCTTTTCCTTACCTTGCCTTCCTATTCTTCTATTTTTATTATATTTATTTTGTTGGAATACTGAACATATAGAAAAGTGGAACAGAATAGAGTCCTGAAATAGAGCCATATATGTATGGCAGTGAAACCCCGTCTCTACTAAAAATACAAAAAATTGGCCGAGCGTGGTGATGTGCACCTGTAGTCCCAGCTCACTCAGGCGGATGAGGCAGGAGAATGGCGTGAACCCAGGAGGCGGAGCTTGCAGTGAGCTGAGATCGTGCCACTGCACTCCAGCCTGGGCAACAGAGCAAGACTCCGTCTCAAAAAAAAAAAAAATCTGGAAGAAAGAAATCCATACAGACATCAAATAGATTAGTAGTTCTCAGGACTCATGAGGGCAAAATGTGGAGGGACTATCAAAGTGTATTGGGCTTATTTAGGGAGTAATAAAAATGTCCTAGATTTAGGTAGTGGTCATACAACCCTGTGAATGTACTAAAAGTGACAAACTTTACATTTCAAAATGGAAAATTTTATGGCTTTTAAATTACATCTTGATTTATTCATTGAGCATGACTAAGGGACTAGTGAATAAGTGCCATTTTACAGTTGATGTTGTTTTATAACAACCTTGGAAAAACTCATAAACTAAAACCAGCTATACAAAAATTTAGGTGAGGTCAAGGATGTGCAGTGTCAAACCTAACATGCCTTGGTCCTGTCCCTAGGTTCTCTTTCTCAGACTGTGGACCATCTCCCAATTGCTCAGAAGTTTATCTGCTTATAGCTCACACCTGCTACCCTTCTCTGGAGAATTGGCTCCATTAGAAATAACTACCAGCTGGTTACAAGTAGCGACTGTCTAATATTCCACATGTTAGACATCTGGCCAGACCTCTTTCAAGAAAGGACAATCCTTCAGGATAATTTATGCTTTTGAGGCCCCTTTGGATCAGATCCAGCTTCAATCTGAAAATTTGCTTTTTTATCAAGTTCCTGGTTGATGTTAATGATGCTGGTCTGGGAACCACACTTGGAGACCCACTGGAATAGACTTTGCCTGACACACCATCCTCACTCAGCCCCTTCCCCTTTACTGTCATTAGGTCTTCGCTTCCTCTTACCCTACAGGTTTCCCAGTAGAAGACACCCTCAGGCAATGATATCAATCTGAATTCCTCTATCCAGCTCTGCTTCTAGGGAATGTCAATTAAGACTGCATTAAATTCAAATGTCCAAATCATTTCAACAAAGCAAATGGAAGTTACTTTTAAGCTTTCTGCAAAAGATCTAGCTGCCTTTCACCTTCATAAAACAATCATCAATGAGACCTTGGAGAAAAGAGAAGATAAGCAAAGTGCAGCTAGCTATATAATGTACATCAGAAAGTTACCATTTAAAAAACTGTAAGAAACTAGTTTCCCGGAACCATAAGTTTCAGGAGAAGCTATAAGAAAATGCAGATTACCAAAAAATAATGAGCAAGGTGGTAGAGTTTTGAAAACAGTAGAAGAACTAAACTCTCATAGTATTTAATTTGGTAATTGCCCAAACTACCCCTCCCTGCTCCACACCACCACCCAATGTTATTTTCTCTGCCTAACAGTTCAGGCAGGATAACTTGCCCAAGGTCATACAGCTAGATAATGCCAGAGCATAAGTCCTTTGATACCAAGGCCTCAACTTTACTGTTTCTCAACTTTATGGTTCTCCTTGTTGATTTCTCAGCTTTACTGTTCTCCTTGTTTATGCTTGCGTCTGTGCATCTCACCCACAAGGGATATACTATGCTAAAAACAAGGGGTCTCATTCTTCATATTTATTCCATAGTATCCACCAAAGCATCTCTCTTGTAAAATGTGGGTTCTTTATCAGCAGAGACTGCTGGAATTTTTTACCTCTGTAATTTCATGGTCAAAAACAGCACCCTTTGTTGGATAGAAATGTGGATTGATAAATGGGTGGATGGATGAATTTGAATGGATTCTTAGCCTACCTGGCTAAGAATTTAAGAAACTATGTTTTCTTAAAAAACTATGTTTTCTTTCTTCTTTAAGAAACTATAGTTTTCTTAAATCAAGGCTCTAAAACACTGAAAGGCACTAAGGCTCTGGTTGCCCTCATGTGTCTGGGAAACTGGTCCTAATACTGCAAGTTGTCCCCAACATGATCCTGGAACACCTCTGCATATCAGCTCTCTCACAGGTAAATGGGGCTGAAGATTGTGTTTTTGCATTACAGGATTGCTGCAAAAACCACTGGTGCTGTGTTTTTTAAAATACTTTAAAAATACACCTTCAAGCCGGACATGATGGCTCACACCTGTATCCCAGCACTTTGGGAGGCTGAGTGGGTAGGTCACTTTAGGCCAGGAGTTTGAGACCAGCCTGGCCAACATGGTGAAACCCTGGCTCTACAAAAACATACAAAAATTACCCTTAACTTACACCTGTAATCCCAGCTACTCAGGAGGCTGAGGCACAAGAATCACTTGGACCCGGGAGGTAAAGGTTGCAGTGAACCAAGATCGCACCACTGCACTACAGCCTGGGAAACAGAGCAAGACTCTGTCTCAAAATAAATAAATAAAATAAGTACATAAAAATAAAAATACACCTTCAAAATAGAGAAAAGTGTAAAAAGTATGAATAACCATGGGGAGAAATATGAATTAAACAGAAATAGGAAGGAAAGAAAATTAAGAGATAAACAGACTGGACAGAATGCTACACATACTTCACCTTAGGGATTCTCTCATAAAGAGGTTGCCACACACGCTCAGATGGAGGCAGCATGGGGTTGTGATAAAACTGGGCTGGATCTGGTAGGCTTGGCTTTGAGATCTGCTCCAGTACTCACTGTCTATGATTTTGGACGAAGTATATAAGCCCTGTAAAATAATGAGGCTTTAACTCCCGACCTACTTATTACTGGGACTGCTAGAGCCTGAACTGAGCTCACGTATGAGAAAGAATTTTTCACACTGTAAAGTGAAGTGCTGAGGTAAGTCGATATTACCTGTAACCTGTAATTGACTTTATATAACAGTTTACAGTGGTTAAGGTCCCTGCCTTTTCTCCATGATACCCACAAATGAGTGTCCTGCTACCTCAAAAAAAAAAAAAAAACAAAAAAAGTTTTTTTCTGTCATCAAACAAAGGCTTTTCAAAGCCTTTTTATCCATTTCTAACACTCCACGGTAGTAAATTCTCTTGCCTTTTCCTGTTTCCAAGCCAGGTGCTCACTGGTGCTTTCTGCCTCATCTTTCACACAGCCTTGTCTGGCAAAGAATTGTCACACCAGTTCATTAATCTGACCATCTCCTGTGTGGCAGGTGGTGGTCCATTTTTTTATTTCTCTTATGAGGATAAAGGGCAGAAAGGTAAGGGGGGGATTAAATGAAATATACCAGGTCACTCTGTAAGTCATTAGCAAAAAAAAAAAAAAAAAAAAAAACTGATATGAGAGATCACTTCACCAGCCTGAAAGTTGGGACTCATGACCATTCATTTAATACAACTTTGAAATTTTCTGATTCCAAAATATTACAGATATTCCTTTTTTTTAGAGGGAGATATTTTCTTTCATTGCTTTTTGGTGGTTCATTTAGAAAATCATTCTAAAGACTTCTGTTTATCTAAACATGATCTCTTCAATCTTTTATTGGAACTTGCACCTGGTGACATTTAATTTTATCTAAATATGATATTTTCAATCTTTTATTGGAACTCACAACGAATGACATTTTTGAGCAAACAATATTGTTATCATTGGGAGCATATTAATAGTGCTTGTAAACTTACAAGAAAAATGTTCTATCATTAAAATCAATAAAAAGATGCAGAATTATTGCTTCCATTTTTCCTCTACCACCAATGTGTTCTGTTCTGTTCTGTTAGGGTATTTTTAGAAATATTTAGATAAGAACGAGAAAGGAAAGCAATGTTTCAAATTTCCAACCATTTTGATATGTTAGTCTTTAAAAAAGTAAACTGGGCACTGTTATTTCTAATTTTTTTCTTTATTTGAAAAATAAATATGAAATTTAGAGGAATCAAATAATTTACTCAAGACTACCAGGCCAATCAAGTTATTAATCCAGTATTTAAATTGATATCTTTCAGGAACCAAAATCACAGTTCCCTCCAATCAGAAATGTGCATCCTTTATTGCTGGATTAGCCAGAACTCTTTGAATTGTAATCAATAGAAAGCCCATTTAAGTTGAGTTAAACCAATACAGGAAATTACTGGAAAGATACTGTGGTATTTTTTTATAACCACTGCAGTCAGGTGACAAGCTGGGCCTCTGGCTTGAGTGCTAAGAGATGCCTTATTTTTTTTGTCTCTCATTTCTGCTTTTCTCTTCGGGCCCACTTAAATATCTCAGAATTCTTCCTTCTAAATGGAAATAAAAATAATAAAGAAGAGTTTTATGAAGCTCATGCTTAAGGCTTTATCACCAGAGAATGATAAGATTTTAAGCCCTAGTTCAAATGTGGAAAAATTGGGAGAATATTTCTGGTCTCTTTTGGTCTCATACCCACTTCTGAACAAGACAGCTACAATGATAGTAGTGCAAATAAGAGTTAAGTCCAAAATGAACATGTGTGTGTGAGTGTGTATAAATATGGCAAAGGTCAAACAGACACTCACTATAATCATTTTTAGAGTCTAAATTACGGCCAAAGGAACAGACCAATTACATTTCTTTGCCTCAAATTTTTTACACCAAGGTAAGAATAGATTTTGAATTAAGGAAACTTAAATATTTCTTTTAATACATTAGTCCTAAGTACACAAAAATTTTGTGACGCTGAATGGAAACACTTGTCTCAGTTAAGTAATCAAATGCACTTTTTGTTTGAATTATTTGAACATTTCCCTAAAACAGTAGTTTGTTCTACTTATAACTGCATCATCAGACAAGTATTTATGAGTACTCAGCCCCATTTGCCAATTAAATTTTTCTGCACTGTTAAGATATGTTCTTACTATACAAATGTTCAATATTTTCCATGTTGGTTTCAACAACACTACAATCGACACACCCATTTTAAAGTTTCAGTTTAACCTTATACTTTTTGTGCAAGTTTCAATCTGAACTAAAACGATATCATTGTAATAACAGTGCTATTATTTCTGGTATCCCATAGTAGAGGTACAATTACACTTGTTAACAATCTGGAATGCTTTTAAGAGTCCTGCTAGGAAAGCAAATCACTCTGGAGTATTAAATATGTCTCTAATTTATTTTTAAATTACTGTCTAAATATAAACAAAGGAGAAAAAGATACCTTCAGTCTCTATGTGGTTCCCTGGGGTCAAACACCCTAAACAGGAAGAGGAGCGCTTGATGCTGACAGCTTTTCTACAAGTATGCTTTGTCAAAGTTCATCCTATTCAGCCTGGAAAATGATAATTAATGGATTTTGTTCCATTGTCCTATCTGTAGGCCTAAGGACCTGCTTGAAACAGGCATTCTTCGCAGAAGAGTTCTGTTTACCGTACCTTAATAATAGCTTGGCATTTTCAAAAGAAAACTCACAAAAAGAAAAAAAAATCTGCTGAATGGAGAAAAGATGAAATTGTTGTCAATATAAAAGTGTAAAAATCAGGAAATACTTCAACATTGAAGCAGTGCACAGATTTTTTTTTAAATGCCTTCATACAAAATAATGATGCCTCAAGCATTCTGAAAAGGAATCCTGAGTGGACAAATCTTTTATCTATAGCGAACTTGCATGATAATGTGAACCTTATGAGTCTCACAATTCTGAATTACATGCAGTCTCATTAAAAGGTGATACATTCCAGCTAATTTTGAGGTATATGGAGTATTGCTTTGCTAAGGCATTCACCAGAAACTTCAGGCAATTCTACAGCATTAGAAACTCAAAATGCCAGCCATCATCACATCTTTGGTGATCAGTAGGTATTTATTACACAACATGTGGAGCTTCAGGACATTTCCAGGTCACAAAATGGCAGCTGAGTATCCTCACCTCTTAAAAACATTCCCAGAAACATAACTGGATTAAGGAAGTCTTATATTCCATGCATACATTTTTAAGGTTATTTTTATATCTACCTATCTCAACGTGGAAACAAAATAAACAAAAATCATAGGTTTCCCTTGTCATTTATAAAGGCCAAATCTTTCAAACACCCTTCTAATAAAGTTTCCAAGCTTTCATTTAAGAGATGGATGTATGTGTTTAATTATTCACAATGATGAATGATAACATTGAGGCACAGGAAATGATGATTCCTTGACTTAAATGTGCCTTACGGAGTTTTGAGACTAAAAACTGTGACATTCTCAAATATTGCCAAAGGCAACTTTCAGTAGAAAAATGACTGGTAAATTATTTTCCTATCTCCAGAACAGATATACTGGGGCATGATAGAAAATATAAGTTGTATATTAGAAATCACCAGTTTCAAAAATGAGCCTTCTCTATTATAGACGACAATGAACACTAACGATTTGAGGATACATCAGCAACCATGGAGAGTAGCAATTCACATTTATATAGCACTTTAGTATTCTCAGCACATTTCCTGTTTGCTATTGAATCTAATCTTAATGATGATACTCTACAACAGGTGTTATTAGCCCATTTTTTATATGAAGAAACTGAAATTCAGTACATTTAAAGAGAAAAGTAGTATATAACAGGGAAAAGATATGGAAATGGGAAAAATAAATATAACAAGATAAATTCTATATTTGTCACTAAGTATGTGAACTTATTACTTAAAATCTCAGGCTATGATTTCAATATCTGAAAATGATTATAATAGCCATTCACACATTTTTGTTGTTATTCTTAGATAACCTTGCAAGCAGAGTACTCTGGCCTTGCTACAGATTTTTTTCCCTTAGGGGAGAGGTAGGATAAGGAGTCAAATCTCCTTACTCAGATACAAGATTTCATAGTTCATATGAAATATTGTAGGCAGGTGTAGATATGACCTAGGAATCTTCTTATACAAACTAAGTCCCTCACTGCTGGCCAGAACTGGATTGGTTCTACACTCCACAGGAAGATCTCAAATATCCGTGCTTTATGGACCAGAGTCTCTAAGGCTTGTTGCCTAATATAAAATGACCTAAAAGTCAAACATTCTGTCATATTCCAACCCACTGAAATTAAAATAATACAGCACTTATGTCCTGGTGATTGGTTGATGGATTGATTAACTTATATACTCATCTAAATTAGATAACTAAGCCTTCACGGCATTCTATGCATTGTGTCTCACACTTATAAATTCTATGTAATTTAATTTCTCCAAAAATATGGTCAAGTCTATACTTTACCTTGTTCACAGAAGATAAATCTGAAAGTCTTCCTGAATTCTGGGACAGCTACAATATATTATCTCCTTAAATAATAAAGAACAGATCCTCCAAGGTAAATAGCTATTTGGTGCTCTATTGAAAGTTGGTCAACTTCTTTCAAGAGCTATGAGATTATGTGAATATTGCTCCTTTTAAAAGACACAAGTATCGTCAGCAATTCTGGAGAATATAAAGAACATGTTAATCTCTAAAATGCCTAGTGCACTCCAGACTTCTCGGGTATCTCATAAACCTGTTGTCACTTGATTGGACACAGGGAACCTGGGACTTAGGCTCAGATTGGCAAAGTAGGACACGCTGGCAGTTTCAGGATGATATGAGAGCATTTTGATTGTGCAGACGCATGTAACTTTTAAGAGAACATTTTATTATCTAACCTTGGAACAAGTAAATGGAAATAGAGAAGATTAAAATAGTCTATGGAGTATTTGCAAAGCAGTTTCTTTGCTGTGTTAAATTTTTCCTGGTCCCATTTGCAAGGGATCACTGGACTTTGGGGGAATATACATGTTTCGAAAATATTAACACATTAGAATTGGAAGAGACCTAAGAAAGCATTTAACCCATGACTCCATCTTGTAAATGTGGGCTGTGAGGCCTAGCACAGGTAATGATCTGTTTAGTTAAACCTAGGGCCTTGGTCTAAATTTTATTTTACTGGTCTCCTCTGAATCATTTTGGGAGATAAGGTAATATGCATTAGATAAAAAATAAGCAAAATCATAAATTGTAAGTGTTTTGTGTTCAGAATGAAGAGATGAAGAGATTCAATGCATTTTGCTGGACATTTTAGCATAAAAAGAAAAATTCTGAGTATTAGTTACAGTTATCCTAAAAGTAAAACATTAAGTTACCCTGTACCATTCTGAGAAATGTAGTAAGTGCTAAACATTCACAGAATAAATGATTTCAAAACCATATTTAGCCAAACTAAAAAAGAATTATACTTTGGATAGTTCCTGGACCAAATACTTATTCTACTTTTTTTGAGGGACTTGCTCAATAAATTATTAAAATGGCTAAGTAAATATATTTTTTAAATCTGATTATAATGCTCTGACATGTTGTAAAATGACCACTTGGGCAAAGAATAACTGCAATTATGAGTTCTTTGAAAAGTAAATTACCCTTACCTATTCACTGAAATGGGATTTTTATTTTTAAAAAACCACTTGGTTAGCTTGGTTCTTGTTGCTGAATATTCTAGAAAACTGCATTTGAAAAGTAAATTATATAGTTATGACTTAATTAATTAGAAAGCATTTAATCTTTTCTCTCCTACCTGTAATGCAGTATTTTCCAAGTTGTGTTTCTTTTCCATGGAGACTAACATACTGAGAGATTTTTTATAACTTTGTAATGGAATAAACGAAAAAAATTCCATATCAAATAAAAATTAGGAACACTTTTATAATACATTTTAGTAGATTCACAGTGCACTTTAGGATTGCAGGAGCTCTTATAATTTTCTCACATAAGGACAAATTAATTTTCTTTAACCCTACAAGTGTATCTCATCTCCCTCTACTATTCTCTGTGAGCACATTTATCAGTTATCATCCCTCACCTGGATGATGACAGCAGCACCAGCATTCATCTCTTCACTTTTATTCATAGCTGCAATTATATATACCAAAGCCAACATTTAAAGACACAAATCAGGCCTTTTTTTTGCTTAAAAATTATTTAATGGTTCAACCAGTTTTTATTATATTTCAGATAAAATGATATTTTTACCAGGTCTTCAAGAACCTATGACCATTGACCTCACATTTGAGCCATGCATCAGAATTACTTGAAGGGCTTGTAAAAACAGATTGCTGGGCAACATTGCCAGAATTTATGACTCAGTAAGTCAAGGATAGCTTGATAATTTGTATTTATGGTAAGCTACCAAGTGATGCTGATGATTGTAGCCCAGGAACCACACTTTGAGGAACACTATCCTATAAGATTAGGTTTCTCCTTCTGTTTCTTATCTGGTCCGCTGATCGCTGTCCCCTATCACTAGGATACAGCCACACTGGCCTTCTTCCAACCACATTTTTCCTCCTGAAATTTCTTGCCCTACATATTGGCATGGTTGGCTCTAAGCCGTCTTTGAATTGCAAGACAAATATCACATCTTCAGACCCATATTCCCTAACCACCCTTTCTATATTTGCTCTCCCACCAGAGGCCCTAGAAACTGATTTTTATCGTATTGCTCTGTTTTATTAAATTTATAGCATTTCTAATTCTGAAATTGTTTAATTCTGGTCAATCCCAGTAAAATGTAGTACCTGTGAGAGCGTGGACTTTATCTGTCTTTCCATTCTGTATCTTTTTTTTTTTTTTTTTTTTTTTTTT